>NC_080092.1:56976314-57283237 GCF_950005125.1 Chionomys nivalis | reverse complement strand
GTAAAGAGAGGCTTCATAGGAATCAGTACTTTGGACCATCCATGAACCAGTACAGGCTTCTGAGGACACAGCAGGAGATCAGATCACCGAGTGGGCTTGGTAGTTTTTGCATCCTAGCTAGAGTGTATTTTTCAAACTTGAGCTGATCCTGAAACCTGCTTCAAGCCCTTACCCTGGTCATCTGTCTATAGCTACTGATACCTGCTTAGGAACAAAGACTTGGGGTTCCAGAGCTTACATTGCTATAACCATATATGGATGTTCATCAGGCAGGGGAAAGGCACTTGAGAAGCTCTGGAGCCTGGGAGGGCAGCAGACTCCCGAAAGAGCCCTGATTGCTTCTACTGAGCCGGAGCATGGGGTACTCACTGGGGAGGCCAGGGTGCCATTAGGCTGAGTTCTGCTTTGAGCTGTAAGAAGGGCCTCTGCCCAGCATGTAGTGAGTATCTATTCAGTGGCGGATGAATAAATGAGTGAAAAGTAGCTTCTTGGCTTAGCTCTGCTAATTGACTGTTTGCTGACTTTGAGCTAGGGGCTCCCATTGCTGGGCCTAGCGAAGGTCTGAACATTGCAGGTACTAAGGACTTATTGAGTGGGTTATAACCTTAGAAACGGGTCTTGATTTCTCTTCCTGGGCAGACTGCTAACTATCATATATGTGTTTTAGCTAGGGTAGTGTCTTAGGGTTACTATTTCTGTGATGAAACACCACGACTAAAAACAATTTGAGGAGAAAAGGGTTTTTTTGGCTTACACTTCCAAATCACTGTTCATAATATTTTTATGGTTTTTTTGTTTTGTTTTGTTTTTTTGAGATAGGGTTTATTTGTGTAATAGCCCTAGCTGTCCTGGAACTCACTCTGTAGACCGGGCTGGCCTTGAACTCACCAGAGATCTACCTGCCTCTGCTTCCCAAATGCTGGGATTAAAGTCATGTGCCACTATCACCTGGCTTATTTTTTTTCTTCTAAGATTTATTTATAATGTATACAGTGTTCTGCTTGCACACCAGAAGAGGGCACCAGATCTCATTACAGATGATTATTAGCCACCATTTGGTTACTGGGAATTGAACATAGAACTTCTGGAAGAGCAGTCCTTGCTCTTAACCTCTAAGCCATCTCTCCAACTGCCTTTTTTATGTTTTTTTTTTGTTGTTGTTGTTGTTTTGTTTGTTTTTTTTCTTTTTTTAAAGACTGGGTTTCTCTATGCAACAGCCGTGGCTGTTCTGGAATTCGCTTTGTAGACCATGCTAACCTAGAACTCACAGAGCTCCATCTGCCTTTGCCTCCCAAGTGTTGGGATTAAAGGCCTGTCCCACCACCACCTAGCCTCACTGTTCATCTTTGAAGAAAGTCAGTACAGGAACTCAAGCAGGACAGAAACCTGGAAGAAGGAGCTGATACAAAGGTGATGGAGGAATGTAGCCAGAGTTTTTCTGTCCCGCCTATTAGCTCCATCCTACCAGCTGGCTCCTAAATAACCACACAGAGACTTAATATTAATTATAAATGCTTGACTGATGACTTAGGCTTGTTACTAACTGGCTCTTACATCTTAAATTAACCCCTCTTTCTTATCTACGCTCTACCATGTGCTGGTACCATTTTTCTGTACAACACGTTTATCTCCTACTTCCTCTGCATCTGGCTGGCGACCTCCCCTTCTTTTTTTCTCTGTCCGTAAGTCCCACCTAACCACCTAACCTCTTCCTGTCCAGCCACTGACCATTAGCTCTTCATTAATGCAATCAGAAGGCACCTTGGCAAAGACACATCTTCACAGTGTACAAAAAGATTATAACATTTTGTCTAATTCAAAAAGGTTTTAACTTTTAGAAAGTAAAACTACATATAACAAAAACAGTAATCAATAATTACAGCTATAATATCCAGTCCATTTGTATTTGGAAAAAATTAGAGAAAAAATTATCTACTTTACCTTTGTGAGTCTAGGTTTTTATACCTAATTTACCTTTTATCATAACTAAGGTAAACCTTAATCATTTAATATATAACTTCATCAAAGGACCCCAGAAGGGTGTAATGTTACTTAACAACAGGAACATCTGGCTGCCATGACCAATAATAATTTGCAACCAATTCCCCTAAACAAAGACAAACATCCATAATCTATCTTTTGGGAATATAGGCGTAATTTTCTCTAAACTGCTTCCTGTTGTCTTGGGGTGCTAGCATCTGAGAAAATTTAGGATAATGGTTAAATCTTTGCTGGAGTAGTGTGTGACCCTGGACCATCTCGGCTTGCAACCTTGAAGCTATCCTAGATGCAGAACTCTGCATCAGAGGTGTTCTGAGATGTTAGATCACCTATGCTATTTGTTTTTATTGGTGTCTTGTTCCCTTACTCTGAAAACACATAAACTTTTAAAGGTAACATACATATCTGCATTCATTCAAGTATAGACTATGTTTTGTAACAAGTCAGCCACGGATGATTTTTGTTGTATGTTTGAGCAGGTAAATTACGTTACATGTTTCGTGGGTGGGTTTTTTGTTGTTGTTGTTGTTGTTTTTGTTTTGGGATTTTTTTGTTTTTTTTTTTTTTTTTGAGACAGGGTTTTTCTGTAGGCTTGGCTATCCTGGAACTCACTCTGTAGACCAGGCAGGCCTCAAACTTACAGTGATTGCCTGCCCCTGTCTCCTGAATGCTGGGATTAAGGCATGCCACTGCCCAGCAGGATATTTTTTTATGTTTACTTCTTTGAGGGTCTTCCCCTATCAAACCTGATCATCTTCAACTTTGAACAAATCTACAGCCTTTTATTTTCTCTGGGAACAAAAGCACAACCTCTTTCCCAAAGCAATGTATCTTTTGACTTCCATTTTGAAGTCAAGATATTTTTAAAATATATAGGTTGGTTTAATTCAGCAGTTTTCATAATTTAGTGTCCTTTAGCAGCTATGTCTCAGTCATCAGCAGTCAGAAAATTTAAAGACAGCACAGTATCATACAGGATCCAGACTCCTTGTGTATTTTCTATCTCTATGTGACTTTTTAAAGACTTCTCTCTTTAAAGATTTTATTATTTTTAAACTATTTTTCTATGACTATCTATATCCTTTCTCTTTTCTCTCCCAAGCCTATGTACATTTTAACGCACTGTAACCCGTTCAGAGTTTTTAGATCTGTCTTTTACTGCATATCTGTAATCTTTTCTGTTTGCATGAGCAAAACTTAAACCCGCCGTGCAGTTTAGCTCATGGTGTGCTGGCGGGGCTCCCACTGATGGTTCAAGTCCATAGACAGCGGCTGGGAGATACCTCTCTGTACTGAGGCCTACATGAGGCACTATGGGTCTGAGATACTGTGTTTGGATCCATTTTTGTGTTTGGAACCTTTTCTTAAGCTTTTTTAGGCTTTATGTGGATATTCATAGGTTCTCATTGGGCACCGTTTGTAAGTGGGGTGTTTTCTGTCTCACCAGTCAGTTGTCCCACCAGTAGGCTACCAAATAACAACACTGAGACTTAATATTAACTATAAATGCTTGGTTGATAGCGTAGACTTGTTACTAACGAGCTCTTACATTTTAAATTAACCCATGTTTCTTATCTACGCTCTACCATGTGATGGTACCTTTTTTTGGTATGACATTTTTTTCTCCTGCTTTCTCAGTGTCTGGCTGATGATCCTGCTTCCCCCCCATGCTCTCTTTCCCTGTCCGTAAGTCCCACCTAACCTCTTCTTGCCCAGCTGTTGGCCATTAGCTCTTTATTAATCCAATAAGAAGGCACCGTGGCTAAGACACATCTTCACACTGTACAAAAGATTATTCTGTAGCAGAGGGGTGCTGCTTACTGGCTTGCTTCCCATGGCTTGCTCAGCCTGTTTTCTTATAGCATCCAGGACACCCATTGTCATCACCCACAATGAGTGGGTGAAGGACCCTCCTCCCCCATCAATCATTAATTGAGAAAATGCCCAACAGGTTTGCCACAGCCAGATTTTTTGTTGTTTTTATTGTTTGTTTGTTTGTTTGGTTGGTTGGTTGGTTGGTTGGTCTTGGTTTTTCAAGACAGGCTTTCTCTGTATAGCCCTGGCTGTCCTGGAACTCACTCCATAGACCAGGTTGGCCTCGAACTCAGAGATCTGCCTGCCTCTGCCTCCTGAATGCTAGGATTTAAAGGCATGCATCGCTGTCACCAGGCATTCAGCCAGATCTTATAGAGGCATTTTCTTAATTGAGGTTCCCTTCTCTCAGATGACTTTAGCTTAGGTCAAGTTGACATAAAGCTATCCAGCACAGGTGGGTACCTGTCAAGAGCACACAGGAATGTAGGACCTTCCTGCAGAGCCATCATGAGGGGCCAGGGCCCTCTCCTATTCTCTGCTGTTTTCTCCTGTGATGTGCCGTCTCGCCCCCAGCTGGCATGGCCTTTCCATAGGACCTGGTCTCTGTACTTCAGTCCTCCTCTGTTCCCTGAAACCTCAGCCTGCCTTGCCCTCCATTAGTCTGCCTTCCAGCTCCTTCCAGCTTCGTTCCTTTAGGCCCATGCCACAGTTGTCTTCTCAGACCTAGATGCTCCCTCCCTACTCTCCTCCCCCAGGCTCCTGTGTTCTACCAGGATCCTCAAGAGTGGCCTGTTTTGGGGAGCTTCTCCTATCACTTAGGAGTCCCCAGTAGGGAGAGCTGGCATTTTGAGGAATCGGGGTTCCAGTCTGGGCTGGGAGGAGATAAAAGTTGTTCTGAGAAAACAGAAGTCACTCTAGAGAGGCAGCCTCTACATTCTGAGGTTCTGAGTAAGAACCTTCCTGTTGTGTTCATAGGCTAAAGGACTTGTGTGAATGCTGTCCCCCCCCCCCCCCATAGCTGTTAGCAAGGTAGTACTGTGGAGACCCCGTTCCTCTGTGGAGACCCTGTCCCTCTGTGGGAAACTCGGTTCCTCTTTGGAGACCCTGTCCCTCTGTGGAGACCCTGTCCCTCTGTGGAGACCCCGTCCCTCTGTGGAAGACCCCGTCCCTCTGTGGAAGACCCTCTTCCTTTTTGGAGACCCTCTTCCTCTGTGGAAACCCTGTTCCTCTGTGGAGACCCTGTCCCTCTGTGGAAGACCCTGTCCCTCTGTGGAGACCCCGTTCCTCTGTGGAGACCCTGTCCCTCTGTGGGAAACTCCGTCCCTCTGTGGGAAACTCCGTCCCTCTGTGGAGACCCCGTCCCTCTGTGGGAAACTCCGTTCCTCTGTGGGAAACTCGGTTCCTCTTTGGAGACCCTGTCCCTCTGTAGAGACCCCGTCCCTCTGTGGAGACCCCGTCCCTCTGTGGGAGACCCTATTCCTCTGTGGAGACCCTGTTCCTCTGTGGGAGACCCAGCCCGCACTGTGTTTGGGGATCGGGCATTATCCCTTTTGACCTCTTTTCCCTCTGCAAAGTCACTCTGATCATTTACCCCAATTTTGCTTCAGTCACATCTGTACTGGTTGCAGGCATCCCTCTCTCTACATATAGCCTAGGGTCCTACTCACCTTGCCCTGGGGACAACTACTCTTTGCTCTGACCAAGAGCCAAGGGAAGGGATGAGGGAAAATGTGACAGTCCACGAGGGATGTTTTTAATTCTGAAGGCAGTGACATCTGTTCATTCATGAGTCTTTACCACCCAAGCTCTGTTTATCCAGACACAGGGGCCCTCCATGTCCTCAGAGGCGGTTCTGCCAGGTGTGGCTGAATGGACAGCGAAGACACAGCAGGTGGGGGACGTCATTACTTCCTGGGTGGCCAGGCTGGTATGAGCTTTGCCTATGTAACAGAGATGAGGACTGACTGTGATTGGCTACGGAGACCACTGTTTGTACTGCTGCTTTTGAGGAACACGCTGGGACGTTCATCCTGCACACCCCTTCCTCTACCCTGTTTTCAAGAAGGCCTGAGTGAGGCTTGGAGAAGAGAAGGCAAATTTGTGCTGTCCCCAGAGGAAGGCCCAGTCCTTAGGGAGGAAAGAAAATCTGCGTATCTCCAGGGAAGAGGCTCCCAACTCAGCTACCCATCTGCTAAGGCACCTTTGTCACCATGGAGACCAGTTGGCCATTGCTTATCCAATCAGAGCTTGCTTTACCCAGACAAGTGTTGAGCCTGGGGTTCTTAAGACAGACAAGTGTAGGACTTTGGGAACAGGATTTTTCCGGCCCCTTTTCTCCCACACACCTGTGGGGAGGAGCAGTACAGGATTCCCTGAGACTGAACTCTGTGGCATTTGACCCAGCTAGAGGTAAGAGAACCTTAGGAAGTCAGCGTCAGCCGTTCTGGGATTAACCAGCCAGCACCAAATACCAGCTGTGTGTGTGTAGCAGGTGAATGAGGTGAGCAGTTCAGAAGGTACCTTCCTGGCTAGTTATGCAACCAGCCATTGCACCTCTGTGAAGAGGATGCTGAGCACAGCAGGGACCTGTGGGAGGGATGGAGCGACTTTACCCATGCACATAGTTCCTCCTTTCCACAGAGCATCCCTCATTCTCTCCTGCCAAGAGTGATCTTTCTCTCAACTTTGTTGGTACTTCATCTTCACTGTCCTGGTCGTATAACCCTGGGCAGAATGAAGGCAGAGAGAGGACACCTCAGTCCTCATGTGCTACATAGTAGGTGCAGGAAAGTGCTTCTGCCTCCTGCTGAGAGTTGAGCCCCATCTCCTCCCTGCTGCCCTCAGGCTGCAGTTTTGTCCTGGCTGGCTTTTGCTTCATCTGATTTCTTAGCCCTTACTCCAGAATCAGGCATTAGCCAGGCCTTCCTCATGGAACCCAGGTCAAAATGAAGAGTGTCACGTGCACTTCCCAAAGTGTCATTCCTTCGAAGTGAGGAGAGCAGAGGTGCTGCACTAACCCCAGTCTACTCTCGTGGCTCCGTTTCCTCAAATGTCAAGCAGGAATGCTTGTTCTTTATGAGGTTGGGGGAAAGTTCTTAGCCCTTACAGGTCAGTGTGGTGCTATCCACTCAAAGAAGAACAGTCTTTTTCTGACCAGTTCTTGGCTGGCTCTGCAGTTAAACTGCCCCTTTCCCAAAAAGGTGCCGAGGGCAGAAATAGAAAACTCCAAGGACTGTCATTGTTGAGAACCAGCAGGGTATTCAGAGGGCCGGTCTGATTCCTAAACATCAATCCGTCACTTTTCACCATATCCTGAGAACTATCCATACTTCAGCCAGGCAGTGATTGTGACCCACAGGGGGCTTTGGGGGCCCCTGCTGCCCTTCCTGGCTGCAGCTATATCTGTAACTCAGGCCAGAATGCTGCTTCTCTGAGCCCCAGTTCTCACAAGTGCAGTGTTGAAACCACTGTGCGTGGTACCTGGCTCATGGTTGGCACTGTGTGGCTCCAGGTTTCCTTCCTACATGCCCAGCTTTGCAGTGGTGGGATGGCCAGGATACCTGGGTTGCATATACTCTAGCCATCTAGGGTTCTGGCGTTTCTCTTATCTTACTCTTAAAGTTGCATGGTTAGCTTGAGATAGGAGTCACCTCTCGTTCTTCAGTTAGAACAAGAGCTTGCTGGACCTGGGCACCGTGATGCTTTTAACCCCAGCACTGGGGGGACGGGGGCAGGAAGAGTTCTGAGTTTGAGGCCAGCCCTGTCTACATAGCCAGTGCTACATTAAGAGATTCTGTCTCAGGAAAACAAAACAAACAAGGAAAAAAATCAAACCAAGCACTTACGAGTCTGTCTACCAAGATACTACAGTTGCTTCTGTGCTGTTGGGCATCCTCTGCCCCCTGGAGCAGAAGTCTTTGCTGGTGAGGTGCACAGGGCTGCAGCTAAGAGCAGCCGTGGAGGAGCACCTCCATGTCAGCCCATGATCAGGGCCACATGTGCTCTCTCACAGGCACCCTAATACCTGCTGGGACTGCTGAAACCCCAAAGACTGTTTCCTTATTCTGTACATTTGCCATAGGAGACTTGAGAGAAAACAGGTGTCCGGCTCTGCCACCGAGCTGGCATCGAGGAACTTGCCTTGGGGCGGGAACTGAGTGAGTGGAGAAGTGGAACTCCAAAGCAGTCCTTTGCAAGGGAGGCAGGCAGCTCTTCGTGGCCATGTGCAGCTTCACCCACAACTCTGGCCACTGGAAGTCTCTACTGACTTGGCTCCAAGTCCGGATACCTACCCAAGCCCCAGGAGCAGCCTGGTGGTGAAGGAGTTAATGACGAGAAACTGGCTTGTGCTTAGCTGCTTGTCAAACTTTTATTTAGTAGAGGCTGGAAGGAGAGATAGTGGGTGAGGAGGAGCCCCAGCTTGCCAAGAGTTAAACCCCAGGCCTGCATGGTTTTTGGAAAGGGCAGCTCCAAATTCTACTTGGAGTCACTTTCTTACGTGGGGCGGGAGTGTATGCGCACTGTCTGCAGCTGACTGTGGTGCACACCCGCACTCCGCGTCCTGGGAGCTGCGGCTTACCTGAGAGGGCAGCAGGCTGCCTGAGGGGAGGCACTGAGCCCTGGTGGTAAGCTCAGCTCAGACTCCCTGCTTCCTGGAGGCAGTCTCTAGGGAGGGGGAAGGAGGAGGAGGACGCAAAGGGAGGGGAGGAGAAACCCGAGCCCCACACCCGCTGCTGCTTCGGGACTGCCCCACTAACAGTCCCTGCTAAGCACTTGTGTGCAGAAGGCAGCTCTCTCCAGAGCTGTGCGCCTCTCCGCATTTCTGCCTGGAGCTGGACCGGCAGGCTGGTCACCAGCATGACGGACATCCTGCCTCAGCCCGATTGCAGCCTGAAGGCAGTGTGTGAATCCCTGGAGCATTCCTGCCTGGATCAGCTGGAGGAGCCAGGGAGCAAGCGTGTACCCAATACAGGCGCCCGGCTCTGGGGCCGAGTGCGCAGTAAGCTGCTCCGACACAAGGTGCTAGCCGGGGCTGGCGGGGTGGTGGAGGGGTAGACTGGTTGCAGGGCTGCGGGAAGGCTGGGGCTGCTGGGGACTCTGTCTACCTCTGTACTGCTGCTCCTGCTGAATCCCAGAAGTCCCAAGATAGGCTGGAATATGGGTATGAGTATGCTTTAAGTGGCTTGAACTTACAGATAAATGCTAGTGGCAACCCCCACCCTGGCTGCCTTCTCTGTATCTGTCTAATGCTCAGCAGAAGGAGGTTTGTGTCCCTAAGTAGACTCTGTCTGGCTTCCTCCTGAATATAAGCTGGCAGGAATAGGAATAGACAGGCAGCCTCACTGGGTCTTATTGTTCTCCCAGGAGCCCAGCACAAGCATGATTACCCCCAACCATCTCTTACGGATATCAGCTCTCTATTCCTTTGCTGATGGGCACCTCAGCATGGCCTGCCATGTGAACTTTCTTTGTGAAAGCCACCCGGGAGGAAGGACTGGCGGCGGATGGGGAGTAATGTGCTGAGTCTGGGGGCTCTAGACTGCTTCTTCAGGGACCACCCAGACAACTGTTGGCCTAGTGCCAACTGGTTATCCAGCAACTCACACAGCATGCCAGGGGGTTCCTGATCGAGCTATGCCAGGGCAAGCTGCCTGCATGGTCTTGTCTACAGCCCCAGACCTGAGTTGGGATTAAAGTCTGAGATGGAAGTTGGCTATCCTGCAGCTGGGCGGGCTGCCTTGGGGCTGGCTGTAGGCCCGGCCTCAGGCGGTCAAGGAGAAGCCAGACCCAGTGCCCAGCACACAGTAAGCGTTTGATAACTCCACAGACGAGATCAACCGCCTACGTTGTTACAGGGTGCCGGTTCTGGTTGGCCAGAGCCTTGGTAATCCTTCAGTTTGGTTGAGGGACATGGAGTCTGTGATGGGACTTGCAAGTCTCCTTGTGGCTCAGAGGAAGATCCTCAGCCGAGATCTGTGCCAGCCAGCACCTGACAAGAAGGATGGTCTTGGGCCCATTGGCTCCTGCTTGGTTTGATCTCCGTCCAGTGAGGCATATTTGACCCTGTAGAGGTGACATCAGTCCTGGAAAGTGCTGGGCAGGGCAGCAACTTGAGCTGTCCTGCTTTGGCCCCTATGTCACCTTCAGTCTCCCTGGGGACCAAGCAAGCAGAGCCCTACTGGCCCTGGCAGCTCCCAGAGCCCCTCTGTGCTGAGGCAGCTGTCTGTTGCCGGCAGCTTGGAGCCATCCCCACCCTGTCCTCCTCTCCTAGCGCTTGCTGAGGCCAGCAGACACCATTCCCATACCTCAAGGCTGGCCAGAAACTGCTTTAGCAGGTTCCTGACCTAAAACTAAGCCAGTCAGATCCTTGTACCGTCTACCTGCCTCCCTGGGTACCTGGCAGGTAGGGTTAAAATTCTAAACCTTGAAAGCCACGCTTTCACTTCTCCTTTCATTTGTGGCTGGCAGATCAGAAGCCACTTTAGGGACTCGTTGGCTGGCTCGACTCTCGGTGGTATCTGACAGTTGTTTCTCTTGTGATCTCTGGCTGAGGGTGGCGGGCCAGCTAGGTGCTGGGCTGCCGAGCTTGTTGGTGTCAGTGTGACTGCAGATTGGCCATGGTGCAGGGCTGTGCCATGTAGCTGGTGATTCAGTTCCCTAGCACCAATGAAGGGTGTCGGTGTCATTGATACTGCAGGTGAAAGAGGGACATCCGCCCTCCTGAGCCTACCTCGTTGTGCATAGGCCAGTAGGTTGGGGGTGACACCTGTTCTTCCCTTCCTTCTGGAGCCGAGTTAGCCTACTTATTTCAGAGTGGCTCACTGCCAGGCTAAAGGTGCTGAGATAGATTATGCAGGACTTCAGGTGGGGCGGGGGAAAGGTTCTGCCCAGCCTGGCATGAGCGACCACATTATTAATTCATTAACCATACCTTAAGAATTTGATGTCATGGATGCCAAGATACCTGTGGGCTTCTGCTCCCCTCTAACCAAAACTATTAAAAGCCAGAGGGGAGAGAAGGGTGACTCTTCTGGGACCCGACACTGGGGCCGGAAAATCTGTTCGGATAGAAAGGTCCTGATATTACAATGGAGCGTGAAACCTCTGTTTGCTGGAGGGATGGAGGCAGAGGTACAGGGACTCGCCTAGGGTAGTGTTGGAGTAGGTTCCTCTTGTCCTGTCCGCAAGGAGAGTTCTGGGGCTGAAGCTTCATTCTAGGCCCTTGCTTGGCAGTTGGTTTGTTGTGCAAGCATTTAGCAGAGGACACACGTGGCATTTGGCTTTGTGGGTTCTGCCAGGACGTGCAGTATTTAACTTGCATTTCAGTTTGCATTTTTCTTTTCTTTCCTTCCATCTTTCCTTCCTTCCTTTTACTTCCTCTCTCCAATCATATTCAAGTAGAGCAAGCTCAGAGTTTTTGCCCTTCCTCCTATTCTGCCTGGGTCTAGATTCTTAAGTTGAACCTAAGAGGCGAAGGGACTGAAGGAGGAATTCCATTCCTAATCCTGGAACAGCCAAAGGTTTTAATAGGGTCTCTTGTGGGAATCATAGAGGCTAAGTAAGAGGCCCAAAGCAAGCCAGGCCAGAGACATTTGTCTGGTGAGGAAATGAAGACTCTTAATATTTCACTCACCCATGACAAAGATGCTTCTCATTCAGACCAGATACTGGCCAGAAGTGGAGATCCAGGTTGAAGTGAAGATAGAGCAGAGGCGACTTAAGGAAAGCCTCTGGGTCCTTTGTCTCTGTTTCAAAGAGTGGCCACGTGGGCCTGAGAAGTCCAGAAGAGCTTCTCTTGGCAAGAGTGGGGCTGGTGTTGCTAAGTATACCTGTTCTGTGATAGCCATTAATCCACGCTGCTTACATAAAAGGTCAGAGTGGCCCACACCTGAGAAAAGACAAGATACAGGGCCTTGAGGTCACTTGTCTGGACGACCTTAGCGCTGAAGAGGATTCCATTGTTAGGACAGGGCAGCTCCTTAGTCCCCTGGAGCTGTCATTTAGCTGGACAGATCTTTCCGGCATAGGTGTGCATACAATATGCACATCCCAAGACGTTCACTTAGCCATTCCTAGCTGTTGCTTACATTGAGGGTTCAAGAGTACAGGATATAAGATACACACATTGGGTTTATTCATTCATTGTGGCTCTGAAGGTGAAGAGAGACCTTAACACTGCGTGTGGTGGCCCAAGCCTGTAATCCTAGCCTGCAAAGCTGAGAGAGGAAGACTAGCACATGTTTGAGTCTAGCTTGTGCTGCATAGTAAGACCCTTTCTGAGAAGAGGGAAGAGAGATATTAAAAGCTTCTGCAGTGGAAACCCCCTGGCTCTGGCTGCTGATGCTCTACCCTACTGCCATCCTCCCTAACTTCTTATCAAAGAGAAGAAACTTGCATGTGTGCCTTTGCCATTCACGGACCCAGGCGCTTCCCTGTAGTATTCCTTCAACCATGGGCAAAAAAACAAGAGTACTTCCCCCAGGACTAGAAACCCTGCAGCACTCTGTGGGTGCAGGGTCAGACCAGCAGGTGGGACCCTGGGACCCTGTGCTTACACCTCCTTGAGTGAGCAGCTCTGGAACCACATGAATAGTCTTTCAACCCCAGTTCCCCCACCTTTCCACTGAGCTGTCTCTCCAAAGTCCCTGACTCTGCATATCTGCTGCACTGTAGCCCCATGCAGATGTAGAGCCACCTGTACACAGTGTGCATTGCACAGGATTCATGCACCCTGCAATGGAAGCCCTTGCTTAGGATGAACTTGTCAAATTTTTTGGCACCTGGGATGTCTTAGCTCTTGGTACTGTATGAAGTAAGTGCCAGGCCTCCCTGGTGCTCTCCAACATGTCTGATCCTATACACGGGGTGACCAGTTGGTCCTCCTGGGCTTGGTGCCCTGCTTTTAGATGGTCTTGGACCAGGGATTGCTGAGCCTGCCAGCCAGAGTGGTTCCTCAAAGGCCAGAGTTGCTGGCTTCCAGGGCTACAGTAGTTCAGAGATAGTGAGGTCCCAGGCCCAGAAGGACAGCGCTATGGAGAGAATTAAGAAGGATCTCTGAAACCTCTGCACGTGCTGTCTGGGGGTGTTGCCACATGTTGGCAAAGGGCACTCATATACAGGGACTTAGCCTTCTGCTGAGCTGACAAGGGACTGTTTGTCTTCCCTTCCTCTGTCACAGCATGCTGGGTACAGGAAAGAACACTGGCATTCTGTCAACACCCTGGTGGCCTAGAGGAACACACACACACCCTGCTCCTGGGACCGGCTCAATGCCCAGGAGAAAGCCCGTATCAGTTTTGGGTTTCCAGAGCCATAGACCAGGTGTGTTGTCCTTGGTCTCACGGGAGCCATAGGAGCTATTCCTGGGCTTCTGCAGAAAGGGAAAGGTGCCTGAGGAAATGTCCCCTAGCCCAGCCTCGCTTGAAACATGCGCTGGGTTGGTAGGAGCCAAGGGGCTTCATTTTTTTTCAGTCCTGGAAAAATAGCTTAACTTGCTGCGAGACCTTGGATAAACCTCTTCCTTCTGGTGTGGGTGCAGAGAAGGAGCTGAATGGTTGATCTCTGTGAATCCAGCTCATATGATGGTCTTGGCTAGGACTTCATTCCTAAGCTTTAAACCTTCACACGCAGCAAAGTCTGGCTGGGAGAGGTCACATGGGTGCATGTGGGCCATGGCCAGCCATTCACTGAACATGGGAGAAGAGAGGCAAATGGGAGTGTTTGGCTCCTGTCTTGAAGGAAGCCTGGTAGAAAGCTATAGCTGTCTCTACCCTACATCCTGGGGCACGGATGTTAATGGAGTACTTCCTGTGTACAGGGCCCAGGGATATAGAGGGCCAGGCAGGGAGGCCTGATCTAAAGAAGTCAGTCAATGAGGAGGGTCATTTCAGGCTGGATGGTTTGTGAAAAGAAAATAGGGTAATGGATTAGAATGGAAGAATTGGGAGGTTTAGCCTGGAGAATTTAACTGATGGACTTTGGTGGGTTTAGCTATGAAAGATCTAGGGACAGTGCAGACTAAGTAACCTAGACTAAGTAACCTACAAGACTAACGCCCTAGAGCAGGTGTGTTCAGAAGCAGGCAAAGGTTATGCAGAGTGGAGGGAACACAGTTGAAGGCATAGGGACTTGTCAGCAGCCAAGAAGGAAGCTGCTAGAGCCTTTCAGCACAACTTGGTAATGTTGATGTGTTTTGAGCATGACCGGGGTACCGGCATCAGTCTTTAGCTCTTGATCTTCTCCGAGGTAAGTGCTAGTATTATCTATGCCATCTTATATATGAGGGAACGGAGGCTTAGAGAATGACCTAGATGATGTCACTTGGTGCTTAACAGAGGAGCTGGCTCTTAAATCCAAGCAGCTGGGCTCTATATATAGAATCTCACCTATACCACCAGCCTTATGTGGCCTCCAAGGAGGAAGCCCAGAACTTCCTCAGGCCCTGGGGCTGCTTCTCAGATGTCCAGTTATCAGGGTGGCCATGCAGCCAGTTGATAACCTAGATGGGAACTTGTGGAGGTGCAGGGTTCCCGCCCATCTAGCTGCCTTGTGGGTAGGATGTGCTGCTTGGCCCAACATGCTCTATCTCAGCGGTCACAGGGATGCTGTTGATGATGTATATGACCATGAGACTCGGAGCAGATGTGAGGCCTGGAGAGGAGTCTGTTCAGAGCTGCACAGTGGAATTGCCAGTGTCCCCATTTTCACTAGAAGTAGGCTCTATACCTAGAAAAAAAAAAAAAAAAGTTCCTAGTCAGGGTGGGGAGGTAAAGTCAGTTTTAGAAAAGGACTTTATAATTCTTATGAAACCGCTGCAAATCAAGGCCTTTGAGCCGTGGTGGTCTTCCAGACCTTTGGCATTTCAACAGCAGCCAGCATGGACTTTGGAAAGCCTGTTGCCTCAGGCAGCTGAGAGTCGCCTCTGCTACTTTGGCCCTAAACACCTCCAGACAGGGCTGCTGCCCCTGCTCTTTCTGCCCTGCTGACCCCAGCATGGCCCTGGCAAGGGTGGGGTAAAATACTTTCTTTCTTTTCACTTGAAGCTTGGCCCTGAGTAGGGGAGGCCTTGGCAGAGCCCCAGGACTAGGGGAGAGGTGAAGGTCCAGAAGTGGTCCGGTTTTGTGTTTTGTTTGCTTCTCCTCAAAGTTCAGCCATGCCCAACCAGAAGCTAAGAGTGTGGTCTACACAGGATAGGCTGAGCGCACTGAGTGGAGTGCTGGAAAAGGCAGGTTGCTATGGGACTAAGAAGCTAACCTGGTTTCAATAAAAGCCTCCTTCAGAGCTGCTAAACCCCTTCCATATGTGGGCCCTGGGAACTTCAAAGTTCTTGAGAGGGGGAGGGGAAGCAAGTAGAAGTGAAGGAGCCTCATCCGGGTATCTTAGGATGGGAGTCAGCTTAGCACCTGTGGCTGGCTTGGAGCAGATGGGCAGACTGGCCACAGAGCACCTTCAGAGCAGCCTGGCCAGCCACGCTGTGCCTGTTCCAGAGGGAGAGGGCTAGAAAGGCAGAACTGGCTGGGCTTCACAGTGAGGCTGCCAGGCCGCTGGGAAGATGAAGCGACAATTTCCTGAG
Source organism: Chionomys nivalis (assembly GCF_950005125.1). NCBI lineage: Eukaryota > Metazoa > Chordata > Mammalia > Rodentia > Cricetidae > Chionomys > Chionomys nivalis. Next base: position 57,267,849 of record NC_080092.1, on the reverse strand, counting down.
CCTGACCCTGCTCTTTTCTGACCCAATTGCTGAGCTGGAAGGCAGGATAGAGGCATGTTCCTCTGCCCTTCCCTGAGCTCAGCAGCCACGTTGACAGAATCTTAAGTGCCCTGCTGCAGGAAGGCGAGGCTGTCTCTTGGCAGATTCCTCTCCCCACTGCCTGCCCGGCTGTGCCTCTCACGCCTGTGGTATGTCCCAGTGACAGGCTGGCTTAGTTTCCCAAGGGATCCAGCCCTAAGCCTGTGACTGTACTGCAGGCAAGGAAAAGTCATCCCAAGGCCACCAATGTGGCCCTTGGTATCAGAGCCATACCCACAGCAAACATGGTACCTCCATGGCCTGGTCCCCCAGAGACACCCAGACTACCTTTTGTTAGTACCTAGCTGCAGCTGATTTTACTGAGGTTCTTGATGTCGTATAGAGCTCGCACGCCTCTTAGCAGAGCGGCTTTAGCACACTGGATCTACTGCCCTTGTTAGAGAGCATTTCGTTTTTATAAATCTCTAAGACTTGGAGGGGGGTCTATTCCCTTCCAGAAAAGGACAAGGGTGGGTCTCAGTCTCAGGAGGCCACAAGGCAGAGTAAAGTAGGAATAGCAGGAACAACGTTCCTGGGGGTAGGAAGTCAGAGGCTTGTGCAGGACTCCTCACAGCCTCTGGTCTCAAGTGCTGGGGGCTCTTAAGAAAGGGGTTCCACTTTCGGAGGTGGAGGCCTGGAGCCTTGCTGAACATTGTCATCAGGGGTGTGCATCATCCACCAAGCCCCTGGGTGCCTCCCAGGGCTCTGCTTCCTGGGGGCTGCTCGTACCTCTGATGCTCTCCATGGAAGCTAGACTTTTTCTTGGTCCCCAGCTGCTCCTAGACAGGCCTCTTACCGAAGACTAAGCAGCCCACGTGGCGGCATGTGAGCAGGTGAAGCAACCACACTCATCACTCCCTGGTGGGCTAGCTGTGTGGTAGAGGACATGTGGCATAGTGGAACGTGGTCCAGCCGTCGGGAGGATTTGGGCCTGAAGATAGCTTTGTCAACTGATAGAGACTAGGAAAAGAGACACCAGTGGTGAGAGAAACACAGAATTGCTTTGTGCCTCCTAAGCCAGGCACCAGGAAGTAGCCAAGAAGTAATGTGGTTACCTGCCTGGACTGGTGAAAACTGGGCCTGAGGAGAAAGGGCTTTCACATCTGAGGATGTTCCCCAAACTCATAGTGTGTGTCCTCTGTCCTTGGAGCCTCTGAGCCTCACCCTTCTAAGACCATGTTGGTGCTTCCTATGCTAAATACATGGTCCCTTTGGTCTAAAAAGAGTGACAGCGAGCGGGGATTCTAGCAGAGCCCCTGCATTTTGTGGCTCCTGGGCTAGAGCACTCTTGGACAGTAGTCTAAAGGCCTCCACTTCTCTCAGGGACAGGGCAGGATGTGTGGCCCCAGTGGAGACTGATGCTAAATGCACAGACAGCTGGACTGTTGTGTGTGTGTGACCACTGCTTAACAATGTCCTCTAAGGAATTTGGGGACCTGTTTCTCTTTTGCCTAGCTCTACCCTGGAGGAGCCTCACTGCAGGTTTGTTACCTGTGGATCTCCCCCACCTATCCCCTTATAAGCCCCATCTGCCTTTCTCCTTCAGATGGTCTGATATCTTCCACTCAGCGCCTGTGCCTGGGACCCATGGATGGCACCTGTCTTCTGGGACTAATGGTTGTCCCTTCTGACTGACATCCCTGGGGCTGGCTCCTGCACCCTGAGCACTAATCTAATCAGGAAATAGCAGAGTCCACAGTTCCCAGGGGTTATAAATAGTCACAGCAGCTCAGGCAGCATCATTTCTCTGGAAAATGTGCCATGTCCCTTTCGGCTCCCCACCCTCCCTTCTCTGTATTTAAATGACATCCTGAAATAGACTTGGTTTCTTGTGGCTGCAGGCCTCCTGGGAAACTGAGCATCATTGTCAGGGTACCGAGAAGCCGAGCAGGTCTTTCTAAGGGGATACTAGGGGCACACCTGTGGCAGGAACCAAGAACATGGTAGTAGTGGGAACTCAAAGAAAACAAGACCAGCGCCTTACCCACAGCTGTCCTGAAAGGTTGGAGCACATGAACCCACAACAAGCTAGTGCTAGACTGTAGCATCAGCAGGTACTTTACCTGTTTCAGCTCCCAGGCGCTGGGGGTGGCACCTTTAATCCCAGCACTAGGGAGGCAGAGGCAGGTGGATCTCTGTGAGTTCAAGGCCAGCCTGGTCTACAGAGCAAGTTCCAGGACAGCCAGGGCTACACAGAGAAACCCTGTCTCGGAAAACAAAACAAAAAAGGCTTCCAGGAAAGCAGACGCATGTAGGGAAGAGAGGAAATGGGAAGTTTGTTCTAGAAGCAGCTAGACACCAGGCTCTACACCAAGAGGGCTGTTGTTGCTTCTGAGAGAATCAGTGGCCCCACCACTTCAAAGTGCAGGGGCCAGGTTAGGCACGGTGCATGGTATCCTACAGATGGAGCAAAGAGAGAAAGTTGGGGAGACTTGCCTGTACCCAGCGCACATTCCCTAGGTCTTGGATACTGGGTAGGTTCCTTGTACTGTTTGAGTCTCTATGTCTTCAGAATGGGAACAACTATGAAGGCTTAAACCACACTAGTGGGTTATGATGATTAACTGAGATGTGTGTATAAAAGATTTGTCAAAGTGTCAGACATAACACAGAATGCTCACACTCTGTCAGGCAGCCCTGTGTGGTAGGCATGGCTACCACTGTGAGGAAGTCAAGGCTAGTGGAGTCTTAGTGATCCACCCAAATTCATGAGGTAGAATGGGAGCCCCAGGTCAGCCATGACCTCTAATCCCTGTTATTTCTAAACTCAGGGTAAGTCCAAATGCCACTCCAGGGGTTGGGAGCCATTGGCTCTGTCAAGAGGCCGTGCCAGGCCTTAGGGTACTAAGACAGGAAAGGGATATCCAATGAATCTGGCTAGGTGTCAGAACCATCAAACAGCCTGAGACTTCCACCAGTGCTTAGACTTAGTTTCAAAAGGATTGGTCGTTAAGTAGACAAGAATGTACGCATCTGAAATCTCAGCACTCAAGAGGCTGAGGCAGGAGGATTGAGAATTCCAGAGCAGCCAGGGTCACACAGCAAGACCCTGTCTCAGAAATCTCCAAAGAAAGGGATGCATCTGTCTCAGTCAGCTGGGAAAGAACAATTGAGATCCCTCTACCCTGTGTGGCCACTTCTGGGAGATAGAATCAGCTCAGACAGAGGCCCTGATTCTACCACCCAGCAGTCCAGATGCAGTAAAGGAACTGGGAAAAAGCAGGCCATGCTGCAGGTCGGGGATTTAGAAGCAAAAGTTGGGCAAGAACAGAAGTTCAGAAAAGAAAGACCAAAGTTGGGGCTTCTTTCTGTTGGGACTCCTTCTGAATGAGAGGGCCTAGGCAGTAATCAGGCTGGCAGCTGTCTTTGTTGGAGACTGTCCCACTGTGGGCAGGGGCTCTGCCCAAGGAAGATCTCCACATGCTGCGTTCTAGTCTCAGTCCCATTCCTCTGTGCACACACTGACTGTTGGGCACAGGGCTCGAGCCTCTGCAGCCTAAATGCAGGCCCAGAGCCAGCCAGGTATAGCCCAGACGCCATCAGAGGTCACTGACGCTGGAGGACCTGGGCTGACCTGCATATGTCATTTCTTTTTTCTGTGGGTACAGTGTCCTGTTTAGGCACATGTACCCCTGAAAGTGTAGAGACTTGCCCAGGAAAAAGGTGGGCAGGGGGAGTTGCATCAGCTCTGATCCCTTGAAGGAAAGGAGCCTTGTCACCTCAAAAGATGAGCTCATTCTTGTGTTTAAGTGGATGATGGCGGGTGTTGAATCACTATGGTAATTAGATTCCACTGCATACACTTAAAGAATGATGTCATCATTTTTTAAGATGTCAATATTTACATTATCCTGGAAATGATATTCTTTACAGCTACTTAAACTTGACATAGTATTGTTGAGTTTAAAACATGCAGGGGTTAGGGGTGGCTGGGATATATAACGCATGGGCACAGTGTGGTTTTAGTGTTCCATTCTTCTGGTAGGTGCCAGGAAATCGGGAAGCCCTGTTATCCTCTCATTTCCATGCTCATCTAAGTCTGCCGTATGTGTTGTGCTCTCTTAGTGTGCAGTTGTTGTGTCTGTGACTTGAGGTGACAAAGCCCATCCGACTGTAGTGGTAGTCAGGAGCCAGCACAGTGAATCAGGGGTCCTTCCCTAGGGAAGACTGCGGGAGGGGACTGCGGGCTCAGGCTACTTCAACAGGTTGATTTCAAGAACAGCATCTAGCCTTCTGCCTTTCCCACCCTTTACCTGTCTTGTGAAGCAACTTCTGACCAATGGGGAAGCTGGGCTCTGACCTGTCCTCCTTCCTTCCCTCCCCCGCAGCTGGATCCACAGACTGTGGAAACCAAGAACTGGCATACGGATGTGATTGAAATGAATGGGGTAAGGACATCTGAGCCATGGTGGGCACCCTCCTGCCACCTTCCCCTGGGTGCTAGGCTGCTTGTACCTCCCTCAGTCCAGTGTCCTCTCTTTGGCCACACCCTTCCCTATCCCAATTGCAGGTGTGCATGGAGCCCTGCCAGCTTAAGGGTAGCCCTGTTTACAGTCCTGGGGAAAGAGACCCTATGTTTGGTGACACTCATGCCCTGGGGGATTTGTACCTACTCCACCCCCTGACCAGATCAAAGTGGAATTCTCCATGAAATTTACCAGCCGTGACATGAGCCTGAAGAGGACCCCATCCAAAAAGCAGACTGGTGTCTTCGGAGTGAAGATCAGCGTGGTGACCAAGTAGGTGCTGCCTTGGAGACTGAATAGCTTGGGTACCTGGGTGCCAGCCACATCCCACCTTCTAGCCCCTGCCCGTGCCAGCAGCCTAGTCAGTCACCACAGGCAAGCAGTGTGGAGGCCAGAAATGGCTCCCAGGATGTTTTAGAAATAAGGAGTCCAACATGGAAACAGTGGACTATTCCAAGGGAGGCCAGAGTGTTTCCTGCGCTAAACAAGAAGTGACCATGGGCCCACATGTGGGCTTGGCAGCAGTAAGCTGGAGAAAGAGGGTGGCCGGCTGGGAAAGGGCCACGCCCATTAGGTCACTCTGCCCCTCTGGGCACTTTGTTCCCAGTTCTTGACCTACCCTGTTCATATGAATTAGCTGCTTAGCCTCCCCGTGAACATTTTTGTTTGCTGTTTTTCCTTTCCCCTGGAGGATATTTTTATTGCATTGCTAGGGTGCGGACCCAGGGTCTCACACTTGCTACTGCAGTGCTCTGCCACTGAACTGCTCCTGCCCACAAGCGTCTGAACCCAGTGGGGTGGTCTTTCACCAGTCTTTGAGACTTCTTCCCCATGCTCATTGCCGTACCTCAGCAAGCAGGCTCTAGGGAATAGGAAAACCTCTTCTCCAGGCCTTGCCTTGACTCCTAACCCCAAGGGGCTAATGCTGCTGTGGGAACTCGAGGGCACAGCCAGTGTGAGAAGCTCCCTCCATCCATCCCCTGTGCACCCGTGTCCTACAGGCGGGAGCGCTCCAAGGTGCCCTACATCGTACGACAATGTGTGGAAGAGGTGGAGAAGAGGGGCATCGAGGAGGTTGGCATCTACAGGATATCAGGGGTGGCCACGGACATCCAGGCACTGAAGGCCGTCTTTGATGCCAGTGAGTAGGGAGGGTCCGGTGGGCATGGGTGGAGAGCAGGGAAGTCTTGGCCTATAGTTTGTTGTAGCCTGAAAGAAGCTGTTTCCTCTGACAAGTTACATGTTCTACGTCTTGTCACCTAGCCTCCCTCCACTCAGTTTCTTTCCCACTGCTACAAATAAGGACAGCATTCAGAGAGGTCAGGTCCCTTACTCCGGGTTACCATCTCGTAAGGTTTTGAACCTCAACTTAAACTGAGACCTTTTTGACTCCAGAGTATATACTGCTGGCTCAGGCTCCCCCCTGCTGTCTCTGGGCCCTATTACCCTGTGGCAGGTCTTCTCAGCACAGCCCTTCTGTGGTGCGGTCTGGCCCTCGGTTTCCTCTTCTCCATCCTACTGGCTCAGGCTGAGGCAATGGTAGCATATCCAGTGCTCAGGGTGCCTGAACAAGCCAGCAGCAATGAGTCCAGCTAGACAAGTTATGTCCCTCCTCTCTTCCGGGAAAGCCTGTCCCCTGCTGTCCTTTCTTACAGATAACAAGTGAGCTGACAAAACAGAGCTGGTGGGCACCATGTATGGCCTGCCTTTCTAAGGGGAAGCCAAAGGCTGAAGTGCAGTGGGTAGAGATTTGAGGGACGGATTTGAGGGCTGCCACTGAGGAGAAGCTGTCTCGGGTCAGCATAGCCTCAGACTTTGCCCCCTCCCTTACAGATAACAAGGACATCCTACTGATGCTGAGTGACATGGACATCAACGCCATTGCTGGTACCCTCAAGCTCTACTTTCGGGAACTGCCTGAGCCCCTCCTCACAGACCGACTTTACCCAGCCTTCATGGAGGGCATCGGTGAGGTTTCCGGCATCCTGGGAGGGTTGACTGGCCTGAGTCTAGGCTGCTGAAATGACAGGCAGGAGGAGACGCCCCGGGAACTACTGTCAGTGGTGTGTCCACTGCACTTTCTGTCACTGAGGCTGAAGGACCCGAGAGTGCGGTGGGCTCTTGCTATCTGCCTGTGTGTCCCCTTTGTGGCTCCTCTTTATGTATTGATCTGTTTCCTAGAAACACAGGCATTTAGGGAAGAAGGCCCTGAGCTGGTAGCTACCAGGACCAGAGAAGTGGGTTTAAACTGTAATATAGTGGGGACAGCTGCTCTGGTCCCCACAGAATGGCTCTCCTGATAGCTCAGGTACTAGCCAGTGGACCTCTGTGCCCACCTACATGGACCACTTCCAGGCCTGGCACAGTGCTCCCATCTTCTCCTGAGGCAGACAAGGCTTTAGACCCCATGGAGAACGTGAAACCTAGGGGAGGCTGTTGAGTCTAGGTGCCAGCATCAGAAGTGTTTGACAGGAAATATCCCCACCCCTAGTAAGAATGTGCAACTCCTGGGTTGAACTAGCACCAAGTATGGCTTGTGTGGCATTGGGATAATGGCTAGTTCAAGAGGGAAGGAGGAGGCTGCTCCCCCAGCCTGCTTTCTAGCCACGTTACCCATGGTGGGACATCCCAGGGGAACCTGCTGCTGACAGCCCCTCCAGCCAAGCCCTGCCCTAGCCCTTTCTCCTCCTGCAGCCCTGTCAGACCCTGCTGCCAAGGAGAACTGCATGATGCACCTACTTCGCTCCCTCCCCGACCCCAACCTCATCACCTTCCTTTTCCTGCTGGAACACTTGAAAAGGTAAGGAGGAAAGGTGGGGCTCAGCCAGAGCTGTCACCTGTCCTGCCAGACCCATCTTCTCAACTCTACCTCCTGGGTACTGACCTGTGCTAGGCCACCCATAGAAGCCTGAGTGATTGTTTTCAACCTCCTAATTGTAGCCTAAAGTAATTGGCCATGACACAGTGACACATGCCTGTTGTCCGGATACTGAAGCAGGGGGATTGCTTGAACAATCAAGAATAGCTTGAAAAACATAAGGGGACTCTTAGAGTGGTGGGTGAAGCACAGACCTCAGGTTGGTTTTAATCTGTGAGCTCCAGATGCAGCCATATGGTCGGTGTAGTTTTTGTTTGTTTGCATTTACTTATTATGTTCATGTGTGTACATATGTATATGTGCCATGGCTTGCATGTGGAGGGCAGAGGACAACTTGTAGAAGTTGGTTCTCTCCTTGCTGAACTCAGCCCATCAGAACTGACAGTAAGGACCTCTAACCACTGAGCCATCTCACCAGCCCAGGGTAGCATTTTTTTTTTTAATATTTATTTATTTATTTATTTATTATACAATATTCTGTCTATGTGTATGCCTGAAGGCCAGAAGAGGGCGCCAGACCTCTTTACAGATGGTTGTGAGCCACCATGTGGTTGCTGGGAATTGAACTCAGGACCTTTGGAAGAGCAGGCAATGCTCTTAACCACTGAGCCATCTCTCCAGCCCCCCAGGGTAGCATTTTTTAAGTGAAACAGAAAGGGCAATAACAGGGTGGCTATCCTCATCACTCACTTTTCAGCCCAGAACTAACACAGACACCGACTTGGTGTTCCTAGATCCACCTGCTACATTAGACCTGGTCCTCTGAGCTCATCCCCTTACCCAGGTGCTGGCCGTAGTTCAGTCAGGCCAGCCTCTGGAGGGCCAGTGGGGACTTAGACACAGCTGAGGCTGCTGCCTTGTTTTTCCCATCATGAGACAATGTCCCTCCCTCTGGTTTGGCAAGGAGCAGAGTCCCGACCAGTTCCCAGATAGTTTGGTGAACATTGTGGGAGGACACACTAAGGGGGAATAGGAAGGGAAAATTCATTAGGTTTTCCACCCTGGGAACTGGGCCCACATCTGGGTTCGTGTGTGTGTCTGTGTGTGTGTGCTAACCAGCTGCACAGCTCCCTGCTGGCGTTGAAGTGTTTGCCTGTTTCCAAAGCCGTCAGCAGGCACATTTGTGACTCTTCCCGTAGAGGCTGGGAGTTGCATTGAGAGTAGGATGAGAGGCCCTGACCAGCGTGTGTGTCAAAGCCTCAGAAACATCTCCTAGTGTGGAGTCAGGGGAGGCCCAGGATTTGTGTTTGATGATACTGAGCCTGCCTGGACAGTAGCCACAGATGGCAGCTCCCACTGTCACTCGGGACATGTCAGTGGAGTACCTGGTCTGTTGGTTAAGAGAAGCGGGGAAACTCTGGAAAGAGCCAGAGCAAACCTGTGCGCATACCCTTCAGAGGCAACGGGGAATTCAGGCCTCAGACTTGCCTCTGGTTACAGCTGCTCCTGCTACAACACAGCCCTGTATAACTGCAGGCCCAGCTAGCCACTACCTCTGGGCAGCACATCCTCCCTGCCCTGCCCTGCACTGTTGACTGTACTCCTGGGGAGACAGCTCAGAGTTCAGAAGCCAGCTCTAGCACCTATTAGCTGTGTGACTCTGAATAAATCACTTAGCTTCTCTGTACTTGGTTTCCTCACCCCTACAGCGGAGAGGATAAAATGCCTGAGGGAGCTTCTTCAGGTGCCTTGAGCTTCCCAGAACCCCAGGTCTCCTGGGGCTGCTGAAGAGGGACTTCTCTGTTCTCCTTCCTTTTCCCAGGGTTGCTGAGAAGGAACCCATAAACAAGATGTCACTTCACAACCTGGCCACTGTGTTTGGCCCCACGTTACTGAGACCCTCAGAAGTGGAGAGCAAAGCACATCTCACATCAGCTGCAGACATCTGGTCCCATGATGTCATGGCCCAGGTACGTACTACAAGCATGGTGCGGGCCTCCAGGCAGTTCAGAGGCCCCACTTCCCTCCTAGGCAATTGGATTGGTGGGATATAGGGTGCCCAAGCACAGGGCTGCAGAGCTCCCACTCTGCTTTGTCAGAGTTGAGGAATGCCTGTCCAGGTGCTAGCTGCATTCCTGCGAGGGCCTCAGTCTCGGGTACAGAAGATTCGGGACTGGGGGTTGACCTCATGTATGAAAGATCCAGTGTTGCTTTGAGGGTCAGACTTTCCTGGGCTACCTTCAACACCAGGATAGGCTGTCCAACCAAAGCTGATGTCAGGCCCCCTTTTGACTTAGGCATGGAAGTGGCTCCCTGACCCTTGGCCCTGCAGCACCCTCTAGTGCTGTAAATGAGCTTCCTAAAAAGGGGAAGAAGCCAGAATGAGCCTGGGATGGATGTGACCTCGGCAACAACAGACTTGGTTGCAGCTCGCGAGTCATTTCTTCTCAGCATAGCAGGTGAAAGGGGTCTGGAACATGAGGACACCAACCTCAGTCTCCTTGTTTCTCCACAGGTCCAGGTCCTACTTTACTACCTGCAGCACCCCCCCATCTCCTTTGCAGAACTGAAGCGGAACACACTGTACTTCTCTACAGATGTGTAGCCTGAGATGGGCAGCTGTGGGGGTGGCCAGAGCCAGCCCTCCAGCCAGGGCCCAACATAGACTTGAAAGACTGCAACAGAAACTCCCCAGCCTAGCACTCCAGAGTCCAAGGGAAGCCACCTTCCGAGAACTGGAACCTGTGCAGCTTTTGTGCCACCTTGTACAAAGCCAGCTGACCAGCCCCCAGCCTCCTCACCACACCCCAGCTCCTACCCTCTGTACCTTTGCGTGTGTCTGATGCTCCGTGCTGTCCAAGATTGTTTTATGTATATTTGTGATGCAGAAAAGGTAGTGGCCAAGCTGGTGTGGGCACAGACAGCCTGCTTTGTTCTTTCATTTCTCCCAACACTTTTTTTCTGCCTGAGTCCAGTTTGGGGACTTTTATTTTGCACTGTGTAACTGCTGCCAGCTTCTCCTCTCCTGACCCTGCTCCCAGATTGCAGCCTCCCTGCAGTGTCTCTGCCCTCTCCATCTTCCCAGCCTGCTGCATGCATGTGCAGCATGGGGATTTGCTCCATCACTGCAAAGTTCTGCAGAGGTCCTGGGCAGTGGTGGCCTGTCTGATGTGCTGTGTGCCGCCCTTGGCCTCATTGCTCTCCACCTATGGAAGCACACCTGCTTCCTTTGCTGTCTGTGCAAATGTTGAACAAGGAGACAGACACACACTAATTCTCAGCTTAGCACAGAGCTGGAGAGCTGATTTCTGGAATGTTCTATTTGAGAATTGCCCTTTTTGGGGTTTGTCTGTTCTATCTCCTGCCTACCATGAGGCATCTTCAACTGTTTCTTCGACTGCTGGATTTTCTGTTTCCTTTCCCCTGGTGTTGTTTTGAGTGTAATGACTCACACGTGTCCTGCTATCGAGAGAGGTCAGGAATGCACCTGAGGATGTGGTGGGCACCCAGGCTGTGAATCAAGACGGATGGAGCAGACAGCAGTGGCAAGTCAAGGGAAGCCAGTCTTCACTGTAAAAACCTGCAGAGGCTATCCTAGTGGATGGAGCATGACCTCCTGAAGGGCAACATCTGTGGCTGAGTCAGGTGTCCAGATGACAGCAGGCTTTGTCCTGGAACCTGGAACCTCATATACCTCGTGGTACTTTTGCCTTAGATTTTACACCCTCAAGAGCCAAGCACTGCCACGGGGCAGCCATCTTGTCATGTGTGCTCCAGAGCCTAGGAATAGAAGGCACAACCCAGCTGGAACAGCCCTGCCCTGGCACTGGCCCAGCTTCTAAATAGAACTCTGTGGGTAATCCCAAGTATTCTAGAAGTTGGGGGGCAGGCTGCCTCCCTTGTGTGTTCTGCTGGGGCTCCAGAGCATGGGGTCAGCAGGTGTCATTCCCAGCTTGGCAACCTATTGCTTGGTACTAGAAAGACTTATTCCCAAAACACCATTTCCAGTCCGTGGCAATTAGCAGGGAAAGGTGCTCCTGTCACAGGGCCTTGAGCTAGACGCAGCTTCCTGGATCTTCTGTGTGGCAGAGTTGATTCTTGGCCCTCAGGATTGGGGAGACCAGCTCTCATTGTGTGTGCTCAGGGCTAAGTCTAAACATGGGTTTGCTGGCCCCCAAGCTGTTGTTTGCTAGGTGAAAGGCAGGGCTTTCAGGTCTTGTTCATACCTGTTGCCTTTGACAGAACGGTACAGTTTGTGCATACAGGAGAAAGGAATGCCAACTTCCCAACTGCCTATTAGCAGTTTAAGAAGGAGCCTTGCTGTCTCAAACAGGTGAAAGAAAATGTCTCTGAGTGTAGAGGTCACATCATCTAGCCACGGTCTTGGCACTCAGGTGCTGGTGTGTGGCATTCTTGCTTCCAAAGAATTGACAGTAACAAATTATCAAAGCCCATCAAAACAGTGCCTCCTGTCTCTTTGAAACAAGGAATGTTGGCTTCTGGGCATTAGCTACTGCAGCCCCCAGGTTGCTTAGACAATGTAACAGCAGGAAGGCTGGAGGAGGAGCTGCGAAATATTAAAGGTTGCTATTATTTATAAATTCCACCCCAAGTGGGGCAAGTCAGGTGCCAGACCTGAACTGAGGTGCACCAAGGAAATATCTGGTGTTTCTTCTGAGACGGGGGCCATGCAGCCCCATCACTACCAGCAGGGCACCAGGAGACAGGGTCCAGGAATCCCAGGCATGCCTGTGCTTGCTTGGGCAGTGAACGAGGGCTGCCAGTTTTTGCTGATAAGGTAGGATGGGACCCCTAATAAGTTGGTATGGATATATTTTTTTTGTCTCTGTTCCATTTAAACTTAATGTAGATTATTATAAATTGATGTAAACCATGTGAGAGGGAAATGTTAATAAAAAAAATAACTGCAAAGCCCCAACATTTGCACAAAACTCAGCCCTGTGGTGTGGATGTTTGTGTTCTTAGTAGTCTAGGGAAGATCACCAATCTAAATATTTAAAACCTTCCAGCTGCACCCACATGCTTCCAGGAACCTGTTTATCTGTCTATCCTTGAACCTCTGACTTTTGGGGTTTGTGGCAGTTGTGGGGAAAGTCTCTTCTCACTCTCTACACATTCCCTTGCTGCTGTAATTCCCTTCATGGAACACTCTCTATGGACCTGGTCATCAGTGTGCCTGGGAAAAATGGCAGAAGTGGCCCATTGGTTTCCCACTAACTTAGCTGTATTTTCCCTCAAAATTGGCATGTTATGGCAACCTTTGGTTGAATTTGCTTGTCAGAGACTTGCATCCCCCACCAAGAGCCCACTCTCTCCTTCAGGAGAGCCAGTAGGGCTTGTGTGGGACTTCCACCAGCCGAAGCCATTGGACACTGTTTATTCTGGAGATGAGGAACAGATGTGTCTGCAAATTGCTGTTTAGTTTATGAGCTCACACTGACCCCCCAGCCATCTAAAACAGGAAGCTATTCATCTCCCCTTGATTGAATAGTCCACGTGGACAAGGCCTGGCTTGTTCAGCTGATGTCTACTGACAGCCCTGAGGCTCCTCTTTGCCAAGACAGTTGTGATGGCAACATTTCTTGTATTGAGGCTCATGTGGAAGACCAGTTGGTCAAAGACCTCAGGTACCTGAGCACTTTGACAGGTGCCAGCTAGAAACCATCTTTGCTTCAAGGTGTTCCTAGATGAAGAATTTACAGATGGTGTAGGAAACACTCCTGTGCTTCAGCCAGTCTCAGTGAGGAAGCCTCATGCTTACGAAAACAAGGCAGGCATCGTACAGAATTCACTGGGGGCTATAGGTGGGGAGAGGGTCACTAATAGAGTACTCGCCTAGCATGTTTGAAGCCTTGGGTTAAAATTTTTCGTTTTTTGAGACAGTAGCTCTGGCTGTCCTGGAATTCTCTCTGTAGATCCAGGCTGGCCTCAAAATCAAAGAGATTTTCACCTGCCTCTGTCTCCCAAGTACTGGGATTAAAGGCGTGGACTACCCAAGCCTTGGGTTTTTTCCTCAGCAGATGAGGAATGAAAAGGATTCAGCAGAGAAGAACATGAGCCCTGTGCACTAGCTCACACCCATTCCAAGGGAACAGCACAAAGGCAATGCTCTGGATTTGATGTCATCACTCACATACAGGACTCTCTGAATTCCGCTTAAGGGTGAGTAGAGATGAGGACGCAAGCAAAGAAAACGTGGAAGGTTCTTAGTATACAGCAGGGAAAAGACTGACTGCTGGCTGAAGGCAGTCATTACAGGTCTTTCCGGGGCCTTATACACAGCTGACGGAGGGCGGAACTGAGTCCATTGATTCCATCCTCAGGCACACACTATGGTAACTTAGTACAGTGGCAGAGAACAAGGACGGTGTGCGCAGGCCTTCAACATTTGACTTGGGCCGGTAGTTACTGAATGACTGAGCTGGCACAGCAAACACTCACGCATCTTTAACCTGGGCTGGGGTCTGAAGCCACTGGTTCAGCAAGCTGCATGCATGACCACCAGCCCAATGGGGTTCTCTACAGAGGCAGAAGAGTTACCAGCATCTTGCAGTGCACCTGAGAACATGGCTAGACTGCTTATGGGGAGAGACCTAGCTGACAGTGGCTGGTGACAAAGGTGCAGTTTCCACAAGCCCTGTTTTCCAATCTCTCCACATCTGTGGGAGATACAAAAGCTAAAAAGAATAAACTCTTTGTAACAGTACATATGCTCTTTAAAAAAGAAAACAAAGAAATGGGAATTTTGCCTCCATGTATGAGCAGTGGTGCCTGGTGCCCTCAGAGGGCCTTGGACCCCTGGGATTAGAGTTACAGACTGTTGTGAGCCACAGTGTGAACTAAACCTGAGACCGCTGGAAGAGCAGCGAGTGCTCTTAACCACTGAGCCATCTCTCCAGCCCCCATATACTTATTTTTTAACAAGGACAGCAAAGACACTAACTGAAATGCTATACTTGCCTGGATGGCGTAAGTTTACTTTGCCCTGCCCTGGTACTCAAGACGAATGCTTACACAGTCTCAAGGAAGAAGAGCTCCCTAGCTATGGGCAAACATACTGCCGCCTCCCTGTTCACAACGAGCTGAGTGAGGTCAGGACTGAGCTCAATTCTTAACAGTCAACACGCTGCCTCCTGATCTTTTCACTGCAAGGAGGCATACCATCTACGCTGAAAAACCTGGTTGGAATCCAGAAGTAGAAACTATGGCTGCTCCAGTGGCTGGAAGCAGAGAACAGCGAGGTGGTTCTCTCACACCGCCAACTGCAGAGGAAACAACTGGCTTCACCCCTGGAGCAATGCCAAGCGTGTAGAAACTGCTCCAAAGAAGAGCCCTGAAGGTGGCTGGCATCCTCCTTCCTTTCAGGCCATTTCTTTCACCGCAGGTAATAATCGATTGCAGCAGAGAAAGCAGCAAAACCTCCACAACCTATGGCCCCGGCCTTCACACCAGCTGCAAAGCAAACACGAGCAGTGTTACCATAGTAACAGGTGCTATACTGGACTTCCAAAAATTTTGCACCACAGATGCAAAGAAACCAATTTAAGCATGTTCAATCATTCAAACTCAGTGTCTCGTTAAGATTTCAATGAAGCAGCATATTCCATCCAAATCACTGTGCTTCATTTAACTATACATTTGCTTGGTTCTCATTCCAGTTACTGTTTCCAGTTGTGTAGAACTAGCCCCTCACAGTCAAGAAAACTGGTTGAGGGAAGTGGCCCTTGAAATAAAATGAAAGCATAGGGCCTTATACCCTGATCTGTTTATGGGATAAATTCCTGGGAAGGTGATCAAAACCCTGACAACAGTATTCAATTAAGAAAAATGTTCAGGGCCGGGCGGTGGTGGCGCACGCCTTTAATCCCAGCACTCGGGAGGCAGAGACAGGCGGATCTCTGTGAGTTCGAGACCAGCCTGGTCTACAAGAGCTAGTTCCAGGACAGGCTCCAAAACCACAGAGAAACCCTGTCTCAAAAAACCAAAAAAAAAAAAAAAAAAAAAAAAAGTTCAGACACTTGAAATGGCAGGAAATGAATTCTCAGCACAGCCTGCAGGTGCGGACAAATGGAGTGCTCGGGCTGTGACTTAGCTAGGCTTCTGCACCATCCTGCATGAGAACATCATCATCTCACACACTCAATATGGAAGATCTAGCTCTATGGTTAATCATGGGTAATTTTCCCATGCTTTTGAGAACAGCAGGGGACACTTTCAGTCATCCCATCCTAAAAAGCTATAAGCATCTTGCCACAATGCACATGATCTCATTCCACATACCAGCAAAGATTTATCGGGGGCTGGAGAGATGCTCAGCAGTTAAAAGAGCATTTGTTCCTCCTGTAGAGGACCCAGGTCTAGTTCCCACCAGCCACATGTAATTCCAGCCCAGGGAACCTGATACCCTCTTCTGGCACCAGGCACACATGTGGTACACAGACATATTCATGCAGGCAAAACACCCATACAAATAAAAATAAATATTTTTTAAAAAGGAAGATTTGATCTGGTCCAAAATCTCTGGAGTGCCAAGGATTAGACAGCCTAATGTAGATGGATATATATTAAAGTTCCTAGAACCAAGTGAACATGGAAGCAGCCAGGATTTATTTGTCAGAGGGAAGAATATCAAGCATCCTTAGAACACTCATGCTGAGAAATGTCAACATCAGCACGTTGCCCCGGACCACAAAAGAAAACCACTCGAGAGCTGTTTACCAACCTCTGAAACCAATGGCTCCGCCGGTGATGCAGCCGCTGATGACGCTGTTCTTCCAGTCTGACTTTCCCCGGTACTGTGGGTGGAGAGATGCTGTTTAGAGCCAGGGAAACAAGCCAGGCCAGACGGCTGAGGAAGGGCTTCCTGCTGCCTAGTTTACTCCTACCCAAAGGAAACCCTTAGTTTTCAAAAGGGCAGCTCCTAAGAGTTACATGTGCTTATACATGTTTCCTGCAGGTGGTACCAGAGGGTTGAAGTCAAGGCTAGCATTTGGGAGATAATCGAAACTTATGTTCAGCCGGGCGATGTGGTGGCGCACGCCTTTAATCCCAGCACTCGGGAGGCAGAGGCAGGTGGATCTCTGTGAGTTCGAGACCAGCCTGGTCTACAGAGCTAGTTCCAGGACAGGCTCCAAAGCCACAGAGAAACCCTGTCTCGAAAAACCAAAAAAAAAAAAAAAAAAAAACTTATGTTCTCCAGTATAATTTTTTAAATCTTACTTCTTTATTTACTTTTTGTGTGTGTAAGCACGTGTGAAGGCCAGAGACCTCCTTCCACAATGTGGATCCCAGGGATTGAACTCAAGAGAATCAGGTTTGGTGGCAAGTGCTTTAACCCTTTGAGCCATCTCACTGGCTCTCTCCAGTATAAAACATGAACTACAATTACCTGGGTGGAGATGTGGCTCAGTGGTAGAGCTCTTGCCTATTGTGCATAAAACCCCAAGTTCAATCTCTAGCACCAAATAAATAGGGAAAAAGATCACTTTTTGCCTATAGAAGATTTAAAAAAAAAAAAAGCAAACCCCCCTATTATAAATACGTAAAGAGTTCAATTAGAGACTAATCTAGACCAAACTTTGACATTTTAAAATGCTTGTTTTGAGGCAAAGTCTTCCTATATAGCCCAGGCTGGCCCAGATCTCATGCTCCTCTGCTTCAGCTCCTCTACGAAGTGACAAACACAGACCACATCTAAGGTTTGACATTTCTAATCTGCAATCCAGGAAGAATACGAGGAACATTGCTCCAGTGTGACGGGCTGCGAATGGCGGCGCGCGCCTTTAATCCCAGCACTAGGGAAGCAGAGTCAGGCAGCTCTCTGTGAGTCTGAGGCAGCTTGGTCTACGGAGCCATTCTAGGGCAGCCACTGCTACAGAGAGATTGTAACTTGAAGACAGAAAAGATGTGTGAGGGCAGCAGAGGGATTTCTTAGGAAGGAAGAGGCACTTACAGATTCTACCAGACACTCAGTACACGAGAACATGGCGCCCACGATGGCAAAATTTTTGGCATATGACATTCCTCTTTGTCCCATGTCTTTCAGAACTTCTTTTGCGGTTGGTGTCCGGTAAGGGTCCTTAGGGTCAAAGCCTACATTAGTATCAATGCCGGCTGTAAAGACCCCAAATGCACCTCCCAAGACAAATCCTAGGAACAAGCAGAGACAAGAGTTCTGCACACTCCGGACTACCATTTTGGGAAACTTGAAGACGGCCTTTTTAGTCTCAGCCCTGCTTCCTCCACAGTCACACTTGGAGCCCCCCCCAACTATTCTAGGTTTTCTTCTTCATTTTCCAGTCTTTCAGCTTTAACCCTGTTTCTCTGTAGAGCAGCCACCCTCGAGCTCAGCTGCCGACTTTGCATACCATTCCCTTACCCATGCCAACATTCATAAACGTCACTTATGGCATCACCACACACTCTGGAAAACTCTTTGTCACAGTAAGTTGGGAAGTAGGTGTTACTGTTCTCTTTGTCTAGCTTTTTTGTTAGTTTCAGACAGGGTCTCACTATGTAGTCCTGACTGACCTGGAACTCTGTAGAACAGGCTAGCTCAAACTCAAGAGATTCACCTGCCTCTGTCTCCCAGGTGCTTAGATTAAAAGTGTGTGTCACTACCACCCAGCTGTCCTCTCTAAACTAAAGTTCAGAGAAGTAACTGTTTCAAAGCTGCATGACTATCATCTATCTATTAATTTGAGACATAGTCTATATAGCTGTCCTGAAGCTTGCTATGTAGACCAGGCTGACCTCAAATTCATCTAGTGCTGGGATTAGAGGCCTGAGCCACCTCCCCCACCATACCTGGCTTTTACAAGGAGGCTGGGTATTGAACTGAGATCTTCATGCATGCATGGCAAGCCCTTTACCATCTGCACTTTCTGCCTCGCCATTTCTGCATGGATGTCTTACAAGATCAATATAAGTTCAGTGAAACTAGACACCACCTCCCCTCCCAAAATGTCTTGCTTTCCAATCCCTCTAGCTCCAAACCTCTCTCTTCTGTCTACTACACTTAAGATTTGCTTTTTGCTTGTTTGGTTGGTTTTTTGTTTTGTTTTTATTTTTGAGATAGTGTCTTGCATCATGTAATCCTGGCTGTCCTGGAATTCACTATATATTCTAGGTTGGCCTGGAACTCAGATCTGATTGCCCCCTTTATCCCCACGTTTAAAGACTTGAACTCCTGCTTTTCGGATTTCTTAAATGCTTTTCATTCCCAAGAAATGTAAACTCATCTACATTTACAGTTAACTCTTTTCCCTGCACACTGGAAGAGTGCTGTAAGTTCTCAAATCCTCCAAGTTAATTAGTGGTTTTTTGTTTGTTTTTCTAATGTCCCATTCCACCCCATGCCGACTGTCTAATTACACTGGCCTTTACCTTTTCATTTGTTGTTGGTTTTTGGTTTGGTTTTTGAGACAGGGTCTAATGTAGAACTGGCTGTCCTGGAACACTCTTTGTAGACCAGGCTAGCCTCGAACTCACAGAAATCCATCTGCCTCCGCCTCCCGAGTGCTGGGATTAACCTCAAACTTCTGGCTTGAGGACCTTTGCATTTGCAATGCCCTATGTGTCTGCAGCACTCTTCTGCCCGGGGTCCAGAAATTCTCTACCGGGGCTCCTGTCACTGTCACCCATATTCCCACTGCCCAGCACATGACAGTTGCTTAAGTCACAACTGTTTGAACAGACAAATGAATGAACAAAAGCAGGTCCTTAACAATCTGCAGGCCCTGACTGTAGTTCTGATTCTCCGTTCCGACTCCCAACAGTGAATGTTAACCCCAGGATCAAGAGAGGCATCTTCGGGTTCATTGAGGCATTCGGGGGGCAATCAAGGTCGAGACCCACACGTCATTCGCCTCCCAGGCACAGGGTCTTAGCAAGGAACCCCAAGGCCCTCCAAGTCCTCAGCCTCCCAGGGGTCCCACGAGCCTCGCCTCACCTCCCACGCAGGCTAGAACAGCCTTGAAGGCGCAACTTTCCATCGCCCTCTCGATCATCTTCTGCTCCTCGCTCTTGGAGGGACTCGGGATCCCGCCCAGACTGCCAGGCTCCAGGAGCCGGGGCTGACGCTTGTCACCCACCAGGTACTGCAGAAGAAGGCTGTACTGCAGCGGAGCTTCGGCGGAACAAGCCGCCTCAGGAGCTGAAGCCCCAGCCTTGGGGGCAGCCGCCGCCATGACGGTAGGAGCTCTAAAACCTTTCGCGTCCTACTTCCCCCAGCAGATTCCACACGCTTGCCTAGATGTCCAGCCATCGTGACGGAGCGGCAGATTCGCCACATTGAGGAAGCGATGTGCACCAGCGTCAAGGAAGTTTCCCCAAAGCCTCTTGTAAATACTGACTCGAGTCTGTAAGGCATTTCTAAAAGACTGACAACAAGATTCAGGGTCTCTAGAACACCCCGTCAACTAGGTGACTCCAGTGCAGTGCGTGCCGGGATTTGTAGTTCTAACTTCAAAGATCTAAATATATTTCCCAGAAAGCTGTGCGTGCGCTCGCCCGGCCGCTTCCTCCAGAAGCTCTAGTTGATAGCGGACGAAGAAAGGCCGGGCTCCCGCTAGACTGCAGTTTGTTAAATATCCAGCAGGGGGCGTGCGTGCCCGCTTTGTTGCCACGTCAAGCTGCAGAGATCCTGCCACCTCAGTCAGGTGGAACTACAGGCTGATTGGTATTCTGCGATCAAATAATGGTACGTGCTTTGCAAGCAAATGTTGAACCATGGTATAAAGGTGTTTAATAGATATTTTATTATATAGTTAAATCTTTGAGGAGAAAGAAGGGACCAACAAATAGCTGGGTGGTGGTGGCACATGTAATCCCAGATCTCTGAGTTCGAGGCCAGCCTGGTCTGCAGAGCCACACAGAGAAACCCTGTTCTAAAAGAACTAACTAAATAAATAAATAAACATTGGGGATTGTGGAGGGGGGTGAGGAGGAGGGGAAGAGAACATGAGGGAATGGGGGACTGTTGTAGCTGTGATTCTGATCCATGCGCAGCAAAAGCTCTACCACCACACTACACCTTCAGTCTCAGGCTGACAATTTCTTTCTCCGTTTTAGCTGAGACAAACACTCATAAAACCAGAAATGAATACAGATGTGTGTTTGGTGTCTAAATCCTCTGTGTCCTTGCTTCTGCCCCCACCAGGTCACCAAGCAAGCTAAGTCTGAAGTTTCCAGTGGTTGCTTAGCTGTCAAATCGTCCTAAGCCTCTCGGCTGTGTGCAGCACATCGGCCACTCTCTCCTTTGGTGTTTTGTCAGGGCTGGTTCTGAAACATTACGGTGTGTGTGTGCATGTGTGTGTGTGGCACGCACACGCGTGTGAGTGCGTGCGTGTGCAGGTGCCCACAGAGGCCAGAAAAGAGTATCAGATCTCCTGGAGCTGGAATTCAGGTGGTTATGAGCCACAGATTCATGCTGGGGACTAAATTTGGTGGAAGAACAGCAAGTCTTCTTGGTTGCTGTGCCATCTCTCCAGCCTGATTTCCTCAATTCTGATTGAGCTTTCTCTCCTACTTTCGCGGCAGCCTCTCCAGTTGCTCTTAGACTTCTTCGTACGCGACTCTGACACTTTGCTATTCTTCCTGGTTCATCCTCTGTTGATTAGTGTTTAGTCACTTCTAAATAACTGTGAGCCAGATCATGCTAAGATTTTAAGAATCAAAATTGGAGCTGGGAAGTGGTGGCGCACGCCTTTAATCCCAGCACTCAGGAGGCAGAGACAGGTGGATCTCTGAGTTCGAGGCCAGTCTGGTGTGTTGGGGAATATTATTTTAAGATACGTTACGGGGGCCTGGAGAGATGGCTCAGCGGTTAAGAGCACTACCTGCTCTTCGAAAGGTCCTGAGTTCAATTCCCAGCAACCACATGGTGGCTTACAACCATCTGTAATGAGGTCTGGTGCCCTCTTCTGGCCTGCAGGCATGCAGACAGAGCAATGTATACATAATAAATAAATAAATAAATATTTAAAAAAAAAAAGATACGTTACGTTTGTTTATGTTGTATTTGGTTAACTCTGTGGAGCGGTGTTACTGTGCCTGTCTAATATACCTGATGATTTACTAAAGAGCTGAATGGCCAATAGCTAGCAGGGGAGAGAAATAGGTGGGGCTGGCAGCCAGAGAGGATAAACGTGAGGAGAAATCTGGGAGAGAAAAGAATCTGGGAACAAGAGAGGAAGGTTGAGGAATTCAGGGGCCAGCCACCCAGCTGCATAGCCAGATGTGGAGTAAGAAGGAAAGAAAAAGTATTCAGGAATAAAGAAAGAAAAAAGTCCCAAGCTGAGCGGTAGTAGCACACACCTTTAGTCCCAGCACTCGGGAGGCAGAAGGAGGCAGATCTCTGTGAGTTCGAGGCCAGCCTGGTCTACAAGAGCTAGTTCCAGGACAGGCTCCAATGCTACAGAGAACCCCTGTTTTCGAAAAACCAAAAAAGAAAACTCAAGATGGTGGGTGGCTCAGGGACCATGTGCTAAATTAGGAGAAAGCCTAATTATGTCTTCCCCGGTATCTATAAGCCCCTAGCTGATCTGTGATTCTCTCTGGTGCTGTCTGGCGCTCAGGCTCAGAAAGAAAAGAAATAGCTCAAGTTGACAAAGTCCATGTTGGACCGGCTCTGGTGGTGCATGCCATTAATCCCAGAACTCAGGAGGTAGAAGCAGATGGATCTCTGAGTTTGAGGCTAGCCTGGTCTACAAATCGAATTCATGCTTAAAACAAAAACAAGAGAGGGGGTGAGTGGGGAGAGAGGGGAGGGAAAGCCCAGGCTGAGTGCAGAGTATTGCATTTGGGCGTGAGCTGCGTGTATGCCTATGCTATCAATGGAACGTTTCACAAGCCCCGTGACTGGCAGAAGGTATGTGCCAGCTGATGCTGCCTCACTGACTAAGCTGTTGTAGACAGTTGGTACTGGACAAGTGCCTTTAGTTTTAGATTTTATTTATTTTAAATGTATGCCTTTATGGTTTACTTGAATGTACATCTGTGCACCAAGTGTGTGCAGTACCCTGGAGGCCAGCAGATGGCACCAGACCTCCTGGGACTGGCATTATATAGACGGTTGTGAGCCAGGAACTATGGAAGAGCAGCTAGCACTCTCAACTGCTGAGCCATCTCTCCAGTTCCTGGACAGATGATTTTTCACTTAATGTCCTCTGACACTGGAGAAAAACTGGGAGCTACAAGAGAACTAAGAACAAGAACTTTTCACACACACACACACACACACACGCACACACCCTTCCATACCTGCCCTTCATGTTGCCGTCTAGACGAATCATACTTTTCTTGCATTGCGCGCACACACACCCACACACCAATTTTTTTAAAACTATTTATTATTTATTATATATACAATATTCTGTCTGTGTGTATGTCTGCAGGCCAGAAGAGGGCACCAGACCTCATTACAGATGGTTGTGAGCCATCATGTGGTTGCCGGGAATTGAACTCAGGACCTTTGGAAGAGCAGGCAGTGCTCTTAACCACTGAGTCATCTCCCCAGCCCCCCACACACCAATTTTTTGAGTCCACTCCTTTGCTTTGGTACCCATTGGCATGGAAAGTGTGTTATCCCCCATCATTTCATGGTCAATAGACTGCTACTTTCTTGTCTTCTGCCCAAATCTTCAAACCATCCCAGAAACATCTTTTAGCACCCAAATGAAATTGTATCTGCTGCTTCAGATTCTTGTTGCAGAATATTTATTTACACTGTGTGAAGATGTGTCACTGTGACTGGTTTAATAAAGAGCTGAAATGGCCAATAGGCAGGCAGGGAGAGGTAGGTGGGACTTCCAGGGACAGAGAGGACTGTGGGAAGAAAAAAGGTGGAGTTGTGGGTGAGACAGAAAGAGGAAGCAGGAGGTTCAAGATGGAAAAGGGGTGATGTCAAGTGACAGAGCATAAATTAATATAAATGGCTTAATTTAAGTTGTAAGAGCTAGTGGGACCAGCCTAAGGTAATGGCTAAGCTTTTATAATTCATAAGAAGTCTCCATGTTAGCCGGGCGGTGGTGACGCACGCCTTTAATCCCAGCACTCGGGAGGCAGAGGCAGGCGGATCTCTGTGAGTTCGAGACCAGCCTGGTCTACAGAGCTAGTTCCAGGACAGGCTCCAAAGCCACAGAGAAACCCTGTCTCGAAAAACCAAAAAAAAAAAAAAAAAAAAAAAAAAAAAAAAAGAAGTCTCCATGTTGCTATTATTATTAGTTTTTCGAGACAGGGTTTCTCTGTGAAACAGTCTTTTTTTTTTATTTATTTATTATGTATACAATATTCTGTCTGCGTGTATGCCTGAAGGCCAGAAGAGGGCACCAGACCTCATTACAGATGGTTGTGAGCCACCATGTGGTTGCTGGGAATTGAACTCAGGACCTTTGGAAGAGCAGGCAATGCTCTTAACCTCTGAGCCATCTCTCCAGCCCTGTGAAACAGTCTTTACTGTCCTGGAACTCTCTCTGTAGACCAGGCTGGCCTCAAACTCACAGAGGCATGTGCCACCACCACCTGGCTCCATTTTCTTAATTAGATTCCATATTCTTAATTAGACTCCGTATTTTTAATTAGAAGTGATCTGTCAGAATCATTCTTGTTTTTTGCTGGGTGTCACGACACTAGAGAGGCAGAAGCAGGCAGGTCTCTGAGTTCATGATCAGCCTGGTTACATAGTGTGTGCATGTGTGTGTGTGTGTGTGTGTGTGTGTGCGCGTGCACACATGAAGGTGCCCACAGAGGACAGAAGAATGATTCTCTGGAGCTGGAGTCTGGAGTCAGAAGTGGTTGTGGGTGCTGGGAACTGCCCTCAGGTCCTCTAGAAGAGCAGCAAGTGCTCTTAACCACTGAACCCCAGCCCCCTCAGAATCATTCTTGGGGTTTTGTTTGTTTTTGAGACAGAGTCTCACTGTGTAGTTCTCCCTGATTTGGATTTTTGTTTGTTTGTTTGTTTTTGTTTTTGTTTTTTGGGGTTTTTTTTTGTTTGTTTGTTTGTTTTTTCTCGAGACAGGGTTTCTCTGTGGCTTTGGAGCCTGTCCTGGAACTAGCTCTTGTAGACCAGGCTGGTCTCGAACTCACAGAGATTCACCTGCCTCTGCCTCCCGAGTGCTGGGATTAAAGGCGTGCGCCACCACCACCTGGCGTTCTCCCTGATTTGGAACTCTCTATGTAGACCACACTGGTCCTCAGCTCACAGAGATCTGCCTTCCTCCGGAGGGCTGGGCTCAAAGGCATGTGCCACTATGCCTGGAACTCAGACTCATTAATGTTCCGTGGTCTTTGGCGTGAGAGAAGTTAAGTCTGAACGTCTGGATGTTTGTTTCTTTGTAGGCGCCATTCTTGTACTGAGCCAATGGTCAGGTGTTAGAAAATGATGCTCCTGCGACATTCTCTTTTTGACCCCGGCCTTAGCAGTGGGTCCATGGTTTCCTCACTGGGAACAAAGGTTTCCTGGGCTGCTCAGTGACAGACCCTTAGATTCTAGCCTGTTTCTGGTGGCTGGTCTAATGTCCCTGGATCGAAATACCAGAATGACTTGAGAGGTTTTTCCTTCATTTTTCTTGTGTGAATGTGTCCATGCTATGCGAATGTGGATGCCTGAGGAAGCTAGAAGAGGACACTGGATGCGGCGGGACACCCTTTAACCCCGGTAGCTGGGAGGGGGGATCAGGAAGGGCTAGTCTACTTAGCGAGTCCCACGCTAGCCAAGGCTGCACAGCAAGACCTTGGTTCCAAATAAATAAATAAATAGATAGATGATAGATAGACTCAGAATGATTACTTTTATGAGTCATTTGAGGAGGCCATGGAGTTCCAAATCATTGGTTCAACTTGATACTGAGTACTCCTGGATGAGACTAGTATTTGAATTGGTGAACCGAGGAATGTTGGGAGCTATTTGGGGCTGTAGACCCCGGACCCAGAATTCCCTGTGAGCAGCTTGGTTTTCCAGTGTTTGCAGTTGCTCTGAGGAAAACAACTTGTTCTCCTCTGCACTGAGCAGATTGCAGCTGCTCTGAACACGAGCCCCTGATGGCAGTCTGGTGGGTCTGCAGCTGATCCAGAGAGCTGGGGCGTGGCCAGAGCCCTATATAAGCTGCCCCTGAGCACAATAAATTTGGCATTCTTGTATCAGGGATGATCTGTGTCCTTGTGTCTCTGTCTGTTTGTGTGTGTGTGTGTGACTTTAAATCTCCAGGCCAGTTCCCGGCTCGCGCAACAGGTCCTATGGTGCAGGTGCTACAGGACCTTAGGTTTTTACAGAGGAAAGCTCAAACCCTCCCAGATGTGGATGTATCTTATTCATCCCTGCTGAAGCCTGAATGGGCAAAAAGGCAGAGAAAGTGAAGTCACTCTGCTTTTTTGTATCTGGGGCATCTGCCTTTGGACTTGAAGTCTGAGGAACTTATACCGTTGTCTCTCTCTGGTCTCTATCTGGCTGACTGAGGGTCTCTAGAGACTGCTGAACTTTCTATAACCAGGGAGTCAGCTCCTTACGGTACATCAGTACCCTCCCCCTCTCTAACCCAGACAAATAGAGATCAGTTCTTTCCAATAACCAAACTGTATTTCAAATGACGAATGTCTCAGGAGACTTGTTTGTATTGTTGCTCTGAGACCACCAGTGGAGTTAAACTTTGATTCAGAGGGTGGAATCCACATTCAGCTGGAATACATCATAGAATTTTCTGGCTGGCTGAGATGAAGATAGAGATACAGAAAGGAAAACGGAGGGGCTTGGAAGATTTGAGGGCCCTTTTGACCTGGGAAGGTGGAGAGGAGGGCGGCTGATCTCTTTCTCCATTGCTCAGTGGATCTATCAGAGTTATACCCTAATATCTGACTCCCGAGCTTTATTTATTAATAAAACAATAAGAAGTCATTATAGATGAATGTGTCATAATTTAATTATCCTTATTGATACACAATTAAGCTTTTTCTAGTCTTTCCAATGAGCAATAAATATGCACATAACCATTGTGCACATATATGTGTTAGCACACCTGAAGACCAAGAACTGTGATATAAATTATCTAAAAAATTCTGCCGGGTGGGACGTGGTGGCACACACCTTTAGTCCCAGTACTCTGGAGGCAGAGGCAGGTGGATCTATATTAGTTCAAGGCCATCCTGGTCTATAAAGCAAGTTTTGGGACAGCCAGGGCTGTCTTGAGAAAAAATATTATTTTTGAAATACGATCTTACTGGCCTTGAACTCAGGGTCCTCCTGCCTTGCTTTACTAAGTGCTGGGATGATAGGTGTATGCCACCATGCTGACTTATAGATCTTTAATTGTCTATTTTTTTTTCTGAGATAGGGTTTCTCTGTGTAGCCCTGGTTGTCCTGGAACTTGCTCTAATTTAAACCAGGCTAGCCTCAGACTCACAGAGATCCATCTATCTCTGCCTCCCGAGTGCTGAGTTTAAAGATGTGTGCCATCACTGCCCCAGCAGGATATTTAATTTTCAAATATTATTTTTTGTGCATGTGTGTTTTGCCTGTATGCATTTCTGTGTACCACCCGTGTGAGTGGTGCCGTAGGAGACCAGAAGTGCACATCAGATCCCTTGGAAAGAAGTTCTAATTAGTTATGAGCCATCATATGAGTGCTAGGAATTGAACCTAGGTCCTCTAGAAGAGCAGCAAGCACCCCTAACTGCTGGCTAAGTCATCTCTCCAACCCCCAAATTTTAATGTTTTAAAAATTTGTGTGTTTATGTAAGTATGTATAATGTATATATGCATGATGTGTGTGTGTGTGTGTGTGTGTGTGTGTGTATAGGCATGCACGCACAAGTCAGGAGACAACTTTGTGGCACCAATTCTCTCCTTCCAGTTTTACATAGGTTCCAGGGGCCAGACTCAGGTGTCTAGGTTTCTGTGGTGTGCTGGCTAGTTTTATGTCAACTTGATACATGCTGAAGTCATTTGGGAAGAGGGACTCTCAGCCGAGATCGAAATCCTAACCAAGACACATGGCAAGCTCCTGTACCTGCTGAGCCATGGTGGCAGCCCTGATTTATGCATCTTATCTTTGTAGTACTAGGCGATGAACTTAGGTTCTCCGGCAGGCTGCACAGTCACTCTGCCACTGAGCCACCCCTTAGCCTTAAGATGTATGAATCTGGGGGCTGGAGAGATGGCTCAGTGGTTAAGAACATTGCCTGCTCTTCCAAAGGTCCTGAGTTCAATTCCCACCAACCACATGGTGGCTCACAACCATCTGTAATGAGGTCTGGTGCCCTCTTCTGGCCTGCAGACATACAAACAGAATATTGTATACATAATAAATAAATAAATACTTAAAAAAAAAGATGTATGAATCCTAAAGGTGGCAAACATATATTTGTTCCGTATGTATTCTGAATGATATCATATGCCTCCGACTGTAATTTTTCAAAAGAAACTAGTATTCATCCCTTTCAAAATCAGGCATGTTGTGGCTCTTTAACACAAAATTTAAAACTTGCGGAATATAATTAGCCAAATCCTGGCTGCAACAGCTTCTTTAAGTGCGTCTCTTATTCTCCACACAGAAGACAGTGGCACTTCCCACAGGCCAGAGAACATCAGCTAATTCTTTACAGGAAGCCAAATGAGTTTTGTTGGGCTTCTAGTAACAAGCACCACTGGAGTTGTGAGTTTGGAGTAATCTCCATTGCAAATCCCCTCCTTCTGCACCCTTTGAAAGGCAGCTGCACACTTTGGCTTCTCACCAATGCATGCTGCACCAACAATTCTCCAAATCATATTCGTATTTCATGTGCAGTATGTTCGAATTCTCGCTTTCCCAGGTGCCAGATGCTGATTTGAACGCATTCCAGTGGAAACTGCTTTCCCGAAAAGTAATGAAAGGAGAACGCTCAACAAATCACCTCTTTGGATCAGCCTTGCACCTAAGCACTCAATAATGACGTCACTATTTCCCCCACCTCCCACTCCCCCAGAGGCCCTCTTCACCCGTGTCTGATCCTGATGCTCTGTTCCTCGGCTTGCGTGAGATGCAAGTGCTGATAGTCTTTTCACATTCTGTTTCTTGAGACAGGGATTCGCTGTGTAGCCCTGGTTGGCCTAGACCTTGTTACATATGCCAGGCTGGCCTTGAACTCACAGAGCTCCACCTGCCTCTGCCTCCCGAGTGCTGGGATTAAAAGTGTGTGCCACCATGCTTGGCCTCCTCACATGTTTTTAGAAATTGCCTGATGACTTCTGAGCATAGATGTCTGTCTGTCTGTCTGTCTGACATGTTTCCAAAAACGTGAAACCATATACCCACTCAGGAACATTTCAAATATAACTCAGGTTGGAAGAGAAAACATTTTAATCCACAGGATTTATTTTGAAACAGAAACTCCCTCTGTCGCACAGGCTAGCCTGGAATTTAGGATCCTCCTGCTTTCGACCCCCAAAGGGTGGAATTACTGGAATGCACCATCACATCCATCCATTTAAGGCTTTAAAAGCAGGATTATAGGGGTGCTAGAGAGATGGCTTGGTGGTTAAGAGAATTCATGTTTGGGTCCCTACATTTACATGGGGTGGCTCACAATACTACCAGACACATGCACACACACATGAATAAGGCAATATTTATTTAGTGTTTTGAGGCAGGTGCCCCTGCGTAGCCCTAGTTATTGTAGACCAGGTTGACTTCAAACTCACAAAGATCTGCCTCCTGGGTGCTTGGATTAAAGGCATGAGCCACCATTTCTGGCACCAGTATGTAGAGATTGCCAGGTCACTCTGCCTTTGTCTTAATGACTGTCACTGGTTTGTGTGAAGACATTTTATGGACCTGACCACTTACACAAGTCTTCCTTCTACCTTAACACATTGGGAACCTTGGGGGCATCTGTGCCAGAGCTCAAGGTTATGTTCTGATGTTTAAATGTTCTCACGTCACGCCCTTTGGTGTGTGTGTGTGTGTGTGTGTGTGGTGTAGTGGGGGAAACCTGAGTAATTAAAGTATTCTTCTGTGTTCAGCTAGTTAATCTTTGTGTGCGGTGCTGCTAGGAGTTTTGCTCTTTCACTCCTCCATTAGATGGCGGCAGATGCGAAAGAAATAACTTCCAAGCCTTGGAGGGTGGCCGGTGGTTGGGTTTTCTTTTTAAAATGTTCTTGGTAGCTGAGCTGATACACACCAATGGTCCTTTTGTGTGTGTGTGTGTGTGTGTGTGTGTGTGTGTGTGTGTGATGGTATACATTTCGTCCTGTGTGCGGTGCCTAGGGGTAATGGGAGGTCAGGAGACTTGCCATAGGCCGTTTGTTGAATCAAGGTTCTTCCCAAGCATTGGAAAGTATCTTTCAACATGGGGGGGGGGGGGAATTCTTAGAATTTTCTCAACTACCAGCAGACCTGAGATAAGCTATGGAGCCGAGTCAGGAGAGCAGCCAACGCTGATTCGGAGACGCTGCGCCATCTGTTGCATACATTTACGGAAATGGAAGAGAGCCATTTCCCATCAGGGAATGGTTCCAGCGACCTGTGGACTGAAATCCCACACTGGGACTTGTAATCAGCCCACAAGTATTTATGAATTCTCTCTCTTGTGCCTGGCACAAGAAACAGAGGTGGCGCCCACCAGTCTACTTATAGTAGTAGCAAGCACAAAGCACACATACGACTGCTGAACAAGACCTAGCCTGATACAGTGCTACTGGACGGTGAAGACGTTAAATACTACAAGTTTTATACGAGGTCACTGGGGTTTGATATGGCTTAAGGGTTAGTTTAGGGAACGGAGTAGGAGAGGCGGGAAGAGAGCGAGAACCTGTGCAGAACTCCAGTGTGGAGAGGGTCTAGAGGTGGAAGGCAAGAGGAATTAGGGGCCGGGGTGCGGCAACCTCGGAAAGCGCCAGTTCGGGGGACCCTTCTCCTGCTTTAGGTCCGGGCATTCCGGTCCTGGTGTACAACCCGGGTCAGGTTTCTTACTTTGGCCACGTACCGGAGGCCCCCGCCAAGGCGCCAGCTGTTGGACCTGCCTGCGCAGCGCGGGCCAGCCACGGAGGGGGCGTGGCTATGGAGGGGAGTGGTTGGGCGGCCCGGTGGGCGGGGCTCCCCTCCCAGCCGCCGCGGCCGCCTCTCTGCCTCCGCCCGCCGCGCGGACAAGCGAGCCGGGTAGCAGCCGTGAGCCTGCCCGCCCGCCCGCCCGCGTGCCGGGGCTGCGGTGGGCCAGGATGTCGGTCTTCCTGGAGGAGCTGCTGGGCGACAAACTGGTGACGGGCGGCGGCGAGGAGGTGGACGTGCACTCGCTGGGAGCCCGCGGCATCGCGCTGCTGGGGCTCTACTTTGGGTGCAGCCTGAGCGCCCCCTGCGCGCAGCTCAGCGCCAGCCTGGCCGCCTTCTACGGCCGCCTGCGAGGGGACACGGCCGCTGGGCCGGGGGCCGGGGCGGGGGCGGGCGCGGCCGCTGAGCCAGAGCCCCCGCACCGCCTGGAGATCGTCTTCGTGTCCTCGGACCAGGACCAGCGGCAGTGGCAGGACTTCGTGCGGGACATGCCATGGCTGGCGCTGCCCTACAAGGAGAAGCACCGGAAGGTGAGTAGCGCGGGCCCGGCGGCGCCCCCGGCCTGCAGGCGCGTACCACGCTCCGGGAGCCAGCTGCTCGCCGTCCCCACCCGCTGTCCTCAGCCTCAGGCCTGCCTTCTCTGTCTTGGCTGACTCCCCCCTCTTGCCCCATCCAGGACCCCGCCGGGTTAGGGCGCTCGCGGCAACTCCTAGGTGCCAGTGCCTGACTGCGCCCACGCTAGGAAGTTTGACACCCCTCAGGTCCACGCGTTGGGAATCGCGTAGGGGTGGCGGTGCTCTGCCCTCCCCACTTCCCGACCACCACCACCCTCTTCCAGCTACTTGACTCCACGCAGATACCTGTAGTGTGTGTGTGGGAGGGCACTAGCCCCCTTCCCATAATGCCCACACCAGGAAGTTTCCTTTCTTTCCCAGAGAGATCTTGCCTTCCTAGGGCCCACTTCCCTATGGCCAGGGACCCGGAGGGGTCTGCTGACCGTGTACTCAGGGAGAGAGGGGAGCTCAATCCTTTCCCCCTTTCTTCCCTCCCCCCCCGCCCCGCCCCCTGGGCTGAGTTAGTGGCCACCGGGGAGCTTTTCATTGTCTGGCTGTCCAGCGATCTTCCCAGGCCCAGAACAGCCCCGTCCTTGTAGATGCCGTAGTTTCGTGGTGGGCCGTTTGCTGTCTTGGTAGACTTCGAATTAGATGCAGAACTGATCCCATCCGTACAGATGAATGACAAGACAGCAAATGACTCACCGGTTTGCTGATGAAATTAGTTTGGTTTTCAGAGTGTATCTGTTGGGTGAAGGCGTCTGTTTAATAAAATAAATTCAAGACGTTTTACAATGAGTGGTAGCTGGAAAAGTTTCGGCGTGCCCTTGTTTAATTCGCGTGGCTAATGCAATGTATGAATCTGGCCCTTTCGTTTTCCGAGGGGTGTCTCAATTGATGGGGCGCACAGGAGAAAGGCTATTCTGGGGGCATTTAGGTTCCTCCAGGGAGGGTGGTAACACATGCCACGTGTTCCTTTTATGTGTACAGAATCATGTTGAGACGAAAGATTTAGATTTAGTGAGAGCACACGGCTTATAATTTGACCTCAAAATGTTCTGAGTAAATCATTCATCTCAAAACAGTGTAAGGCACAGATGTGAGATTTAAAGTTTGAAATATAGTTTAAGAAATACAGTTGATAAATTTAACATTGAGAAAACATCAGCCCACTAACCACACAGAAGCAAGACTTTGCATCTTAACTATTTTTTCAAGTTATTACACCTCTATTTGATTTATATGCCTGCTAAGCTATGAATATGCATGAATAGTACTTTTTGCTTAAAAATATGGAAATCCTTCTTTTTGGTGGTTGTTTTGATGATCCTTTAGGGAAGAAATAACATTTATTGAAAAAAATTTCATTGTCATGGCGTGTTTCTGTTGTAGACTAAAATCTGTTTAAAACAATGTCTTGCCGGGCGGTGGTGGCGCACGCCTTTAATCCCAGCACTTGGGAGGCAGAGGTAGGCGGATCTCTGTGAGTTCGAGACCAGCCTGGTCTACAAGAGCTAGTTCCAGGACAGGCTCCAAAGCCACAGAGAAACCCTGTCTCGAAAAACCAAAAAAAAAAAAAACAAAAAAAAAAAACAATGTCTTTTTTGGGCAATACAAATGATTTCTAGCTTTTGAAAATATACAATGTATGGCAGAATGTTCCAGACTTACGGCCTATTGTAGTTTTTCCAGAAGGGGAAATAAAACTGCTGGGCAAAAATACTGTGGAGCAAACTGAGATGTTTGGAAATGCCTAATGCTTCCCCTCCCCCAAAGTAGGGATATATTTGATATGACAGAGGCTTACTCTATGCTGGCTTACCCCTTTGCATGGAAAAAAGTGTTCCATAGCCTTCGCCTGGTCTGCCTGGTCCCACTCAGATGAACATCTGGATGACACGGGTCTGCAGGCTCTTATTTGAAAATACAGTTCAGAATGCTGGATGTGCCTAAATCCTAAGCAAGCATCTTAAACATTTAGTTTGATTTTATTTATTTATGTATTTATTCATTTATTTATTTTTCTGTGGTGCTAGGCGTGAAATCCTTGCACATGCTAAGTAAGCATTCCTTCTACCCCTGGGCTTCATGGACCCTGCTTCCCAAATTCATTTTTGTGCCGTTTTCCCAACTCACACCCTTCAGTTCATTTCTTTAGGGACCAGTCCTAAAGCCTTCCCATGGTGGAGAGCAGGCGACTCAGTGTCTGGCCCCAGAAATGTCTGTGTTGTGGTGATATAGTAGGTAACACAGGTCCCCCATGGTTTCTTGTAGAAAACATCCTTGGAGATTGGAAGGGCTGTGTCCTCACTGTGGACGGGACCGTGTCCCACCTTGGAGATTGGAAGGGCTGTGTCCTCACTGTGGAAGGGACCATATCCCACCTTGGAGATTGGAAGGGCTGTGTCCTCACTGTGGAAGGGACCATGTCCCACCTTGGAGATTGGAAGGGCTGTGTCCTCACTGTGGAAGGGACCATGTCCCACCTTGGAGATTGGAAGGGCTGTGTCCTCACTGTGGAAGGGACCATGTCCCGCCTTGGAGATTGGAAGGGCTGTGTCCTCACTGTGGATGGGACCATGTCCCACCTTGGGGATTGGAAGGGCTGTGTCCTCACTGTGGATGGGACCATGTCCCACCTTGGAGATTGGAAGGGCTGTGTCCTCACTGTGGAAGGGACCATGTCCCGCCTTGGAGATTGGAAAGGCTGTGTCCTCACTGTGGAAGGGACCTTGTCCCACCTTGAAAGCAGAGAGGTTTAAATAAAATGCAATTGCTCTTCTGTGGCCGAGTCTTTGTCTTCTGCGGCTTGAAATCGGAGCGCACAGAAATCAGTGAGTTTGCAATTCCAATTTCACCCTAAGGAAAGTGGAAAATGAGGGTGCCCCAGCTTTGAACACTTGTGGGTGGACACTTAACTTTTGTTGAGGGACCTGGCCAGGCCGTTTCCCCAGCTATACGAATAGCTTTAAAGAAGAGCGCTTTGTTTTATACTGAAGGCAAACCCAAGTTCCAGATTACATTTTTTTTAAGTTCTCATTAACATTTGGTCCTTAAAACCATTTGTGTGTTTCTTCCCGTTGGGATAACAAAGGATATGGTTCTAATTAGTTATTGGCTGGCATTTCTCTACAGAAAATTGAAAAATTATGGTGGGGAATGAAAATGGTATTATGGTATTTCTTTTTCTTCTTTTATTAATTTCTCCTTTATGTAGTAAGAAAGTTTGGGGCTGGCCATGTATGTTCAGCCTGCATTTTGCCTAGCTCCTTCACCTCCAGTGGAGAACACACGATGCCAAGGAAACCGGTATCTTTTCTTCCTCCCTCCTTTTTCTTTACGGAAAGTCGTCTTTCCTGTTTCTGTTTGTTTTAGTGGTAGGACTAAAGCAATAGAAGCTTTTCTTTTCCTCCCAGAACACGCACATTATTATATAGCTGTATGGAAAGTGTAATTAGATGATAACCAAACTTCGAATGCGCTTATGGGAGCGGCTGTGTCAGGAAGCCTGTAATCCTCACGGTAAGGCGGTTGGGCTTGTTTTACTAAGTAGGCTAGTGGACGTTTTTCAGATTTGTGAAGAACCAGAACGTGATGAACAGTTGGAAATTGGTGATGATTTAGACTTTTAAGTTAATTGTTGAAACTGGAGATCTGGCTCCAGGATCAACTTAGTCATGTCAGGAGTGAACACCAAGTTTTGGTTTTAAAGCCACAGGCCCTGGCTTCGCCTGGACTGGGTGGCTAGTGCAACACATTTGATCATGGGTGCTCTGACATCAGGGGAGCAAAACCACTAATGTTTGGGCTGGACAGATGTATTGGGCTCGATTTGGTCTGTAAATTTTCTGAACGACAGAAATGTGTAGAGGAAATTGGAACGGGGAAAAGGAAGTCAGGATGGTAAAGCAATAGAGTTGGGGGTGACTCTGGCCCAGCCTCCGACTTTACTTGCTTTAAACAGAGTCAGTGGAGTCGCTCTGCAGCCGACCAGGGTGGGCTGCTTGCTCTGGCTGTTCTGGACGGTTCTTTTGGTGTAGTATAAATCAGAGCCATGGCCTGGACTTCTGTTGAACTCTGTGGGTACTTTGGATGTGACAAGATCTCGTGCCAACCCAGTCTCTAAGCGCCATGTCCTCTGGTCTTTCTGCTGTGCCCAGGTGAGAGAACACCGACACACACTCTGGCTTTGTCTCCCCCCCCCGTCAGGACAGTGAAAAATGCCTCCAAAAACACAGCTCTGCGTGTTAGAGGCTTTTGCCTTTTTCCTAAAGAGCCTCAGCCAGCCAGGACAGGCTCTCACTGGGGACTGTGTTTCCATCTGAATCGTTCTAATAACAGACAACAGTCCAATTAAAGCAATCAGAGTTCTATTCTTGGAGAGGCTTTTCCCCTCTTTTATCATTTATAATGTGTGTTTTAATCTTCTCCGTGTAATGAAATAGTCTAGTGGCTAAGAATCAAAGTTCTTTTGCCTTTCTGCCTGGGTCCAGGGCCGAATCTGCTATTTATTAGCTGTGTGTCCCTGTGCAGGACCCCGCATCTCTGTGCCATCTGTTCCTTATTGGTAAGATGGGGACAACAGCACCTGCCTTATAGGATTGTTGTAGAGGCTGTGTGGCGATATGCCCCGTGCCTGACATAATGCTACATGCTCAATAAATGCTGCTATCAGTTATTAATAAATTACTACAACATTGAATAATCCATTATACAGCTTGGCTCTGGCTTCTGTCACGTCACAGAATTGCAAACCTGTTGTGAGGTCTTTCTTTTTCCTCCCTTCCCTCCTTTTTTTTTTTTTTTTTTGTTTTTTTGTTTTTTGGTTTTGTTTTTCGAGACAGGGTTTCTCTGTAGCTTTGGAGCCTGTCCTGGAACTCCCTTTGTAGACCAGGCTGGCCTCGAACTCACAGAGATCCGCCTGCCTCTGCCTCCCGAGTGCTGGGATTAAAGGCGTGCGCCACCACCGCCCGGCTCCTTCCCTCCTTTTTTTGAGACAGGGTTTCTCTGTGTAGCCCAGGCTGTCCTGGCACTTGCTCTGTAGACCAGGGTGGTCTTAAACTCAGAGATCCACCTGCCTCCTGAGTGCTGGGATTAAAGGCAAGGACTACCACAGCCCAGCTTTTCTTTTCTTCCTTTCTAGGGTCCCACTGCAGCCCAGGTGGTTCTTGAACTCACTGAGTAGTTGACTGTGCCTCTGAACTTTGCACCCTCCTGCCTTGGCCTCCCTAGTGTTGGGATCACAGGCTTGTGCTACCCCCCAGGCTTGTGTGATGCCAGGGATGGAGGCCGAGGCTTAGTGCATTCGAGGCAAGCGCTCTGCATTATAACTGCTCTCACATCTCCTGTGATGCACTTTTAAACTCTTCAAGCCTCTCACTTTGGGGAGAGTGGTTTGAGACAAGGTTTCTCTGTAGCTCTGGCTGTCCTGGAACTCTCACTGTAGCGCAGGCTGACCTCTAACTCAGAAGTCCACCTACCTCTGCTTCCCGAGTGCTGGGATTAAAGGTGTGCGCCACCACCTCCAGGCCAAACCTATGCCTTATAACCATAGAAGGGGATGTAGTGAAGGAATTGAAAGAATTGTCCTGTGAGTGATAACGACAGAGGAGAAAGATTCGAAAGAATGAAAACTGCAAAAGCAAATGAATGTCAGATATCCCTTCTGGAAGGTACCGAGGGTCGCTGATCTCAGTTCCGATAGTTGCCAGCGCCTGTGGTTGATCCCTGCAGCCTCAACATGGTGAAGGCTGTCAGCTCAGAGATGACCAGGTTACCACTCTGGAAGAAAGAATGAATGTCGGTTTTGTTTTGTGATTTACCAAAGCTGCTAGGCACCTCTTTTGGCTGACTCTAGCCATCCAGTCTAGGCAGTGTGGGGATGCTCTTTCACGTGGGAAATGGACAGTGGGTCTCTGAACTGTAGGAACTCACCTCTCCGGGAGTCGCCTCCCTTCCCTGCTCTGGAATTCTGTAGGTTAGGTGTGCCCAGACTCCTCTCCATGGCTGGATCAGTCCCATCTTCCAGGTAATGACTGTGCACAGCTCTTTTTTTAATGGACTTGTCTTCCTGTTTGGGTTGGAGCGGGAACCAGAACAGAGCAAGGCAGTGAGGTTGAAGTTAGGACCACTGATTTCATTCACCCTGGTTTCTCTCCAATCCTGTGTGTCATGCTTCCTTTCGGTAGGAGGCTCATTTTATTATTTGCACGAATTGGAAGGATGCTCTGTGTTGTTTGTAGCTGGGGCAGGGCTTGAGAAGGTCCTGTGGCAGGCTTTTTTTCTAAATAGGGCTTGAGGATTCTGAAGTTGCAGCTGCCCCTGTTCTGAACTAGGTGTGGCTCCTGGCTTCACGGCTTCATTTGGGGGAGAGTATAGACTTGGGCTAGGCTGTGTTTTTCTTTCTTTGCAGTCTGAATTCCCAGTGGTACCCAGTGTTATCCACCAGGGACTGGGTTTGTGCACTTCATTAATTTGCCATTATGCTTATTCCAAGGCACTCGGGAAAGAGCTCTGAATCTGGAATCCCATGAACCCTCAAGTTCTTACGTATTCTTGCTGTATATCTTGCCATGATTCTCAGTTATGGAGAAGTTTTGAATACCCGGAGTCACATCTCTTTATCTTCTACAGTTCATACCCTGAAGACATGGGCTCTAGCTAATTTGAGCTCTTTAGTAACTGGTAGCTCTGACCCCTGCTCCCATCTCTCCATTCCTGCAGTCAACAGGTTCTGAGTTCCCATTTCCTGTGGTAGGCAATGGTTCATTATCTTCTCTAGGAGATCCTGCTTCTAATCTTCACCCCTCAAATCATTTTCCAGATCAGAACATTTTACATGGTCTACGCAAGCATCCTTTTTACATAAATACATTTTCAGTCACTCATACACTGGTCCGACCTCACACAGTACATACCGGCTGCTGTCCTGTTTCAGCGGATGAGACCACGGATCACCAACTTGTATGCCGATGTTTTGATGACGTGCCGTAAGCATTTCTAACTGCTCACCATTTCTGTACTTTACATTCTTGTGGAGCACTGTGCAGATGCCAGTTGAACAAGCAAGTGCCAGGCCTCTGCCACTGTCTCGAGCAGGACCTCTCTAGGCCATTCCAGAACGGAATGACAAGTTCAGATCTACAGTTCCTGGTTGGACCTGTGTAGCTTATCTAACATTCAGGAGGCTCTGGGCTCAACCCCAGGACCCCTACAGTCCCTGAAAAAAGATACAGCTTCACAATGCCTCAAGTCCAAAGTCTGGCCGCTCGTCTCTCACTCTGTGGTGCCACAGGACTCCCTCATTTGCATTTCTGGGCTATGCCATGAATAGTTTTCTCCGGGAAGCCTGGACTTGGAGCTTCCTGAGGTCCATCTTTTAGAAGCTTTCCTATCCGTATCAATTTGTTTTAATGAATTAGTATCTTGTGGTGTGCTTTGTAGCATGTGGAAGACAATTTGTGCTAGTTGGCTCTGCCCTTCCACTGTGTGGACCTTGGGGATGGAGCTTAGGTCATCAGGCTTGGTGGTAATCACCGTGACCCTCTGGGACATCTGCCAGCCTTTATTGTGTCTTATAAGTGTTTCTCAGATCAGTGTATTTGGGGTTTCCATTTTTACTCAGCGACTTTTACAGGTTTCCCCTTCACTCAGATGTCCATTCAAGGTCCTACATGAAAGGTGGTCACAAGATGGACCGCGAGTCCTGGGTTCTCTGATACTGCCTCATTACTGTCACACGCCTCCAGAGACACGTAGTAATAGCACACATCCATGGGTGTGGTGTGATGTTCCCTGTCACTTTTCCCTCTAGGAAGCCTGTTCTCCTGAAACTCATTATGTAGACCGGGCTGACTTCGAACTCAGAGATTCGCCTGCTCTCTGAGTGCTGTGATTAAAAGCATGTGCCACCACCTCATTGTGCCCATAGACCTTATGCATGGATTTTTGGAAGATTTCCTAGTGTTTTCCATCAGGCTATAAGCTCCATGAACACAGGATCCAAATGAAGGAAGGGGAGGGTCATCTATTCTAGGTGCTAGGAAACAGGATGATGTCAAAGAAAGCAGGTCTCTGATTTTTCAGATTGATAACGCATGGTTGTTTCCAGATCGTGTGAATTGAAATATGCCAGTTTGCCAGGTGTGGTGGCGCATACCTGTTATCCCAGTACTTGGGAGGCAGAAGCAGGTGGATCTCTGTGAGTTCGAGGCCAGTCTGGTCTACAGAGTGAGTTCCAGGACAGCTAACACAAAAACAACAAAAACAAATGTGCATTTATTTCTGCTACTACGTAACTTCATTCTTAGTATTTGATGTTAACAAGTGGGCCTTACCTGAACAAAGTAAATTGTGTATAGGCTATATAGTTTGTAGTAGTTTTTTGTTTGTTGGTTTGTTTGTTTTTAGTATTTTGGATTTTTGTTTCTTTCTCTTTTTTAAGGAAAGGACTGTCTATAAACTCTGGATCCTCCTGCTTCTGCCTCCTGGATGCAGGAATTCTTATTTTATTTATTTATTTACTTATTTATTTAAGTCTCTAGCATCCCTCTTTTTATTTTTTTACAATTAATTATGCATGCAGACGTCATTCACACACAGAGACAGAGCACAGAGACACTCAGACACAAGCACAGACACACACAGCACAGCGCAGTACAGTAGAGACAGACTTACCTTACCTGGGACTCAAACTGGCGACCTCTGGCTCCGCGGGCGGCACTCCAATCCTCTCAGCCAGCTCTCCGACCGTTGCATCCCTCTTTCTAAAAAGATTTATTTGTTATGTGTACAGTGTTCTGTCTGCATGTGTGCCTTCAGGCCAGAAGAGCGTGCTAGATCTTATAAATGGTTGTGAGCCACCAGGTGGTTGTTGGGAATTAAACTCAGGAACTCTGGAAGTACAGCCAATGCTCTTAACCTTTGAGCCATCTCTCCAGCCCTTGTTTTGTTTTGTTTTTTTGAAACAAGGTCGTGTTGCCTAGCCTCAGCTGGTCTAGAACCTAATATTTAGACCAGGCTGGCCTTGCACTCATAAAGATCAACTTGATCGGCTTCCTGTCTCCTGTGTCTGGGATTAAAGGCATTTGCCACTGCATGTAGTCTTTTTTTCTAATTTTAATGTTTTTATATGTGGGTGTCTTAGTGTATATTTGTGTGCTGTGTGGATGCAAGAGCCCCTAGAGGTCAGAAAAGGCCATTAGATTCCCTGGAACTGAAGTTACAAACAGTTGTGAGCTGCCCCATGGTTGATGGGACCAGGTCTTCTCTGCAAGTAAGCACTCCCTTCACTGTTGAGCCATCTTTCCAGCCCTTTTGTTTGTTTGAGTCTTAATGAACTTTAAAGTGTGTGTGTGTCTGTGTGTGTCTGTGTCTGTTACTAGAGATCAGATCGAGGGCCTTGCTCACTCTAAGCAAACACTATCACCGAGATTTCAAAAAGTCTTTGATGGGCAAATAGATGTCCCACCCGGGAGAGTCAGTAGCTTCTTGTGCAATTGCTTTGCCCTGTAATTCTGCGTTCAAAAATAGGAAAAAGCATGACTCTCCCTTTTTGAAATGTTGACTTAATGCATTAAAATAGTCTCATATGCAGACCTGTCATTTGATGCTTTTATATTTCATAAATGTGTTTCTCTAGCGCTGTCCTTCCCAGGAGCTCAAAATGCATGTCTAGTCCTCTGCCAGCTACTAGTAATCAGGGTGGTGGATACTTAGCTTTAAACATTTCCAAGTGAGTTAAGGATCGGAGAATTAAAGTAAAGAGAACCAGTGATGAGAACTGGGCTCACGGTGTTGGGCAAAAGTTTGCCTGATCTCTTTTCAGTTTGAGTCTTTTCTTTCTGTTCATGAAAATCTTTCTTGTGAAACGTATGCCTCAGACACGCCTCGTGGCCTGGGAGGAAATGGACTGAACTGATGAGCGTCCGCTTTGAGTATGCACGGAGCACAGGGAGGCGGACTGGACTGATGAGCATCCACTCTGAGTGTGTACGGAGCACAGGGAGGCGGACTGGACTGATGAGCATCCACTCTGACTGTGTACGGAGCACTCCTGGATGAGCCGGGTGCAGTTTAACTACTTAACACATTTGCTAGCAGTTGGCAAGGCAGGAGAGCCC
This sequence comes from Chionomys nivalis, assembly GCF_950005125.1. Lineage (NCBI taxonomy): Eukaryota > Metazoa > Chordata > Mammalia > Rodentia > Cricetidae > Chionomys > Chionomys nivalis. Next base: position 57,226,776 of record NC_080092.1, on the reverse strand, counting down.
AGCTGTCTCTTCCGCTGCTGCCTTTCTGTGGCGGTGATTTCTAAGCCCCCTCTCCCTTCTTCCCCCCTCTCTTTTTAATGATTTGGCTTTTTTTAGTTCAGCCAGTGAAGTACCCCCAACTCCCCTTCATCCTATGCAAAGCCTGCGGGGCGGCTTTAGTGCTTTTGTGCAGTGACAAAATTGAACTTGAGGTGTCCTGTGGAGATCTAGGACTAAATCAGTCCTCCCCTTTATGAGCCTTTCAGCAACGGCTGCTCCAACTTCCAGCGGAACCTCAAACATGCGCTCTCCGCTTTATGACAAGGAGAAGTCTAGTAATTGCATGTTGTCCTACACGGTTCTTCTGGAGGGAAACCCGGCGATGGAGATATTTGTTCTGAGGCATCTGTGATTAAAAGCAAAATGTAAATATTCTGTTGCTCGCTGGCCGTAACTCTCGGGCCAGAGAGATGGTGTACTTTTTCCTTTGTATGAGCGACACATCAGAAAAATCCTTTTTCAGAAACAGTTTAAACTTAACATTCAGCTTTCCCTTCTATTGATCTGTTACCTGCACCCCTTCCTCTTTATGAGACTATGTTTGTAAAGGTGCCAATTTCAGATAAATCCAAGCACTGTTTCCACGTTAAGGGTGCCTTCGTCTGAGATCGTTCGTGAAGAGTCACGAAGCAGGATGTGGTGGGGTCCGCTGGACTGTGTGGCAGGGGTCTTTTTTGCATTACTTGGAGAATTTTCTTCTGGTACATCCTACTCTACAGCTTTTGTTTGTCTTTTTGGGTCAGTATCTCTGGGATAAAAATCTGAATGGATCTAGTCTGCTTAAAATCCTGGATGTGTTGCCTTTTTTCCCCTTTAGCCGTGATCAGGTCACGAGAACTTTCATTTGCTCGTGGTGGCTCTGAGTGTAGCGCCTCATCTCTTACTCATTTCTAAGGTTTGATGTAAAATCTAAAGATTGGGCCGAACAACTCACAACAGGAAAAAAAATCACAGCCTGGCCCTGGGAGCTCTGGAGGGGGCGGGATATGGGTATGAGTGCGGGGATTTTCAGTTCCAGGCACGACTTGCCTGTTACTTCCAAGGTCATTTATACCCATGGGCTTTCAGAAATGCCCTGTCACTATAAGTGAGCTTTTAAAGTATAACAGAAAGAATACAGACTCGGAATTCAGGTTCTCTAAGTTTGTGTCCTGGCTTCCACTTTAGCTTCTTGACTTTGGGGCAGGTTACATGGTTTCTCTGTCTCATGGTCAGTAAATGCAGTTAGCTGTAGCCATTAGGTACATTGGGCTGTTTCTGAGGGTTAAAGGAATTCATGTACGGGAGGTGTGAACAGTGGCTGGTATGGAGTATTCCCACTTAGGTGTTTATCCCAGGCGTTTCTTGGTTCTTTCTATACTTTATGCTTATTCTGATTCTAGACGGGAGAAATTTGTCTTTCCTTAGGCACACCTCCTCCTTCCAAAGCATCCAGTGCTCTGTCATGGTACCTAGTTTCTCTCTAGTTCGGTGACTGGCTTGTCTGTTGTTGTTCTGGTGACATACTGATATGTTTGTGTGTGCTGGGGATTGAACTCAGGGCCTCATGTATGTCAAACATAGACTGTACACTTACCCTATATCCTTATTTTAAATTGAGATTTACTTAATTTTTGCTTATGTATGTGTGTCTGAGTATATGCCTCGTGAGTGCAGTTGCCTTCCAAGGCCAGAAGAGGACATCGGATCCCCTTGGAGCCAGAGTGCAGGCAGTTTTGAGCTGCCTAATGTTCCGGGAGCTAAACTCAAGTCCTCTGGAAGGGCCACAAGTGTTCTTAACTGCTGAGCTGTATATCTGGTAGTCCATATCCCTAACCTTGAATGTGACTGTATTTCTAGACTAAGTCTATGATAATGCAATCACATCCTTCGTTCTATTGAATGGGTCTTGTTTCCTCTTCCACACTGGGCATGAGCAGAAGAGACCCTGGGCACATTTCTCTTGTTCTTTATTTGTAAACTTTCTGTCATAGCAATCCTTACACATCATACAGGTAAGGAAAAGTGGGGCTGGAGAGATGGTTAAGTGCTGGCCTCGTAAGCGTGAGGACTGGAGATCCTCAGTAGCCATGTGGTCCTTGCCTGTGGTCTCCGTGCTGGGAAGGTAGGGACAAGAGGATCCTGGGGGTTGTGGGCCAACCAATTAGCAGAGTTTGCAACCTCCAGATTCAGGGAGAGGCTCTATCTCAAAAAATAAAGTGTTGGATCATTAAAGAAGATACCCAGTCTTGACTTCTGGCCTCTACCTGGGTGCATATACCCACAAGGACATACAAGAATACACACACAAAACAGAGCAGTGAATTTCCATGTCAAAAAAAATGTTGTGGACATTTTCATTGTGTATATTCACTGTGTGTGGTATTTATTTGCGACCTAAGGAGGCTCCCATACATTCGTCATGTCCCCCACCTTCTCTTCCCTTCCCCCTCCTGTCGCTTAGTCCCCTTTCTTCCCCTGGACTGTTTTACTTCCATGTCTCTGTCCTGTGTACACGAGTGATTTTATGTATCTCTATAAAATCTAGGAAGCACAAATGGGAGGAAGCATTCCATGCCTGTTTTTCCGAGACGGGCCTAATTCATGTAATATGGTTATCTCTAGTTTCATCCACTTCCCTACAGACTCCATTCTTCCTGATGGCTGGAAAAAAGAGAAGTCCACTGTATATACAAACCACATTTTCTCTGTCCAGCCCTCGTTGGCGGACATCTGGGTTGGTTCCGTGCCGTAGCATTACGAGCAGTGTTCAGCGCTGCCGTGAACGTGCATGTGCAAGTTCTCAGTGCTGTGTCTTTTGGAGTCCTCTCGGGGAATGCCTCGCTGACTCTTTAATAGTGTAGCTACAATATCATTTCTCATTAATTGTACCCTCCCACTCCGTTTGCTTGGCTCCAGGGAAGGTCCACGGCTGACATCTTATCAGCTTCCTCCGTCCCTTAACCTGTAGTCTCCCCCATCTTCGTGCAGTTTGTTTGTTCTTCTCTTCCATGTCCTCTGGCTCTGCCTCCTTGCCGTGCCCCTGAGCTTTTCAATGCTTCCTTCTTTTTCTCAGGGTGGTCAGTAACCCCTGGTTAGAAAGGATGCTTCTTAGCCCTCAGAGCTGAGAAGTGCAGGTGTGCATTGCTTTGCCGCCTAATGGCTTCCCACCCCTCCACCCTGCTGTCTGTTTGAACTTTGGGCTGGGGTGGGCCGTTCCTCATAGTGACATCACGGCCACCAGCAGCTCAGCTATGCCAGAACATTTCTGGTGACCACATTACCATCTCCTCAAGAAGCCTGTCCTCTCTAAGATGACCTCCTAGCCTGCAGAACCACAAGCAACAGCCATCTGGAAGTGGCGCATTTAATCGCAGCACTCAGGAGACAAAGGCAGGCAGATCTCTGGTTCGAGGCCAACCTGGTCTATAGAGTTCTAGGACAACCAGGGATACACAGAGAAACCCTTTCTCAAGAAACAAAACAAAACGAAAAAGAACACAGGCAAATACAGAGGCAAGCCAATCACATCACCCTTTGTCTAGATCTTTCTAGTCTTGCCCAGAGCATGAAATACACCTGACATCCTTCTATCTCTCTTTCCTTTGTGTGTGTGTGTTTATGTGTGTGGTGTATGTGTCTGTGGGACATACACATGCGTTATAGAGACCTGAGGAAGATGTTGGGCCTCCTGCCTCACTGTCTGCTGTATTCCTTTGAGACACGATCTCTCAAGGAATCTGAAGCGAGGCTGGCTGCCAGCAAGCCCCAGCAAGCTTCTTGTCTCTGCCCCGTACAGCACTAAGGTTACAGATGTGTGGTTCCCTAGCAGATTTTTGCATGGGTGCCCAGGATTTGAACTCAAGTCATTATGCTCGTGCAATAGCACTCATACCCCCTGAGTGATCTCCCCAACTCTTGTGTTTGCTCTCCTGTCAGTCACATCTGGCTGGAGATCGACACAATGACCTTTTCAGGCGACTAAACTTCCAGAGGCTTCTCTACCAGCCAGACGACTGGACAAATCAGGGCCGAATCCAAACTCTCAGACCTCTCATTTTCAAATCAGGTTAGATGTCATCCGTATTCACAGTCTGTTGAGTTCGTTTTGTATGCTGAAGTGTCCACTACATTTTTGAATTATGTGTGATCCCTGACCTTTCTCCAGGGGGTTAATAACATGCTGGCTAAGCCTGGGGATAGACTCCCAGGACACAGAGACCCTTCAGGATAATTCCAGCCCTTTACTGGTTCCTCTTCTCCCTTGGTTAGCGTGTGAAGGACGGGGAACTTGGGAGTTCTTTGCTCTCTCTCTTCAGTAAAGATGGTGTGAGATGGCTTGCACTTGGTAAACTGCATTTGCTCCTAAGTGATCACTTCTCCCGGATAAGCTGTTGGATCTGCTGAGGAGCACCCGACAATCTGCAGTCTGGGGTTTGCAATGCTCCCCCTGTCTGCTGGTTGCAGGTCACAACAATGGCTGGAGATCTTATCGCGCTTTTCTTTCCTCTTGGCCAAAATTCCCACCTTAAAGAAGCAGAATTGCTGTGCTGGAGGGGCACGCAGGGCATGCTGGCACATTTGTTTCCTGCGGAGGACCTTGTAGCCAATCCATGGACACTCGGTAGCTGGCATGTAGCTGAGGGTGCTCCTTTGTCCCGGGAGGCCCAGAGCCTGTACCTTCTGAGGGTCACGTGACAATACTGAGTGCCTTGTTCCGACCCCAGGGCCCCCTTCACCTGCTCATTAGAGCCCTGACAGAGCTTGAGGGAGTCTTTTTCTCGCTGCTCCCTCCCCAGGGTGAGACCCACTAGCTAATGAAGTGTGGCATTTACTTTCAGAATTAACCGTAAGATGCTACAACTTATAAAGAGACCTAGGGCTTTGTTGTAGACAGGTTTGTATTTTCTTAATATTTGACTTTGTAGGATAAATCAGTCCATGCATTTTAAGAATTTTATCTTATTCTAAAAAGGATTTGTTTTCTGCCAAACTATATCTGCCCCTTTATGATTGCCCACATAATCACAGCATTTGGGAAATGGAGGCAGAAGGATCAAGAGTTCAAAACCACCGTGAGCTACTTAACAAAACCCTTTCGCTAAAACAAAAACAAAAAGATTACACATGAATCCCTTAGATTTTGTTCAGTTTGGCGCAGAAGAATCCTAACTGTTCGCATGTTAGGTTGGGGGTGAGCTGGAGTTAAGTAGCTCAGAGCACTTTCGGGGGAAATGAGCTTCCTCGGTTTGCACAAGGCCCCCAGATCTCACCCTGAGACATATTGTTCTAAGCTTGTACAAATGTTCTTAAGAGTAAAGTACTACTTAATACCACTTGGACACCCTGCTTTTCTCTAGGATTTAGGGTAAGTATGCATTTGCAGAGACTGGCAGAACACTGGCTTCGCAGCACTCTGTCACAGAGCCAGACTCAGTGGTTCCAGGCCAGTGTAGATCCCTGGAAGACATGGTGACCTGTCTTATCCAGCACAAATAGCAGCTTTCTGCTGACCGTGAACATTAAAAGCCACGATATCCCTTGATTTAGCATATGAACTCCTTTTCATTTGCAAGGGAAAGCGTTTCACCTTTTAACCATAAAATAGTCTTCGTCCCCCAAATAACCCACGATGATAGTGTTTTGCACTCTTCCAGAAAAGATTGTATGTGTGTGTGTGTATGATGCAGATAGAAATGTGTGCTTAAATACTTATTGCACAATGGATTTAGCATCTGAAATCAATATATTTTCTTGAAGGGTAGCACATTAAAAAAATCCGATCTTGGGATGTGACTCAGAGTAAACTGCTTTGGCTGGTATGCTCCGAGCCCTGAGTTCAGTCAGTCCTCAGCACCACACAAATAATGATAATGACACACGGGCTCTGTATTAAATACGACAACAATGGCATTAATCACAATTCAAATAAAAGGAAGGACATACAGAAAAAAAAATCTCAACTGTCATTGCTGACCCATGACCACTCCCACCATCAGAGAATGTCTCTTCAGTGGCCTTTTGGACACCTACAGACATGTATATGTGCATATAGCTAGCTATACCTACTTTTAGGTGGTTCCCATTTACCATTATTTATACAGCTCTCACTATGCTTCTTATAACACTGGCCTAGAACTCACTGTGCAGTACCAGGCTAGCCTTGAACCCACAGAGATCTGCCTGCCTCTGTCTCCAGGATGCTGGCATTAAAGGTGTGCACTAGCACATCCAGCCATTATACTTCTTGACTTTACTAACAGGTGACAAAATTCTTTTTGGTGGTGGTTCATTCCTTTAGTCCCAGCGCTTGGAAGACAGAGGCAGGTGGATCTCTGTGAGTTCGAGGCCAGCCTGGTCTACATAGTGAGTTCCAGAACAGCCAGGACTGTTTCACAGAGAAACCCTATCTCCAAAAACAAAAGAAAAGGAAAAAAATTTTTGGAGACAAAAGATTGAGTCCTGTGTAACTTTGTATGAAGTCTGCCTTGGTACAGACACGGCTGCGGACTGAAGCACAGAACCCCAGGATCACACTGTGCTTAGAAGTAAAAGATCTGGCGTGGTGTGCTCCACTGTGCAGTGGCTGGAACGCTTGGAAGACAGTTTTTCACTCCTCCGTGAAGGCCCTCTCCCGGACTGACACAAAGCAGTGAGATCCCCACTGCCCATTTGGATAAATTCAGAAGTTCATTTTCTAAAGCTGTCAGTCGTCTTCCCTTCTAGAAGCGTTCTGATTTATCCAGGAACAAAAGATTTCCCCATGCTGGGCATTGTATTATGCCTGGTCTTTTGTGGCAACTGGTATCAGGTAGCTGTAGCTTGTGTTTAATCCAGATTTTTATGTGCTAATGTGTACTGTAGTTTCAGAAAACCCAACACCTCTCAAATCTGAAGATCTGAAACTGGAAAACGCAGGGGCAATTCTTTTCGTTATTGAAGTCTCTTGGTTTTAGGGTCTGGTGTTCACAGTGTAATTTCTTCCACTTAGAGCCCTCTCCCCTGCCGTCTGAGGAATGCATCTGTTGCTTTGGGGAAAATGTGCAAGGGTTACATCAAAGTCTTCTCACGGAAGATTGAGCATCTTTCCCCTTCCCAGAACCTTCCTTGTTCTTTTCTGCATGGAATAGCTGAGAAAAGCTAAGATTAATTTTCTTAGGGTCATGTAGTTAGGTTGCTTATGAAAGAACAAAAGGATTGCTCTGGGAATGTTTATTAAATGAATGGAGAATAGCAGTTGGGAAAGGTGAATTTTGCAAAGATCCAGTGAATCGTAAAATGAACTGTGCACAGCAAACATGAGAACCTGAATCCGTGTCCCAGCATCCCTGTGACTGCTGGGCTTGGTGGCCATTTGATGGCCATGCCTGTTGGCTTAAGAATGGAAAGAGTTCGGCGGCTCTAACCCCAGGACAGCAGCGCTCCTCTGTGAACAACAGTAAGACACTGAAAACCCTACACATGATCACCAGCCACGGAGTAGCTCCGTAAGTCACCGTACCTCAGAAGGTGTGGAACTGCCATTGAAAACACAGCCTTTGCTGTGCCATAGCGCTGGCAATACTTCTGCTGTGTGCAGAAAGGCAAGATCCCAAGTTACATATACATATACAGTATTACGCAGATACATAAAAAGAAAGATTGAAATATGTCGGATTGATCGTTGTTATGATCAATGGCATCTATGAGCGGTAGGTCTCTGATTTCCAGATGTGCCAGATAGAATCGGTTTTATGATAAAAATCCGTGGTTGTGAAGAAAATGAAGTGTCTTCTGCTGGAAAGAGCTTGCATCTCATTTGTGGAGCTTGGCTGGAGTATTTGCTCCGTCCATCTAGTTAGCGGCTGAGGAGCCTGGCTCATCCTCGCCTCTTAACATGAGAACCGGGGGTGGGGGAGAACCCCAGCTTGAAGCCAGGAACTTCAAGAAAGCCTTCTGGGAAGAATAACTTGAAAGTGACCTTTTCAAATGAGGGGGCGGGTAGTCCAGTGGATTAGGAAAGAAAGATGTTCCAGATATAAATAAGCACGTGGGAACGGAGGAGAAAGCTGAGAAGAGACGGTTCATCTGATCCTGCTGGAGAATTGGAGTGCGGGGCAGAGGAGGTGATGCGGGTTTGGAGATGGCTGAGTGACATGGCTGTCTGCCATCAGCTCTTTTGTCAGACTGTCTGGAAATACATCTGGGGAGGTGTGATTTTGTGGGTGAGGACGCTCAGAAGTAGGTGGCTGTGGTCTTTGGGTTTGGAAGGACAAAGGTCTAACTTGTGAACACGCCACAGAAGAAGACCAGGTCTTTTTGGACCAAACTTCAGGGCTGTGAGGATGGCTCAGCGGACAGAGCTCTCCTTGTGCAAGCGTGAGAGCCCGAGTTCAGATGCCCAGCACCAGTGAGAGCTGGGTTCAATGATGCATACTGGACCCCAGAGCTGTGGGGCAGAGATAGGCAGATTTCTGGAGCTCCTTGGCCAGCTGGTGAGATGCCCACCCCCCACTGCCACACACTCAAACCAGTGAACCTTGGTCTGGACCAGATTGCGGGAATGTGTTTTTGCTTGTTTTGAGACAGGGTTTCCCTGTGTAGTTCTGGCTGCTCTGGAACTCACTTTGTAGACCAGGCTGAACTCACAGAGATCTATCTGCCTCTGCTTCCCAAGAGCTGGGATTAAACGTGTGTGGTACCACTGCCCGGCTAGGAATATTTTCCTTTCCTTTCCTTTCCTTTCCTTTCCTTTCCTTTCCTTTCCTTTCCTTTCCTTTCCTTTCCTTTCCTTTCCTTTCCTTTCCTTTCCTTTCCTTTTTCATTTTTCGAAAGAGGGTTTCTCTGTGTAGCCCTGGCTGTCCTGGAACTCACTCTGTAGACCAGGCTGGTCTCGAACTCACAGAGATCTGCCTGCTTTTGTCTCCCAAGTGCTGGGATTAAAGGCTTGCGCCACCACTACCCAGCTAGGAATACATTTTTTATAAACTTACTTAGAGTGTAATGAAGGTTGATTCTATTCATTAAACAAGACAAAGGAAATTAGTGTATGGTGGTTTGTGCACCCCATGGCGTGCACGTAGAGATTAGAAGACAATTCAATTCTGTCTGCCCTCCCCTTCGATACTGCTCTCCACAGCACTTAGAGCTTAGCTGGGGAGATAATGCATGAAATGTGTGTGTGTGTGTGTATGTATGTATATGTGTGTGTATATGTGTGTGTATGTGTGTATATATGTGTTGTATGTGTGTGTATGTGTGTATGTGTGTGTATATGTGTGTGTATGTATGTGTATATGTGTGTATGTGTGTGTATATGTGTGTTTATGTGTATGTGTGTATGTGTGTGTATGTATGTGTATATGTGTGTGTATGTGTGTGTGTTATGTATCCACAGTATATATTCTGTTAGAGTTTATATATGGGTTCAAGTAGAGATGCAATTGGCAGCAGAAACGTCAAGAACCAGAGTCATCTGAGAAGCCACCATCTTAAATCCCTGCCTGTGTCTCCTCCTAGCTCTGAGAGCTCGGTCACTTCCTACCTTGCTGGGTGGCTGTGGCAGTGTGAACTGATGGGAAATAGCCCTTCCTGCTGTGCCTGCCTCCATGACGCTTGGTCAGATGATGGGGACCAGTGCTGTGCTCTAGACTAGGAAGAGTCCTGGGCTTGGGGACCCTACTCCTCATCATGTCCTTATTTGACTCATTTGTGTTCATGATCTTGATTGTCCCACCCTATCCTGGGGGACTGTTCCTCATCTATACACCAGGCTGGCCTTGAACTTACAGAGATCTGCCTGCCTCTGCCTCCCGAGTGCTGGGTTTAAATAAGGTGTGTGCACTACCACTCCTGGCTATCATCTCTTATTAATAAATATTTGTCACAAGTACTTGTTGAGATAAAGTATGAAAGATTTGGACTGGTGCTTAAAGGACCAGAAAAGTGAAAAGAAGAAAGGGAATCTCATAACTGAATGTGGCGTGTGTCTGCAGTTCTGGCTACTTGGTAAGCTGAGGCAGGAGGATTACTTGAGTTTCCAGTTTGAGACCTGAGCAACATACAACATAGACTTTATGTTTGGGGAGGGGGAGTGAGTCTCAAAGTTTAATGACACAGACTTGTCTATTATTTGTGTTTAATCAAAATTAACCAAGTGTATAGTATTGGGCAATGTGGCTATAAGGTGCTACCCTGGACGCTTGTTGAGGGTTGTGTAGTGGTCCTCTGCCTTTACCAGTGAGGAAACTGAGGCTCAGAGGAGATGGCCACCTGGCTGGGCTTCTTCTCTTCTTATTGTCTTCTCCCGTGCTGTTGCTTAGCATCTGTCCTAACAGTCCTTAAAAATGTCCACCCAAACCGGGCGGTGGTGGTGCACACCTTTAATTCCAGCACTCGAGAGGCAGAGGCAGGCGGATCTCTGTGAGTTTGAGGTTAGCATGGTCTACAACAGAGTGAGTTCCAGGACAGCCAGGACTATTTCACAGAGAAATGCTCTCTCAAAAAACAAAAAACAAGTTCGAGGCCAACCTGGTCTACAAGAGCTAGTTCCAGGACAGGCTTCAAAACTACAGAGAAACCCTGTCTCGAAAAACCAAAAAAAAAAAAAAAAAAAAAACCAACAATAACAAAAAAGTCCACCCAGTATCTTTGAGCCATTGCCAAATTTTATTTTGCCTGTAGGCTGGAGAGATAAGCTTGCGGAAAAGAGGGAAATGCCACAGTGCTGTTTTCCTCTGTGAGTTTGTGTGTCCTGGTCTCTAGAAAATGGGCCACTTTCCTGGTCCCTGGAGCCTGTTCCTGAGAGCCCAGCAGCCTTCCTGTGGCAAGGCCAGGGTCAGGCTGGGGACGCAGGTCGGACCTCCTATGTGGAAAGCCTCAAGTGGCTGTAACTCATGTAGAGAAAACAAACGTGATTCGCTTCCGCCCTGCAAGCAGCTCAGAGTTCGTCAGGCCAGAGCTCAAGCTGAAGCCTGTGAGATGTAAAGCCAGGGATGGAAGAAGAGCCAGGTGCCCCACCGTGAGCCCACTGTGTCAGAGAGAAGAAATTCCCCTCATTTGGCCCTGCGGCCGCAGTATATCTTTTCCTGTTGGCCCCTCAGGAAGGGAGAGGATGCGCTCTCCTGCTGCCTGTCCAGGCAGTTAATGTCCTTGCACATTGTGTTGAGAGATAGCTGTGACCCAAGAGAGTCCTTGGCACTAGTCCCTGGGCCTGTGGTCACGGGAACTTGGCTTGCTGCTTTCAGGAGGTCTTTCTAACCTGAGCAGGAACATAGGAAAACAGGAATTTAGCACATCGTTGGCCTGAGCTCAGGCCTTTGAAGGGGGGACTGTGGGGTCACACCTGTGACTTTATGAGGGGTGGGGAATACAGATGTTCTGAAATTTAGGAGTTCAGGTCCATTCCAAAGCCGCTTACTATTTTATTTGTAGACAGGGTCTTATGTAACCCAGGCTGCCCTCAGACTTGCCATGTGGCTGAGTATAACCTGGACTCCCATTACTTTACCTCTGCCTCCCAAGCGCTGGGAATACAGGCGAGTGTTGTTAGGCCTGCTTTGTGTAGCGCTAGGAGTCAAACCCGGAGCTTCGAGTACACCAGGCAAGCACTCCACCAACTGAACTACATCCCTGCCTCCCTAAAACTAGTTATTTGTTTCTTTTTAAGAACTTATCTTTGGGCCAGGCATGGTGGTGCACTCCTTTAATCTCAGAGCTTGGGAGGCAGAGGTAGGAAGATCTCTGAGTTGAAGGCCAGCCTGTTTAACATAGTGAGTTCCAGGACAGCCAGGCTATGTAGAGATATCTTGTCTCAACACCGTCTCCCAATTATTTTTAATTGTGTGAGTGTGTGTGTGTGTGTGTAGATGTCTGAGTGTGTGGGTATGTGTACGGGAGTATGTGCCCCTCAGAGGCCGGAGGTGTCACTTTCCCCTGGAGTTGGAATTGCAGATGGTTGTAAGCCGCTATATGTGGGTGCTGGGAACAAACTCGGGTCCTCTGGAAGAATCTCTGAGCCATCTCTCCTGACCCTGCTGAGAGTTCTTGTCCATTGTGTGTCCTGGTATATAGCTTCATGTACTCAATGCAGCCCTAACACATCTCTTAGGAGTGTGATTTGAAGTTTGTGGTACAAAGAGGAAACAGTGTATGAAGCCCCGAGACCACATGTGACTGTGGTTGTCTGCCACCAGGAGACCATGTCTAGGCACAGTTGTCTCCTCCATTCTGGGTTCTTTAGAATGGACACCGATTCTCTATGAAGTAATAATTACAACCTCCTACTTTACAGTTTGATAATGTTGTGTAGTGTTCAGTTGGAGAGTTCTAACAGGTTCACTACTGGGGGATGAACTCACACAAAAGCTTAACCTTGCCATGTGTTCCTGAGAAATGGTACCCAAGAGGGTCGGGGGAGAGGCTGGTGTGCTGCATTCCGCATCCGAGATAGCCTGTCCCTCTTATGTCTGTGATAGAGTCCAGAGCATCTCCTGAGCTAGAGTGCACCGTTATCATTAACATTATCACTCACTGAGCTCCTACAAGGCTCCAGGGACCCTGATACTAGGTGCTGCTTGCATACTATCTTATTGACCCTTCTACCAGTCCATGAAGTAGGTACAGTAATCCTTCCTTAGCCAGTTTTGCTTTGCATGGTTTCAGTTACCCATGGTCAGCTGTGGTCTGAAAATACTAAATGGAAAATTTCACAGATAGACAATTTGTTAGTTTTAAATTACATGCGAGGGGCCTAAGGATATAGCTTAGTGATAGAGTGCTTGCCAAGCATACACGAGGCCCTAGGTTCAATTCCTACGGAACAAAACAGAAATTACACGCGGTATGTAGCATGCTAAAATCTCGCACCGTGCTCCTTTACCCATCACACAGTCGTCCTTGGTGCAGTGTATCCATGCCGTATAAGCTACCCACCTGTTGGTCCAGTAAGTAGCCTTGTTATTTTTATTCCTCGATGCCCTGGAAGCACACAAGTAGTGGCTCAAAGGAGGATCAAGGCAACCCACATCATACACACATACTATAAATGATGGATTAGTGCTACCTGGGGCTTTAGGCTAGTCTCCAAGTGTGTCCTCTGTGGTTGAGGGACCTACAGAAGCACTCGAAACAGGTTCTATACGGACCAATTGATGACAGCATTGCAAACAGAGCTCCCAGGATGCTAGCCCTGAGCATCCCCTAGGAGCAGTGCTCCACCATTGTTAATTCATGGGCTGCAGCGGCTTTTCAAACTAACTGCTGCGAATTAGGACGGTACTTACTGTCCTCATTCGTACAAGAGGATGCTAGGCAACTAGCTTGAGTGTGGAACTGGATTTTCACCCCCTGGCTGCGACCCCCGAAGTTAGCCCGCCAGTCTCTGCATCTACAGTGTGCTGTGTTCTGCAGCTCTGCTGCAGTCATCCCCACACCCAGGCTTCCAGGTAGGGGTCTGCCTGCCTGTGGATCCCTTTGTCCCCATAGATCTGGGCTCAGCGTCACACCCAAACTGCGTCGATTTCTTTTTCTCTCTAATTTTCTTGTGGCTTCCCACATTATGAACTGTGAAACCAGGGCTCACTTGACTGTTGTTGGGCATGGTACTTTTGTTGTATAGAGTCCTTGCAGACAGTGATTTAGCTAACATTTTTAGGGGATACTATTCGGCGTTTTCATCAGCGGCTCAAATATAACCTTGTTTCCTGTGTGCTTCTGTTTGGACACTTTGCTTTTGCATCTGTATGTTTCACTCAGAAAAATTAACTAGCATAATATTTTAAGATTTATTATTTTATTATGTATACAGTGTTCTATCTGCAAGCTAGAAGAGGGCATCAGATCTCATTATAGATGGCTGTGAGCCACCATGTGGTTGTCAGGAATTGAACTTAGGACCTCTGGAAGAACAAGCAGTGCTCTTAACCTCTGAGCCATCTCTCCAGCCCACTAGCATAAATTTTATATTCATACTTTATTTAAATTATTCATGTGTGTATAATTTATTAACATTGGGCTAAGCTCATTGCCAACAGCACTATAGCTCATGATTGGACAAAACTTATCTGTGGGACCAGTGAGACGGCTCAGAGGTAAAACACTTGCTGTGCAAGCCTGACTGCCTAAGTTCATCCTGGGAATCCACGTAAGGTTGAAGGAAAGAACTGACTCCGTAAGGTTTTCCTGTGATCTCCACGTTTGTGCTGTGGCACATTCCTCTGCACACACGTCATGTACATCTATCCAATGAAAATTAAGTTAGTTATTAGCTAATGAATTAATGGCTAGATGGGGAAGATGTGGTTGGGAGGTAAAGGGATGCTGGGACTTGGTGAGAGTAGCTAGGTGGTAGCTGTGTGCACAGTGGACTGGAGCCACACCGTCCAGTAGGGTAGCTGCAAGCCAAGTGCTTTGCCAGGAGACCAGTTGTGATTAGGGTGTGCAGTGATAATTGCATGCTAGACATCAAAGGTTCGGCGTGAGAATAAGAATATAAATAACTCATTAATAGTTTTTATTTAATTACATGTTGAAGTGATAATCTTGGGAAATGTTGGGATATTGAATTAAGTAAATTCCAGTTCTAAGACAGGTTTCCTTCCATTTCTTTCCCTTTTATTTTTATTTTATTTTGGTTTTTTTGAGACAGGGTTTCTCTGTATAGTCCTGGCTGTCCTGGAACTTGCTCTGTAGATCAGGCTGGCCCTGAACTCAGAACTCCACCTGCCTCTGCCTCCTGAGTGCTGGGATTAAAGATATGCGCCATCACCACTACCCAGCTTTTTTTCAAATGAGTGCCTTGCTTGTTGTGTAGCCCAACCTGGTTTTGAATTCATAATTCTCCTGCCTTAACCTTCTGAGTGCTAGGATTATAGACATGTGCCATTATTCCTGGCTACTTTCTTTCTTTTTGGTTTTGTTTTGTGTTGTCTTATTTTCCAAGGCAGTGTTTCTTTGTGTGGCCCTGTTGTCCTGGAACTCACTCTGTAGACCAGGCTGGCCTCGAACTTACAGAGATCCGTCTGCCTCTGTCTCCCGAGTACTGGGATTAAAGGTATGCGCCACCACCGCCTGACCTACTTTTTAAATTTTAAGGTGGCCATAAGTAGAATTTAGGTTGCACAGAGTTCTTGTGGACAGCACTGGGGAAAGGGGGGAAAGGAGGTGCTGAGCGCCACCCCAGAACAGCTGGGTAAAGGCGGGGACGAGGGGGGAGTGGTTTGAGAACTGACGGGGACTGTATCCTGGCTTTGGTGGGCGCTGCAAAAAAAGCCTTCATGACAGTGAGGTGTGGCACTAATGTTCCCAGCAGAGGAGGTTTGTGGGGCAGCTAGGACAACGTCTATATAGAGGTAGGTCTGTGCCTGAGAGCATCCGAATCTTCAGCAGATGAACCCTGAGCTGGACTGAGAGTCCCATACAGTGGTATATTATTTGCGCACAGCAGCCACACTAGTCAGCCATAGAGGCCAGGCAGTGGTGGCACACACCTTTAACCCCAGCAGCCACACTAGTTAGCCATAGAAGCCAGGTGATGGTGGCTCACACCCAGCACTAGAGAGGAATATTAAACAGGAGCAGACGGGTCTCACTCTCAATCTGACTTTTCTTGGAGGCAGGATTGCCCATTTTCGATCTGAGGCAGAGGTAAGAGCCAGTGACTGGCTGCTTTGCCTTTCTGATCTTCGGGTTGAACCCCAATATCTGTTTCTGGGTTTTTATTATCCATGCTACAGAGGAGGTGGCCCGAGGGAAGGCTGCTGGGGAGTATGAGCAAGGCCCCGTGACAGCACAGGGGCCGAGGCCAAGGGAAGGTGCTTCACGGTGCCCTCTGTCTGGACGTGGGCTGTACCAAAGCTTGGAGACATCACTTCCATTTCTGTCTAAGCAGGGCAGCAAGGTGGTAGAAATCACTGAGCAATTTGCCTGCTTGCTTTTTGTTTGTTTTTGATTCTCATGTAGCTCTTGTTGGCTCTTAGCTGAAGATGAACTTGAACTTCTGGTCCTTCTGTCCCTGCTGCTAGGGTTACTGTGATGGGCAACCACATCTGGTTTATGCAGTGCTGGGGACCGGAACCCATGGCCTCATGCATGCTAAGCAAGCATTCTACCCACTACATCCCCAGTCTCCTAGTGCAGTCTTTATACTTTATTATTGTTAGTAAAACACCTGGCATACTGTTTCTATGCCAGGCACATCTCTAAAGCCTCACAGGGTACCTCCCTGCCTTACAGGTGTGTACACTGAGATCAGTGTCACAAAGTGTCTTGTTAAAGTCGCCTAGTCAGTAGCACCTGCACGGCTCTAACTTCTGTCTTCCCCAGCTTGGTTGTCTGACTTAGCCTTCTTGGCAAGCCTGAGACGGGCCCTGGCGAGAAGTAACTGCCTTGAGTTTCTCAGACCACAGAAACAAAACAAACCAGAAGCTCCCCTTCTAAGAGCGGGCCTTGAGGGAGTTCTGGTGATGGATGGCAAGTTGTGGAGTATTCTACATTCCAGGGGGCTGAGGTCAGAGTGTGTGTGCATGAGCTGTATGGCCCTGGCTTCCAGCGCTCAGCCTGGCTCCTGAGCCCAAGACCTTCTGCGTCGTGGGCACCTTCTTGCTCGAGTGTTCTGTACCTGTGTTCTCCTGCTTTTTATCCTTTCTGCCTTCTCAGCCTTTTCTATTGAAGAGTCCTCAGTTCCCCAAGTAAGGAAAACCCCGTTGCCCACCCTTCTGGCCCAGTTCAGGCCCTGCTGGAAGGAACGCCCCCCCCCCCCACCCTGTCCAGACTCCTGCCTGAGCTTTTTACAGTGTGCGTCCACTTCCATACATGGAAGTAGCTTGCCAGCTTGCAGAAGAGCCTGCAGCGGGAGGCTGTTTCGCCACAGCTGACAACCAACTCGGCTTACATTTTAAAAAAAATGTATTGATCGTAAAAGGCCAAGCTCTCACCACACGTGTCTGTAAGAAGGAGAACTCTGCTATCTCACGGAGAGCAGGCCCTAAGCACTGCAACACTGCAAGTTAGGCCGATGCCGAGCTTCCTGCACTGACCTGCAGCTTGGGGCCGGAGAAGGATGTGCTGATGTTAGAGTCCTTTGGAGGGAAGAAGTGTGTGTGTTTGTGTGTATGTGTGTGTGTTTATACGCGTATGCATATGTGTGTGCGTATGGGTATGCATGTGTATGTGCATGTGTGCGTACACATGTGTGTGTGCATGTGTGCACGCACACGCATGTGTGTGTGTGTTGTAACATGCATACGCTTTCTTCTTCCAAGGCTTGGGGTGGAGCCCGAGCCCCCCACATCCTGAACGGGTGCTGCACCACTGAGACACAGCCCCAGTCCATCGGTGCCCTTTTGTTTTCCGATTTGATGGAGAAGAAAGTCTGAGGGCCCCGCCGGAGTGCCATATGGGATGAACTAACTGAAATGGCTAAGCCAGTGCAGATCCCGGCCTGAGTCTTAATATATGTAGACCGTGAAATCGCTAAGAAGGGTCTCTTTTGTTTGAGGACCTTCCTCCCGGCTTTGTTTTCTATAACGCAAAGAACTAGGATTTGTCCGAGTTTTCGTTTGCTTTAGGCCCTTGTAGAACCTGAGGATGTAGGGAGCCCCTTCAAGTACTGCACAGCGAGAGATCCTAGAGTAGCGTGGGAAACTGGGTGCCAATGATGTACCACGACGCTGAGGAGGAGCTAAGTTTGAGATTAGCCTGGGCTATATATACACTTCGACATTATAGAAAAGAGTAAAGAAAAAATAACATGGATTTTTTACACTGCCCTGTTTCCTGGTGAGAACCGGGCACTAACCCCCTCGTGCCAGATTCTCACCATGCCGATGGCTCTTTCTCTTTATTTTCTGTCTAGTGGCGCACAGCTAGTTAAGGGTGGTCTCTGGGCTTCATTAGAGTGGAATCTGAATTATTTAAAAGCCATCATTCAAGACTAAAATTCTGGAAGTACACGCTGAACTCTGCTTTCGGGATGGGGGGTGAGGCTCCTGCTAGCCCAGCGGGTCTTGTCCACTCAACACCAGCAGGCTCTACCTCCGATAAGATCTTGAAAGGAAAACCATACCTGCTAGGCCTTTCCCTTCATGACTTATTTTGAGCTTAAAATAGCAAACCTTAAACTCCATCTCTCTGCCTGCTCCCTTCCCCCACCAGATCCTCTCTTTAATTGTATAAAAAGATTTTGAAATTTTTCCTTGATTCTTCCTGCCTCAGGGGAAAAGGGTGAAGCTACCAGCTTTTCTATGGGATGTTGATCTGGATTCTTCCTCTCTCTCTCTCTCTCTCTCTCTCTCTCTCTCTCTCTCTAGTTAAAAGATTCCCCACTGTGACAGGTGTGGATTGAGGGGCCTTGGGTTTGTAAGGCGGTTGGGCCTACCTCCCAAGTTAAAAGGTTCTTTTTTAACAATTCTTTCTTTCTTTCTTTCTTTCTTTCTTTCTTTCTTTCTTTCTTTCTTTCTTCTTCCTTTCCTTCCTTCCTTCCTTCCTTCCTTCCTTCCTTCCTTCCTTCCTTCCTATCTCCTTTTCTTTTTTCTCTCTTCTTCTTCTTCTTCTTCTTCTTCTTCTTCTTCTTCTTCTTCTTCTTCTTCTTCTTCTTCTTCTTCATCTTTCTTTCTTTCTTTCTTTCTTTCTTTCTTTCTTTCTTCCTTCCTTCCTTCCTTCCTTCCTTCCTTCCTTCTTTCCTTTTTTCTCTCTTTTCTTCTTTCTTTCTTTCTTTCTTTCTTTCTTTCTTTCTTTCTTTCTTTCTTTCTTTCTTTCATCTTTCTATCTTTCTATCTTTCTTCCTTCCTAAGAAATGACTTCTCAAGCATCAAGCTGTCCTCAACCTGCTCATTGTTTTGACTCTAAGCAGGCCTGATACTTGCGGCAGATTACTCCTGGCTCTTGAGACTCCACGTTCTCCCCACCGCAGAAGCTGCAGGCCAAATGGCCATGATCACAGGGTATGTGGCCTGGGTGCCAGAGCCGAAGGATGGATTATGTCTGCCTGTCAAAGCCCTGGTGGCCACAACCAGGCTGAGTCTCAGAGTCCGGAGGCTGGCCAGGGGCTTGGAGGCCCTGCGGGGGTGGCGCCTTTCCAGCTTCAGTGAGGGAAGTGGGACCATGGCCAAGGAGGCCAGCGGAGGGAAGGAAGATGAGGCTGTCTCCACAGCTGCTGTTTCTCCATCTCGAGGTGTGACTTTAACACATCTATGGGGGGAAGGAATACGGCTCTCAACCACAGAGTGAGCGATCGCAGGGGAGAGGTGTGGAGTTTGTTCTGATGCAAACATCACTGGTTGATTTCCAATGAGAGCCAGTGTACCCTGGGGAGCTGTTCAAGTGAGCATTCCCAGGCCTCTGGCCCTCTTATGTGCCCAGTTTAGAGCGCGGTTTGGCATCACAGAGTTGCGCGCTCGACTACAGCATGCTGTTCACAGTGCTTAGGTGCAGTCTCTAGCCGGTCTTACGCAGCAGTGCAGCAGCGTAGTCCTCAGTGTCCTGGAGGCCCCTTCACACCTGGGAGCTCAGCTCAGTGGGCCCAGAGGTTACCTGTGTTCATGCGTTTCTAACTTGCTGCGGCAGGCAATGGGGGGGGGTACTGAGAGTAATTATGCAAATGAGTAGAACCCTAGGGGCTCCGCCTTTCCTTGACTTGGGTTTCCTTCTCCTGCCTAAGGCTGCATACACACCAGGCACCAGCTGTCCTCACGCAGCTCTGGAGGGAAGCAGTGTTGGGCTGATTATTTTCTGCAGTCACTCTGACAAGTGTTGGAGCCAGAATTTGAACTCTGGCCCTGAATGGACTGTCTAATTGACTAAGGCTGTCATTGAAGGAGGCATCTTCTATGGGACAGGAGATGCTTTGCATACACAGTCTCACTTAATCACCCCCATTTTACAGAGAGGAAAACCGAGGCTCAGAGAGATTTAGAGGTCTGCCCACTGAGCTAGTGCATGGTGGAATCACAGGGCTGTGGATCTTCCCTCCACATCCTGTTCTTCTCTAGGCACAGCCATGCTTGCTGGGAGCACGGAAGAGGTGTATTCAGGAAGTAAACGTGGGAGCCGGAGAGATGGCTAAGTGGTTAAGGGTTCTTCCTGGGGACCTGAATTCAGTTTCTAGCACCCATGCCAGGTATGCGAGGGTCAGAATGTCTGTTACTCCAGCTCCAGGAAGTCTGATGCCCTCTTCTGACCTCTGTGGGTATCTGCATCATGTTTACACATACAGAGACACATACATGTAATTAAAAATTTAAATCTTTGATAGAAAACAAGAGAAACAGGTACTTGGCCCCCGTGTTTTGGCAGGGGTTTCTCAGCCTGGGTGTAGTGGGAGACAGGGAGAAGGGGAAATTGTGTCCCAGGCACTGAGCACATCAGCCAGACTCTTGCCCGAGGGAGCTCAGGAAAGGGGCTCCAAAGCTCAGTTCCCTAAAGATGGCTGCCATATGGCCCAGGTGTTCCCTTAAAGGCTCCTGAGCCGGTGACTTGGTCCACACCGTTGTGCAGCTGGGGCGCGTGGGCAGAACCTTTAAGGGTTTGTTCCCGCTGTAAGGCAGGGAGCACTGCTCAAGACAGGGCTTGCCACAGTCTTGTGAGTGAAAGGTTGTTAGAAAGTGAGGCCATGCCTGGTCTGGCCACTTTTCCATGTGGCTTTCTCCTTTCCTGCCTTCCCACCGTGCTGTGATTGGGAGTGGGGTACCATCAGAGTCCGCATCCGCCTGACCTTGGACTGTAAACCTTTCCTTTGTGAGGACTCAGCCTCAGGTATTTCGTTATGGCAGCAAAATCAGACGCATATAATGGCCTTCTGAATTCCAAAATCCATCAGAGCCTTGTTTTCCACTTAGACCAGCTCCCTTCAACACATGCCATCTCTCCCTACCCCAGGGAGTGTCCCTGGCAGCAAAGAAAGAGCCCTTTGAGCAACCACCAGGGTGAAAACAGCCAAGGTCCTGGGACCCCAAGGACATTTCCAGCCTGTGGTTTGCTGGCCTAACCTAAAGGAATGCCTGATTGGCTGGTTATTGCTGACAGATGAATGTTTCTGTGCAAAGGCAGAATAGCCAAGATTCAAGTGAGAGATGGCAGCAAGAACAGGGAGAGAGTCACCCCAGATACTGTGGGAAGCGTTACTAGAACAGCTGTGTGCTGGACCCAGTGGGTAGGTGGAGGTTAAAGATATGAAACCTTCACCCTTGATATGTACTCATGTTTTCCGACCCAAAACCACCACCGCCGCCACCACCACTACCACCTATTCCTCCTCCTCCGCTATTTCTTTTTAAAGACAGAGTTTCCTGTCTGCCAGGCTGGCCTCGAACTGCTACGTAGTAAGGATGACCATACATTTCTGATACTCCTGCTGCGTTGGTCTGTGTGGTACTAGAGATGGAACCCAGAGCCTCAGGCAAGCTCTCTCTTCACATCTCAGCCCAAGGGTTTAACTTCAAAGGATACTCTTGTCTGTTCTGCGGGGTTTCTTTAAAGACCAACGATGCAGGTCAGTGTGCTTCCGATGCTGTCTCCCCAGTGCATTTTGACACAGGTCTGTGTGTGCTTATGAAACAAGGCCAGTGGCTCTTCCACAACACACACACACACACACACACACACACACACACACACACTGTCTTTTTCTTACTGTTAGTTCTCCTGGAAGCAGACATTCTTTTTAGTGAATCTTCTGTTGTCTAACCTTTGAGGGAGACCTAGGAATAAAAAGCAGCTCACTTGTTCAGCTCTCTTCTGGCAGACTCACTGATGGGAGTGTAAGTCAGGAGGTGCCGGTGCAGACTGGTACAGTCTTCCTCGATGGTTTTTCTTCTTTTTTATATGTGTGTGCACATGTAAGCACCTGTGCATGTGGGTGAGGATGTGCACATGTGCGCACCTGTGCCTGTGGGTGAGGATGTGCACATGTAAGCATCCGTGCGTGTGGGTGAGGATATGCACATGTGAGCATCCGTGCGTGTGGGTGAGGATGTGCACATGTGAGCATCCGTGCGTGTGGGTGAGGATGTGCACATCTGTGCATGTGGGTGAGGATGTGCACATGTAAGCATTCGTGCGTGTGGGTGAGGATGTGCACATCTGTGCGTGTGGGTGAGGATGTGCACATGTAAGCATCCGTGCATGTGGGTGAGGATGTGCACATCTGTGCGTGTGGGTGAGGATGTGCACATCTGTGCGTGTGGGTGAGGATGTGCACATGTGAGCACCTGTGCGTGTGGGTGAGGATGTACAGAGAACAAGTTCAGCTGCTTTTTCACCTTATTCGAGACAGGATTTTTGGTCTTTTTCTCTTGCATTTGCCAGACTGGTGGGCGTATGAGTTTCTAGGATTTTTCTGCCTCCCCCTCTCGTTTTTCCAAGGAGTTTTGGGATTGCAACTGCTTGTGCTATGCATCCAACCTTTCTGGGAAATGGGAATTTGAACTCAGGTACTCAGGCTTTCATGGCAAGTGCTTCTATCCACTGAACTACCCTCTCTGCACCAGCTCTCTGAAGGAAATGTTGATGAGATGTGATACCTGATTTCTACATGTTATCACCCAATTCCCCTTTCAGACAGTTCATCAGATGGCATGTTTGAGGTCCTAGCTTTCTTCCTTGGGTGGCCTATTGGTGGTGGTGACCCTAAGCCCTACTTCTGTTTGTACCTGGTAATCTAGGTACCTATGGAGATTTGCACAGAAAGGCAGAGCACACTCTGGAGTTGGGTGTGGCTTCCTGGGAGTTCATGGGCTTGCTTACAGAGACCAGGCTCAGCCTGGTACTGAAGAGGGCTTTGGCCAGGCAGGATGGTATAGAAAGAGGCACAGAACAACAGTTTCTCGAGTCAGCTGGTGAACCCTGTGGGCATCTGAGAGTATTTTGGAAAAGCCCACTTCTGTTTGACACCCCCATTCCTCCTCGCTGTGAGTTCCGTAGTCAGCAGGCATTTTGTTATTGCTAGTTTAAAATATCTCCCCAGTGCGGGGCTTGCTTGCAAGGCGGCACAGACTCCAGGGGCTGTAATTTTTTAAATGTTGACCTCTGCCTGAACTTTTCTGGATTTTTCTATCGCTTCAGTGTCTAAGAGTAAAGAATGCTAAGAGTCCTAAAGCAGAGGTTGGTGTCTAGGGTGAGAGAAGGGATCCCCTCTGCACTCACCATCTGATGGTGGTGAGTTTCAGGGCCGGTGACTCCCAAGAGGAGAGAAAAGCTCTGGCCACCAGTAGCTATTTGCTATAAACACCAAACAGAAACAGTGTAGCATGTTTCTGGGCCGTTGCCACCCAGTGTTTAAGACCGAAGCAGAAAACAGGCAAGGAGAGCCAACGCTGGCTCTGTGTGGACCCAGGGGAGCCTCTGCGGCTGATGGACAGTAATCCCTCAGGAGGACAGCGCAGGGGCTGTCTGTGGACCTCAAATTTTGGAGTCAGAAATCCGTGTGATCTCCTAGGAGTTTATGACTAATAAGGATGCGATGTGGATGAGAATGAGTTACCTTGGGAGATCCTGAGGTCTACTTGTTTATTTATTTATTTATTTACTTACTTATTTTGAGACAATGTCTCACTGTGTAGCCTAGGCTGGTTTTGAATTCACAGAGATCCACCCGCCTCTGCCTCCCAAATCCCGGGATTAAAGGCTTGTGCGACCATCTTGCTCTCTTTGTTCTTTAAGGAGGCGTAAGCAAGCTATAAAGCTTGTGAAATTATGTGTGTAATTTTCAGGTGAGTAGATAATTGAATTAAATGTTTTATTTAAAGGAGCCAGGCATTGTGGCACACACCTATAATCAACACTAAGGAGGCAGAGGCAGGAGGACCATGAGTTCCAGAAAGTGTTGGCTATAAGGCGAGACCATTACAAAAACAAGTGGTATAATATTTATGGCCTAGTTTAGCCAGTTTTCATCTTCTTGTTTCCTTAGGCTGACTTTGAGCTTGCAGCTCTCTGTCCTAGCTTGCAGCCTCCGATGCTGGGATTAGAGGCTTATCCAGCAGAGTTGACCCCTTCTCAGCACAGTTCAGTGGCATCTGTAGCTGTCACCGCTGTCATCCCCAGGGTGTTTTCATCATAGTACCCGAAGCATTTACTCATTCTGACAGCAGTTTGCCATTTTCCTTTGCTTAGCCCCTGATAGTTGCCACTTTCTACACACAGGAGTCTGACTGCACCAACAGCCTCAGATAACTGAAATCACACGCTACTTGTCTTTCTGTGTTTGGCTTGTGTCATTTAGCTGAGAGCCTCCAAAGTTGATGTTGTGATGTGTATCAGAACTCCCTTTTTATGGCTGAGTAGTATTCTAGTGTGCATATAAAATGTATTGTTCTTATCTGATATCTGTTGGTATAGTATGACCCTGGCTTTTTTCTTCCCAGTTCTGGGGATTAAACCTTGATCTTTGTGTGTGCTAAACAGGAGCTCAGCTACTGAGTACATCCCAGTTCATCCTCCAAGAAACAAGGTTGCTTTGTGGCTTTTGTGAATCTTATTTTCCTTTGCAACCTCCCTTTCTCTTTTTCCGTACATAAAATGGACTACTGGCTATGTACTACCTTCTCTCTTTATCTTTAATGAAGGATCTTAGAGAGTCTTTATAAAACTTTTTTAGATTTATTTATGTATATGAGTGTTTGCCTGCGTGTATATTTGGGTATCACATGCACACCTGGTGCCCACAGAAGCCAGAAGAGGTGGATTAGATCCCCTTGAACTAGAGGTACAGATGGCTCCAAGCCACCATGTGGGTGCTGGGAATGGAACCTGGGTTCTCTGTGAAAGCACCAAGCTCTCTCAACTGCTGAGCCATCTCTCCAGCCCTGCTTGTGAATTCTCTGCAGGCAGTTAACTAAAACGATCGTTAGTGATGTTCTTTTGAGGAAAGAGCTTGGACTTCAGGACAAGGTGTGATCGCCAGTGTCTGAAGACTGGACGAGGCGGCGAGACGGTGTACTCTGGAGGAGAACAGTCTTGCAGGGAGAGGGCAGTGACTCTGGACCCTGCTTGGGCATCTTTGAGGTCTTCATGTGAGCTAAGGACCCCCTGGCCGGCACAACTCCATGGAGCCTCCCTTTCCCTATCTGTTACTTCTCTTGGAGGTCTTTGGAATTGGATTGCTAATGTAGGTTCAGCAGGTCCCTTCCCACAGGACAAGTGCCTCAGTTGAGAGATGTAAAATCTGGAAACATTTTCGTCAAGAGAGAATTATGGTGCTGGAGAAGAAGCTAATGCTAATATTTACCTTTAGACACTGACAGGTTGTTTTAGAGCAGTGAAGTATGCTGGCGAGAACAGGGAGGATGGGGCTAGATCGGCTAACCCTAGAGTAAATCCCAGGGTGGGGCGAACGGACTGTGGATTTACAGCTCGGCCCTAAGTCCTGAAGAGTCTTCAGGGTGTCAAGTGAGACAGGCTGTAAGGGGCCCCTTCCATGTAAGGAGGGAGATTGGTTCAGGAGTAGCTTCATGAGGAAAGTTTCCTTTTGTTTCCATCCAGTTGGCTTTCCATAGACCTGTTGTAATTTAAGGTTGCGCCAGGCTCTTTCGAAAGAAAGAAAGAAAGAAAGAAAGAAAGAAAGAAAGAAAGAAAGAAAGAAAGAAGGATTTTTTTATCAAAACATTTATTATGATATTTGCCTTTTAAAATCTAACCTGTTACTAACATGCCTTTAATCTTAGCACTTGGGAGGCAGAGACAGGAGGATCTCTGTGAGTTTGTGGTAGGCATTGTCTATATTGTGAGTTCCAGTCCATCATGTCTCAATACAAATAAACAAATAAAACCAAACACTAACATTGGATCGTTGAGGAAAATTCACACACACACACACACACACACACACACACACACACACACACACACACACCACTGTAGACCCCCCCTCCCATCTGACGTAAGCTTTTCACTGAATGCTTGCCCATGCATATAGAGTGTATTTTGAGCTCATTTCCATGTAAGGCTGTATTCTTCTGAAAGGCTCTCTGATGGCGACAAGGTGTTTCACCACACACATGCACTCTGATTTATTTAATATTTCTCTGTGAAGGAAAACTAAGGCCAGTTTCATACCTTGCTATCATCATCAGGGACTTACAAACATTTCTGTTTACTCTGTGTGTGTCTTCAGTTTCTAGGGTAGGTTCCTGGAAGTGCTGCCACCTCGGCGGTCCAGACATAGCTCAGGGGTAGAGGATTTGCCTAGCATGCTCAAGGCTGAGTTTGATCCCAGCACGGGGGAAAGAGGATCACTTTCCTTCCTGTTTCCCTCTCATTTCTTCTAAATTTTATCCTTTTGTTTGTCATAAGCCTGCCCCCAACACTGTTACTCCGCCTGGTGTTGACCCTTGTTCTGCTTTCTTACTGTTGTTGCCGGGTGTATGCTAGGCAGAGACTGTCTCTGAGTTACATTCCAGCCTCGACTGCATTTTTATTAGTCCACTGGCCATTATTTCTTCTTTATTTGGCTTGAAATTTTTTTTTTTTTAGGTTACAGGCAAACATACATTTTTCCAGATTTCCTTGCAGTCTCCTCTGTATCTCAGCGCCGCGTTTTGCTTTTGTTTCTACTGCTTCTCGCAGCTTCGCGCTCTTCACTGTGTCTTCTTGAGTGGAGAAAGTTTTGTCAGGTCATAGGTCTGCCCACAGGCAGGGCCTGTCTCTTCTTTGTCCCACTCCACCTTAGTGCGCACTGACTTTTCTTTCAGATCTTTATTAGTTAGTATATGTTCACGTCATCGTCTCAGCTCCTCAGTGTCCTGATGGGAATGTGTGTGTGTGTGTGTGTGTGTGTGTGTGTGTCTGTGGGAGCTGCTGAGATAGGGTCATGTTAAGCCTTCCTACTGACCATGCCCGCATGCCTGCTTGTCACGTGCTCTAGGCCATCTGTGACCACATTACTCCCCTATGCCCACCCCACCCTTTCAAATACTGCTTTCAAGAGTCGAAGCACTGGGTGAGTGGTCTCTGTTCCAACAAGTCTGGTCTCCCTGTGCTTACCCCTCCAACTCAGGGGACGTTAGTGGGGCCTCGCTGGAGTCTCCGTGATCAAACCACATACATGTCTGCAAGGCTCCCCAGGGCCTTCCTAAGCCTGGCCTGGCGACTTTCAAATCTGGTCCCAGCTACACCAGTTTTATCTAGCAGCAATTCCTTTTCCTTCCTCATGTCCTTAAGCCAAGTGCAAGGCTTCTGGGTTATTATTTCTCGAGAAGAGACCAGCCCACAAGCCAGTGTTGGATGCCTCTGGCTTTTTCCACTGGATGCAGCGGGTTTTCTTCCCTGGCTGTCCTGTCACTAAGTGCTGCCCTGGGCTGTGTGACTTCAAAGCTGTTTCCTGCTGTCCTTAAACTAAAACTAAAGCGCGAGACATTTCTGAGCTCTTTAAAAAATAATAGTGGTAATAATAATAATAAATAGGAATAATAAAGTGCCCCGTGACTTCTCAGCTTTTCATGTGGCTTCTAGCGCTCCCCTGCCAGTGTGACCTGTTTGGGGGCTGCCAGCTTTCTTCCCTTTGATGTCTGTCTCCAGGATCATGTCCCTGGAATCTGCTGAGAAATTGTTGCTATGAGTTGGAGGTGGGGGGGAGGGGTCGGGCACCACAGGAACTTTGTGGGTGTGTGCTGAAGGAAGTCAGATTGAACCCGCAGTGACCCCTGGAGTATCAAGTGTCCCCCCTGATTATGGGGAATATTTCAGATCTTCCTCCCTTTCACCCATTTCCCCTTAAGCTGCTGCCGTTGGTACTCATGGTATGGAGATCAGTGCCCAGTGACCTTGAGGTAGTCCTTGTCCCCCGAGTTTCTCAAAGCAACTTGTGGGTGACGTGGACGTGGATTTCTCTGTTTGCTCTGGCCACTTCCTTCTTGGAACGCTTTTAGTCATGCCCCGCTGTCCTTTTGGGAAAACATAAGTTACAGAGATGTTAACACACAGGTTGAGCACCCCTTACTTGAAGGGCTTAGACCAGGAAGTGTCTCTGGTTCTGTTTGTTTGGAATCTGGGAATACTTCCATAGACTTTGCTGCTTGAACATCCCAGATCAGAAAATACCAAATTCTAAGTACTCCAAAAGCAAAACTTTACCAATTTTAGAAAGGAGATGCCCATAAATGATTAGGATTTCAGATTTTATTAGAGATATGCCATCGTCATTGTGTGTGTGAATTTATAAACGTGGTGTTTTTATGATCTGTGTACATATGTGTGGCATATATGTGTACATTGTGTGTGTGTGTGGTATGTATATGTGTGTGTGTAGGTACATGAGGATGCTAGAGGACACTGGTGTCCTGTGCTATGACTCTGTCTTATTCCCTTGGGACAGGATCTTTCACTAAACCTGGAGCTGAGCTGGCAGCCAGCAAGCCCTGGCAATCCTCCTGTTTCTGTCCTCCACCTCCCTAGTGCTGGGGTTACAGGTGTAGCAGGACCATGCCTGGCTTTGACATGGGTTGTGCAGATCCAAACTCAGGTCCCCTTGCTTGCACAGCAAGTGTTCTCACCTGCTGAGCCATCGCCACAGTCCCAGTAGCTGATTGATGCGTACATCCTGTAAGATAGATGTTACAGCCAAGCCCGTTAGCCCACACATTATTTTTCATCTCGACCATCTCTTTTGATTAGCTTTTAAAATCATTTGTCTTAGTTAGTCTTAAGCCTTCTTCTGTTTGAAGAGAACTGTAATTACGCTTCACACTGAGGGAGCCAGACAAGTGCAATGAAGGGCAGCCCATGGTGGAGGATGCTTGATTTGCTACTCTCTGTCAGAGGCCCGGCTGGAGCCTGGACCTGCTTCTCCTCAGGACTGGGAGGCTCTGGAAGCCGTAGACATTTTTCTCATCAACCTTGAGTCAGAGGTCACAACAAATTTTGTTGTGTTTTTTTTTTTTTTCTTTTTGTATTAAATTTTTTTTTTATTTATTTTGTCTGGGCAGTGGTAGTGCATGCCTTTAGTCCCAGCCCTGGGGAGGCCGAGGCAGGCAGATCTCTGAGTTCAAGGCCAGCTTGGTCTACGCTGCATAGAGAAACCCTGTCTTAAAAAAAAAAAAAATTTATTTTATGTGCTCGTGTGTGTGTGTGTGTGCTTGCCTTGGTGCATGTATAGAGGTCAGAGGACAATTTGCCAGAGTTGATTTTCTTCTTCTACCTAGTGGGTCCCAGGGGTCAAATCCAGGCTTGGTGGCAAGTGCCCTTAACTACTGAACCATCTCGCCAACCCTCTTATGTATTTTGAGATAAAATTTTGCTAGGCAACTTTGGCTGGATTGAAGATCTCTGTGTAGTCCATACAGGTTGAAACTCAGGGCAATCTTGCTGCTTCCCCCTATTCCCAGGGCTGGGATATAGGAGTGAGCCACCATAAGTGTGTTTTGTAGGGAACAAGAAATGTTACTCAGGGTCTGGAGAGAGATGACTTGCTAACTGCTCTTCCAGAGGTCCTGAGTTCAATTCCCAGCAACCACATGATGGTTTACAACCATCTGTAATGAGATCTGGCACCCTCTTCTGATCTGCAGGCTTACGTGCAGACTGAACACTGTATATCCATAATAAAAATATCTTGAGAAGGAGAGAGAGAGAGAAAGAGAGAGAGATGGAGAGAGAGAGAGGTCACTCAGTGGTAGAATGTGTGTTAATATACCCAAGGAAGGTCGGGGCCAATCTCTAACCCCAAGGTAACTAAGCTGTGTGAAACAATAGCATTTTAAAATGTTATTCTTATTATTTTAAACCTCTTATTGTGCTCACTGTTTCTTGTAGTCTTAGATGTTTATGAATATTAGCTCATTAATTCTCAGAACAGCCTTTAAAGGTGAATTTCTAGTTTCCAGTTAGAGACACACCATCAGGCCTTCACAGCGTGTGAAGGACACTTGGGCAAGGGCGTCCTCAAAGCCATCTGGGGAGCTGTCCTTCGGCTCTTCTCTGTCAGTGGGCATTACGTGTTAACTCCAAGTCCTGCAATTTGGTAGATACTCCCAATGCCTGAAACCAGTATTCTTTCAGTAAAAGTGAAGTTGTGGGAATGCAACTTTAATTTGTTTATATTTGCAAGTTAGAAGAAAAATATCCACCATAAGCCCCAGGTTCTGAAAACCTAGACAGCCCATGGTTCTGATGCCTGATTAAAACAACAACAACAACAACAACAACAAAAAAAAAAAACCTATCTGGGCATGGTGGTGCGCACCTTTAATTCCAGCCCTTGGGAGGCAGAGGCAGATGGATACCTGTGAGTTCGAGACCAGCCTGGTCTATAGCGTGAGTTCCAGATGGCCAAGGCTACACAGAGAAACCCTGTCTTGAAAAACAAACAAATAAACAAAAACAAACAAACAAAAGAAGAAAAGCTGCTGTGATGTGTGCATGTGAGTGTGTGTGTGCGTGTAAGTTTGTGAGCATGTGTGTGTGAGCATGTGAGTGTGTGAGAGTGTGTTGTGAGAGCATGTGAATGTGTGAGCATGTGTGTGAACATGTGAGTGTGTGTGTATGTGAGCATGAGTGTATGTGTGTGTGTGTGTGTCTGAGCATGTGAGCATGTGTCTGAGAGTGAATGTGTGTGAGCATGTGTGAGTGTGTGGGGGGCGATGTGTTCATTGGTGGGAGGCACTCAGAAGACAATTGCAGGTGTCAGCCCCCCTCCCCGTTCACTTTCTTTGATACAGGATCTGACATCCCTGCAGAGGCCGTTCTAGCTGGCCCATGAGCCTCTGCCTCCCGTTTTGCTGTAGGAGTGCTGAGATACAATTGCACACTGATGACTCCAGCTTTAGGTAGGTTCTGGGATTTGAACTCAGGTCCTCACACTTGTGCAGCAAGTGCTTTACCCACTGAGCCATCTCTCCATGTTTGTACCCCTGCATGTGGACACTGGAGGACAGCCTCAGGTATCAGTCCTCTTCTTCCACCCTGCTTGAGACAGGGTCTCTTCTTGTTTTTTGTTTGTTGTGTCCGGGCATTCTCCTGTCTCTGCCCCATCTCACGGTAGGAGTCCTGGGGTTACAAATGAACCCTGCTTTATGTGGCTTCTAAGGATCCAAAATCAGGTCCATAACAAGCACCGTACCCCACCTCCCCAGTCCAGTCCTTGATTTATTTATTTATGCATAACAGAAAAAGATTTGAAAAATCTTTCAATGTAAAGGCCCTCCGGTGGCAAATGTTCATACAGGGCTGACACCTGAATATGTGACTTCTGCTGTAGGCGGGATCTGAGTGGCCTGCTGGTGATGCAGAGGGATGGGGTGGGGGCAGACCCCGGTCACCCTTTGGAGAGCAACATAAGCAAGGGGAAAACAGTGTGGCCTGGTTTTATCTGGGTCAGTTTGAAGGATGTAGTTGGCGCGGAGTGGTGGTGTGGAGTAGAGTGGCTGTGTTCAGAAGGGTTGCAGCGGTGAGATGAGTCCCCACCAGGGTGTCTGCCCCTAGCTCTGTTAGTCAGCTCCTCTGTAGCTCATCATAGTGTGGGGAGTCAACAGACAGAGCAAATGGACCGGCAGGTGCTTCACTGCCGAGGGCTCTACTGCTGCAGCCAGCCTGAAGCTGCAACCATTATCATTAACCCCCGTCCTTTTTCTTCCTCCCCCAGAAGCTTCCAGGACTTTCTAGGCTTCCTGCGCCCAGATCATATACCCTGGCCTGATTTCATAGCTCTCTGTTTCTCAAAATTGCCCTTTCGTGAACGTTCTTGCCGGTTGTCTGCCCACAAGTAGCCTCTGGTTGACACTGTAATAATCCGGTGGTACCCCTGAACCCCACTTCTCAGGATTCATAAGCCCAGAGGATTCTGGCTTCTCCACAGACCACAAAATATAGACGAGGTGGTAACTTTTACAAGAGAATCCCCAGAAGCTTGGGAATTGGTGTGGAGTCCTGCGGTGGTTTTCAAGAACACAGCAAAGACAATGTAATGATGGGTGACAGCCGGCGGCGACGCCGTCCAGCTCGGAATCGGGAGAGAAGAATGTTCTAACTTGGACTGGAAGTTGGCCAGCCGTGGGGTTTTATTGACCATAAGTTGCTAATTCAAAGGCTTTTCCAGCCATGACCCCCGGTTCTCTTCTAACTGCACTTCCTACATTTCCCGGAGTCTGCATTTATGACTTTTATCATCATAAAGTTCAAAATGAAATACCTACTTAAAAATTAATTGAAGCCCGCGAACATCACGTCATTTGCTAACGTGCGTAGTGAGCGTGCGCCCCCCATCTCCCCCATCTGTTTATCTTGCGATTAATAAAGGCAAGGCATGTTTGTGCTCGAGGCTGGAGGATCTTGGCTGCCTGTGTTGGAATCTGTGAATTGAGCCCAAACTGATAATGTCCTGCTATTTGTGGAAGCTTTTATTTATTTATTTTAGAAAAAAAGCTGCTTAAATGAAGGCCCGTTTTTCTAAAGCTGACCACATAGAGTTCAGGATAAACAGCTTTCTAGTAAGACATTTGTGAAGAAGGAGGATATGGATTTACCGTAGGGGTCTCGAGTGTGTTTTCAAGGCATTGTTTTAAGTTGGTGGGAGGCCCAGATGAAAGGAGGGCTTCATGATAAGCCCCCCCCTCCCCCGCCTGCCCCGTGAGTCATTTTGCGCTGCATCGAGAAGCTGAGACATGGGATTTGCTCACGGTCCTTCTGCAGAAAGTTCCTGCTGGCAGAAGGGAATGAAGGCTGCCCTGCCCTGCCCTGCCCTGCGGCAGTACAAGGCCTTCATTTGGCCTGGGATTTGGAGGTTGGAGCCTACAGGGAGGCTCACACTAGAAAATTAGTCCTTCTCCCCTCCGTCTTCTTTCTGTGCCTGTCATAAGGTGGGCATCGCGTCTTTCCCCCTCCTTCCTTTGTCCCCCTGTGAACAGCCATTTAATTTATTCTTGCTGCTTATCATTTTATTAATCAGACTTTTCTCCACGGGCCAGGCTCTTCTCCCGAGCCCGTGTCTCTGTTTCGTGGTGTGCATTCATCAGCAAACATTGGCTTCTGTGACGGCAAGCCAGAATCTGGAGTACGACATCAGAAAACCAGAATTTTCTATGCGCCTGGTCGTTAAGGCTGGAGCCTGCTCCCTGGGAGCCCAAACATGCTAGGCTCAGCCTCCCTTCCTCAGCATGCCAGTCAGAGAGCCAAGTAGTAGCGAGAAACAGAGAAAGGAGGTTGATCCAATGTGGTCACATTGGGAAGAGGAACAAGTAAAGGGGTCCAGTGACCCCCCAAGCCCATCTTCAGGGTCATTCCGTGGGAGTTAGAGTTTAATAGAGGACACAGGGACATAGCCAAATGGTCCTGGTCAAGATGTGGTCCCGTCCGTCTCTGTCTGGGTGGGCCATGGTCTCTCCTGCAAGGTGGTCTAGTGTTATCAGGACCATGAGCCTTTTTCCTGAGACACAATTTCCCCATCTGACTAACACTAGGCTTAGCCATGTCATCCTCTCAGCTTGAGACGTCTGGAGAAACCCAGTCTCTCTGGGACCATTGTTTTATTAGTCTGATAGCCAGAGGGAGCAGCCAAGTGTCCCTGCCAGGACAGTCACACCTGGGTTCCAGATGCTGATTGCTCTTGAAGACTGAACTGAGCTGGTTAAGCTGAAGGGCCTTGGCTCTTCCTCTCTAATTTTCTTTACAATCTTAAGTATTTCCTGATAGTGGCAAGACAGTGTTTACTGTGTGCTAATGAGTGTGTGCTAATGGGGTAAGCCAGGAATGCCTGCTGACCTGGTACATAGGAGTCAGGAGGGTCATGAGTTTGAGGGCAGGCGGCATAGATCGGAAGGTGGGGAGTTGGGGGAAGAATGAAGAGAGTTGGAATAAATCATTCTTGTTGCGCTTCAGATTTTTATGGGAAAAATCAGGTTGTTTTTTATATACCTGATGACTGTGTGGATGGACAGACACAGTGGGTCGCTAGGAAAACTGGCCCACTAGATTATGGAGGTTGAGAAGACCCTAGGATGCCGCTGGCATGGTACAGTCCAGGCCGGAAAACCTCAGAGGCTGTGAATAAAGGTCTTAGTCCAAGGGCAGAAACTTGAGAAACTGGTGGATCATTTGTGAGGGTCCTGGAGTCCAAAGACAGGAAAGCCTAGAGTTTGTACCTTCCAAAAACCAGGAGAGGTGGAGACAGCTTTCTTCCCTGTCAGTTTGTTCTCTGCCAACGCCCCTGATAGGTTGGTACCTGCCCTCACCAAGGGTGGCTCTCTCCCATTCAGCTCACTGGTTCGCATACCAGACTTCTGAAAACACAGAGATGTGCTCTATTTGTTATCTTCATGCTCCTTACTTGGGATGTCCACCAAGCTAACCATCTTTGTCTCCCTAAGGCCCCTCACCGATTTCACAGCCTGAGGTAATTGGCTGGCTTCTCCAGGTGCTCGGCTTGACGTGGGGTGCATGGGTCTTATGCTAAGTTCTCATCAGTTGTAACAAAAGTAAGTGAGGGATGTTGGGTGGTTAGTGTCAGCTGCAGCTTGACAAAAATCTAAAGTCACTTGGGAGGTGGGCCTCTGAACAGGGAGGAACCTGCGCAGTGAGGGCAGCGCCATTTCCCTGGCTGGGATCCTGGGCCGTGTGGATGGAAAAAGGAAGCTGAGCAGCGGCCTGCGTCCATTGCTCTGTTTCTTGACTGTGGGCGCAAGGTGACCAGCGTGCCCAACTCCTGTCGCCCTGGCCTCCCCACCAAGATGGACTGTACTCTGAACTGGGAGCGAAAAGAAACCCCTTCCCCTCATAAATTGCTTTTCTCATAGTTGGTTTTTGTTTGTTTGTTTTTTATCACAGCAAGATGGAAAGAAACTAAGGCAGCTTTGAAAAAGGCTGACAGAGATATAGCACCAGAGGCATTCATTATTTAAGAGGTGTGGGAACAATTTGGGATATGGGATAAAAGACACAATGCTAAAAGTGGTGGCTGCAAGGCACCTGGAAACCCAGAATTCAGGAAGTGGAGGCAGGAAGATCAGGAGTAAAGGCTAGCCTGGTCTACCTAAGAATCCGTCGGAATCCTACCCCCCAAAAACAGTGGTAGCTTTGGGAATGAAAAGAAACAGAAAAGGACCCCCACTCTATTACATTTCTACATGAACTACTTTGTTTGTTTTATACCAAAGCTATTAGCTAAATTATATTATTTTAAAATACATTATTTTTTAATCCAGACAGTGGCACACATCTGAGGTCCCAGCGGTCTGGAGGCTGAGAGGAGGATGGGGAGGATCACTTGAACCCAGTAGTTTAGCAGCAGTGTGAGCAATTCAGCAAGACCCTGTGCACGCCGGTGTGGTGGCGCACACCTGGGGTCCGGCGTTTAGTCGGATGCTCTTGTCATGCTAGATCCCGACCTCGAGTTCCAGGCCGTGCTTCACCTCAAAACCAAAACCCAAAACCAGACAACAACCAAGCCAGCAGGCAAACAAAACATCTTTAATCTATTTGGAAGCCTAGTAAAGGAGAGAGACCGGGAAAGATGGACCGAAAGGTTCATCTCCCTGTGAGGGGTGGTCCTGAAAGCCTGGACTCGGCACCAACTGACAATGTATTCAAGCTGCAGCCCAGCCTGCCTTCCCTTCTGAATCAGAAACTGCCTTGGGAGCCAGGAACTGTCATCTTAACAAGCTCTTCAGGCTTCCTCTTGCCCCACAGTGCTGTGGATGGCGGGGGGCGGGGGCGCTCAGACATCCCGGGCAAAGTGCTCTACCACTGAGCAGCAGCCCCAGCCCTCTAGGTGACTCTGATGCGGATCCGTGTTGAGAGGAACAGGCCTTGAGCAAAACAGACAAGGCTGGTTTCCGACACTAGCAAGTCCTGAGATAAGTGCTAAGTGCCTGGAGACCCTTCTAAGAACATATAGACAGGGCCAGTGAGACAGATCCGTGGGTCAAGAAAGGTGTTTGCCACCAAGCATGACCACCTGAGTTTGATTTTGATTCCTGGGACCCACAAGGTGGGAGGAGAGAAGTGACTCCCCAAAATTGTCCCCTGACCTCTACACGTAACACCCTGACATGTGTACCCACAATTCACCTACTAGTGTGCACATACCATATAAATAAATATAATAAAAAATTTTAAAAGGAAACATAAATTAAGAACCTCTAAAGCTAGCTAACTACTCTAGCCTTAGGACCAGAAAGAAAGGCCACCCCTATGTGAGTGCTAGGGTAGGGGGCAGCAGAAGGGAAGAGGTTTCTGGAAGTTATCCATCTGCCACAGCCATGTGGGGCAGCGAGTAGGCGGGGTGACTCTTGGCCAAGCAGCTGAGATGGGGAGCGTCTGGCTGTGGCTAGCTCTCCTAAGTCTTTTGCTATTATAGGGAAACCAGGAGCCCTTCACTCCTGGCCTCTGACAAGGGCTCAGTGGGTGTCCTGTGGCTATTTCTGACTTAGAAGGAAAGAGCAGGGAGGAAGCATCTTGCCTCCTATGTATCTTGGTGGTGAGTACCCAGGTCTTGGCCAATGGCTGTATCCTCACTCCCGCTTCCACTTGAACTGACTGAGAGGACTAGCCTCATATTGGATGACAGTTCCAGAAAAGGTGGTGATCCTTACAGAACCTGCCCTTCCGCAGAGTGAGCAGGAGACATGGTGACCAGCCAGCCTTAGAGTCCTCAACACAGCTTGCAAAAGCCACTGCTAATTGATCATTGTTGGCAGGCGAAGTGAAATCTACCACGCCCAGCTTTGTACATCTGATGACTGTTATTAGCAGACGCCCCAAAGAACAGCGAAGTACCTAGTGTCTTAGTGGGAACAGCTGCTGTCACTAATGGCTTACAATTTTACGCGTGTTTTCCTTCTTAGGTAACGCATTCCCTAAATTTGTTACCAGCTCCATGCAATAACTGAACAATGTTAGCTGCTCTGTAGACAGACCGCCGATAGCATCCCTGAAAAAGGAAGGGAAGGGAATTAAAGCCTGAAGTTCCAGGAACTGAGCTGAAATTGATCCTTCTGCCAAAAATAAAAGGTAGACTCTCTGTCTCCTTTCCTCTGAAGCGCCTGCCATGCGGACGAGAAAGCAAAGTGGAAAATACAAACAGACCAGGTTGGGGTGGAATCCAAAAAGGAAAGCCACAGAGGTCTCCCTGAAGCGGGACCTCCAGGAGTGCTAGACCAGATTTTGTGGTGGTTGGATTGGACCTGTTTGCGGGTGCAGAGGGAAGGCATCCTGGGTGCTAACACCGACCAAGAAAGAGGATGTCAAAGGAAAGACCATAGGTTGGGTTCCCTGAGGAGATGCTTCCAGCCAGGGCTGCCTTCTAGAGAGCACTGGGAATGGAAAAGGGTGGCAAGACAGAGTGGTGCCCAGCTCAGCCTTCGCGTGGGAGCTTGAGTGTAAAGGTGTTTGAGAAAGATTAGTGTCACGATGGAAAAGGAGAAAGCCTGAGGAACTGAAGCGGGGCAGACAAATCATGTTCTTTTTTTCTTCTTTCTCTCTCTCTTTTTTTTGGGGGGGGCAGTGGTTTTTGAGACAGGATTTCTCTGTGTGACATTCCTGGCTGACCTGAAACTCAGTTCGTAGACCAGGCTGGCCTCGAACTCACTGAGATCCACCTGCCTCTGCCTCCCGAGTGCTGGGATTAAAGGCGTGCGCCACCACTGCCCAGCTCATTCTTTCTTTCTTAAGGTAATATTAGGTAGGTTTCACTGTCTACCTTCAACACTTTAAGTCAAACCTCATTCTCCTTATCCTTTTGATGACTGTGTCGCTATTTATAGTTTTCCTGGTTAGACCTGTGTTGTTTTGGGGCATGTGGTGTGTGTGGCATGTGCATACCTATCTGTGTTGGTGTGCTTGATATGAAAGCCAGATGACATTGAGTGTCTTCCTCCACCATCTTTTCTTCCTTTTTTTTTTTTTTTGTTTTGAGACAGGGTTTCACTCTGTAGTCCTGGCTGTCCCAGAACTCATATGTAGACCAGGCTAGCCCCAAACTCACAGAGCTCTTTCCACCTCTGCCTCTCAGGTGCTGGGACTGAAAGTGTGCCACCATGTCTGCCTCTACTTGCCCCGCTTGTTTTATATGGCTGTGTCCCTAGTCCTCACCCTTTCTTCCCCTTCACTTGCTATTTTGAGAGAGTCTCTTTTTGTAGGGGAGTGCTGGCCTCGAACTCATAATCCTCTTACCTCTGTTTTCAAGTGCTGAGATTACAGGTGTGTGCATTGTGCCTGGCTCTTCCTCTGAACTCAAAATTCAACGATGTATTTTACTGCTGGAACTTTCCAGTTCTCCACCATTCTAGACTGGACCTGCCTGCCACACAGCTGTCATCCTGGAACGTTCTCCGAGCGTTTTCCTGAGTTGGCTTTCCAATGGGT
Organism: Chionomys nivalis; assembly: GCF_950005125.1. Classification (NCBI taxonomy): domain Eukaryota; kingdom Metazoa; phylum Chordata; class Mammalia; order Rodentia; family Cricetidae; genus Chionomys; species Chionomys nivalis. Next base: position 57,188,496 of record NC_080092.1, on the reverse strand, counting down.
TTGGTCTCACCCCGGTCACTTGGTTCAATCATTTTTCTTTCTTTTTTGCCCATATACTTAAAAGCGTTACCAAGGAGATCTTACAGAACAGAATGAGTTTTTGAAGGCAGGACTTTAAATTTTAGTGTGTGAGCTCAGCGTAGGTTAAGTGTAAATGAGAATCAGCTGTCTTTGGACGACACACTACTACACAGTTGTTTGCTTTTTTGGAAGATTAAAAACGGAAATGAAGCCAGGATCCCAAATGTGGCTTTTTCCAGAGAGGCCCAGCTGCTTTCCAGTCTGCATGACAGCCTCTTCCGTTTGGGTCACCCTGGAATTGGAGCTGCCTGTAGGGGCTGAGGGGTACAGGGTATGGTGGGAAATGCTCCATCAGGATTAACGCAGATCCTGAGTTGAAATCCTGGCTTTGGTTCCTGCTAGTCAGTTGATCTCCCTCACACTCTGCTCCGGAAGCCCACCCCTGCCAGACTGTCAGGAGGATTAAGTTAACCAGAGGCTAGGGAGGCACACTGCAAACACAGGGACAGCACCTGCGCAGGGAGCCACACTGCAAACACAGGCAGTGCGTCTGCGTCTGCGCAGAGAGCCACACTGCAAACACAGGCAGTGCGTCTGCGCAGAGAGGTGCCCTGTGAATACGGTGTCTGCTGGAGGTTTATCAAGGCTGGGCGGTGGTGGCGCAGACCTTTAATCCCCACACTAGAGAGGCAGAGGCAGGCAGATCTCTGTGAGTTTGAGGCCAGCCTACTCTACAGAGCTAGTTCCAAGACAGCAAGCAAAGAGTGAGAGAGGACTGACCTGGAGCTTATGGCACAGATTAAACGGGTAGTTAATTGGATGTATCTAACCGTGAGAACCTGCATTTCACTACAGGGCTCACCAGCTCAAAAGCCAGGAGAGGGCCAGCTAGGGCCAGCTAGGTAGGTGAAGCGAAGGAACTGGGCCATGTGGCCACGGAGAATCTGTGAGACATATACTTAGGGGCAAGTGTGTGAGGGTGGCGGTCGGTCCCAGGACAGAACTTCCCTGCACACACCTGCTGCTGATCACTGCCCTGGGAGCCCACAGTTAGGTTCTCTAAGCTTTAAAATCTGTTTGTTTGCTTTGTATCCAAAGGTGAAATCAGTTAATTTTTACATGCTGTTGTTCAGGTTAAATATTTTTTTTCTCAGCGTCGTGCAAGCCAGACAAAGCTCATACACAGCTCACCAATGTGCAGCCTCAGTTTCGCTCCATGAAAATTAAGTGTAAATGGCAAACAGATCCTAAAGCTGAGTCTTCGTGTTGCCTTTACCCAGCTGGTCCTAATGCAGGGTGGAAGCGGTGTGCCCCTCCCCTTGGTTAGTGGCACCTGCTCAGGTAATCCGGGTTAGTGGCACCTGCTCAGGTAATCCGGGTTAGTGGCACCTGCACAGGTAATCCGGGTTAGTGGCACCTGCACAGGTAATCCGGGTTAGTGGCACCTGCACAGGTAATCCGGGTTAGTGGCACCTGCACAGGTAATCCGGGTTAGTGCACCTGCACAGGTAATCCGGGTTAGTGGTACCTGCTCAGGTAATCCGGGTTAGTGGTACCTGCACAGGTAATCCGGGTTAGTGGTACCTGCTCAGGTAATCCGGGTTAGTGGTACCTGCACAGGTAATCCGGGTTGGTGGCACCTGCACAGGTAATCTGGGCTAGTGGCACCTGCACAGGTAATCCGGGTTAGTGGCACCTGCACAGGTAATCCGGGCTAGTGGCACCTGCACAGGTAATCCGGGTTAGTGGTACCTGCTCAGGTAATCTGGGTTAGTGGTACCTGCACAGGTAATCCGGGTTAGTGGCACCTGCACAGGTAATCCGGGTTAGTGGTACCTGCACAGGTAATCCGTGCGCCTGGCACCTTTCTTCCCAGGGGAATTAAGGATAACGCTAAGCTAGCTGAGCAGTGACCAGCGTGAAACCTGTTCCTAACACAGTGAGAAAGTTCCCTCTGTTATCAGAAACTGAGATTTATAGCTTGATCTGCAAGAGTGCATGGGGTTCAGCTAATTACCGGTTCACCCTGCCTTCTAGGTCTCTGTCTTCCACAGGGACTCCGCGGGAATCTCATTGCCAGCTTCCCTTATGAAGTCAAATATGACAGGAATCCTACATGTTTCGAAAAGGAGGCAGTTAGATGTCACTTGTACAAGAATTGTTAAGGCACCCTCCCTTCCAGCCCCACACTCACTACACCCTGCCTGGATTCATAAACACATTCCTCCTAAGCAGCAGGGCTTCGCTGGCGGGAGCCAGTCATCAGCACCCTCTTCAGATCCCCCACATCCTCGGCACCCTCTTCAGATCCCCCACAGTCCTCTGCACCCTCTTCAAATCCCCCACAGTCCTCGGCACCCTCCAGCTCCCCCCACGGTCCTCTGCACCCTCTTCAAATACTCCCACAGTCCTCTGCACCCTCCAGCTCCCCCCTAGTTCTCTGCACCCTCTTCAGCTCCCCCCAGTCCTCGGCACCCTCCAGCTCCCCCCACAGTCCTCTGCACCCTCTTCAGCTCCCCCCAGTCCTCTGCACCCTCTTCAGATCCCCCCCAGTCCTCGACACCCTCTTCAGATCCCCCACAGTCCTCGGCACCCTCTTCAGATCCCCCCCCAGTCCTCGGCACCCTCTTCAGATCCCCCCAGTCCTCGGCACCCTCTTCAACTCCCTCCTCTGCGTTCAGTCATTCCCACAGAGGCTGGGTACTCAGTACTTCAGGCTTCCAGTCCGTGGTTTCCTTGACTTGTGCGGGGTCTATCCTCTTCTCCCCGGTTCAGTTCCCAGCAGCCCAGCTCTCAGAGAAGGTAACTTTGGTGACACAGGATGGTAGGTGACATAGGAAGCATGCAGGTGTGACCCTGAGAGGAAGCTGTCTGTCTTTGGGGATTGAACCAAGGGCCGTGTGCTAGAGGCATTTTGTTGAAAAACTGATCCCTCTCCTTCTAGACTGTTCCTTCATTTCCCCCTTGCTTTTGTTCTCTGCCTCCAGAAGCCTCATGGCTCCAGACTGACGTGTAGAACCTCGGTGGGAATAGCCTGCCCTCCACGGAGCAGACTGTCCTCCACAGAGTAGCCTGCCCTCAACGGAGCAGCCTGTCCTCCACGGAGCAGCCTTCCCTCCACGAAGCAGCCTGCCCTCCACAGAGTAGCCCTGGCCATCATTTCTTTTATTTTACTTTTGTTTTGTTTTGAGACAGGGTGTCTCTTTGTAGCTTTGACTGCCCTGGCTTTGAACTCACAGAGATTCACCTGCCTCTGCCTCTCAAGGGCCAGGATTAAAAGGCTATATTTTATTTTTTTAATTATACTTGAGTGTATGTGTGTGTCTGCTACAGCGTGAATGTGGGGGTCAGAGGACATCTGGCAGGATGCATCCTAGGGAGGAAGTGAATACCTTTCCCCACGGAGCCATCTTGCCTGCCCTTGCCTTTGTTTCTTTCACCTTCTCCCTCTCCCAGGCTCCTCACCCCATGAGATCACACGTTCACCTCCTAGAGTCTCAGAAACAGTTTCCTTGCTGTGCGGGGTAGAAGATGGACGAAGTCTGGCTCAGCACACCTTCCCATTGTCCAGAACCAGGTTCTGAAGATAGCAGGGATTTATGGGGTGGTGCTGTCGGCAGAGGGGTAGGAGGAGGGATGAAGTGCGCAGTTGACAGACAGCATGTGCCTAGAATCTGCAGCTGCACCACCGTCTCCACTCTTGGAGAGCCTCAAGCGTCCCTGAAGGGTCCTGACAGGTAGTCATTTGTAATTTTGCTGAGACAGGTTTGAGCTGTGGCTCTGTTGTAACTCCTAAGTAATTAAAACCTCCTTTGTGGAAAATGGCTTTTTTTCAAAAGAGAAGCTGCTGCCGGTATTCAATGGGGGTGGGGGGTGGGGAAGCAGAGATATCCAAAGAAGTTATCTGTATGAGCCAGAGAAAGGGAGTTTGGTACACACTGAAAGCTAGAATGATGGATTTTGCTGTGTTGGGTATTAGGGCCACCCTCATACTTCCTCCCTGGGGAATAAGGGTGTTTATAAAACTTGTTGCAGTGGCTGGAGCCAGGGAAGAATTTACTGGGGTGGGGGAGCTTGTTCTAGAGAAAGCTTAACATGGGGCTGACTTAGATGGAATATGAACATGCTAAAAAGAAGCTGATTTATGTGATCTGAGGAGAAAGGGTTGAGAACCCAGGAGAACATGGCCCACAGAATCAACTAAGCTGGGCTTATAGGGGCTCACAGGGACCGAACCAACAATGACAGAGCCTGTGTGGGTCTGCATTAGGACCCTGCATGTGTTATGAGGCCTGGTGTTCTTGTGGACTCCTGACAGTGGGAGTGGCCGACTCTGGCTCTTTTGCCTGCGCTTTGGACCCTCTTCCTCCTCCTGGACCGTCCTGTCCAGCCTTGATAGGAGGGTTTGTGCCATATTGACACCTGTTACGCTGTGTTCAGTGGGTATCCCTGAGAGGCCTGCTCTTTCCTGAGAGAGAGGGAGATGGGAAGGGTGGCTGGGAGGAGCGGTGGGAGGGGACACTGTGGTCAGGATGTATCGTCTGAGAGAACTATAGTAATAAAAACAAACAAACAAACCCAGGAGGCCGGAGCTACTGTTCAGTGATTAACTCTTAGGTAGCTTGCACTAGTCATGAGGGGGGTGGGGGCAGAGGAGATTCGGGGACTTCCAAAGCCATCTGGATGCGCTGCTTGGGAATGTCAGGCTCTGCATGCCCCCGTCAGTGGACACGTTCAGGCAGGTGCAGTGTGGCCAGCTGTCAAGAGTACTGTGGGGGAAATTCCTCCTTTGAGTTCTGGGAGGCCTCGAAGCCAGGGCAGGTGTTCTGCCCCCGGACTCCACCTCAATTCCTCTTTACCCTCTTGTGCCCTAGATCAGTCAGAGACACTGTGGGGCTGAAAGCAGTGGCGGTCCTCACCTGAAGACTCCGGCTGTCCCCACAGCCCTGGGCTTGCGTCCTTCCCCATCTCTGTTGAGAGCAGCATCGCCCCCCCCCCCCCGACCGGTCTTCAGCTCTGTGTAACTGTAGCTCTTGCCTGCTTAGCTCAGGCAGGCTGTTTTGAGTGTTAGATGGTTAACAGGTGAAAGTAATTGACGCCTAAAGTGTGAATGAGGCTAGTTCTGAGGCTTGAGGATTGCTAGGGGCGGCCAGGGAAGCAGAAGAATGGGGGAGTTAGTGTTTGATGGAGATGGGGTTTCCGGCTGGGAAGATGGAGCAGATGGCACTGCCAATACACAATACACAGTGTCACTGGGCTGTGCACATCTCAGTGGTGAGAATTGCGTTATGTGTATTTTGTCACAAAAATTTTAAAAATCAGCCAGACATGGTGGAGTGTGCCTGTCATCTGACTGGAGGATTCAGGGTTCCAGGTCATTTCCAGCTACAAAGTGAATTTGAGGTCACCTGGGATACATGAGATGTAGTCTCAAAAAAATGAGGGAGGGGGAGAGAGAGGAGGGAGGGAGAGGGAGAGAGATAGCTCACTCACATTATCAAGAGATCACAGAATTGTGGGGAGGCAAGCCCTCTTCAAACACCTGTCTGTAGCACCCCTCCCCCATACATCGAGCTGCGGAAGTAAGCAGGTAGAAGCTGCAGCCAGTGGCAGCCTCTAATATTAGTCTCTGTGCCAGCTTCCCATATCCTGACCCTTGGCAGCAGCCAGCTTTACGGCTCAACCTCGGGTCTGAGACCCTGGACCCTGGACTGTCTGGATTGCTGGTGACCAGGGCCTGCAGATGGTCCTCTCTGGTTCCTTCCTGTCAGCTTTCTACTCTCCTGCTTCCGCCTCATTTCTTCATGCCCTGTCCACATGTGAACTGTTCAGCGGTTCCTCCAGGTGTCAGTGGCCACTGCTAGGTTGCTTGGGGTTTTTGCCTCTGTCAGGTGGGACCAGTTTGGGTGTCAGGATACTAGGGGGCTGTTTGGGAAAGGACCAGTTTGGGTGTTGGGATACTAGGGGGCTGTTTGGGAAAGGACCAGTTTGGGTGTCGGGATACTAGGGGGCTGTTTGGGAAATAGGCATTGGCTGTGTCCTGGCTTGTTCTGCTGCAGGCATCTCACTGGGAGGAGGGTCCCTGGGATAAGTGGGGTAGCGGCACCACACTTGTGCTACCCGGCAAGTTCAGGTACTGGGGGTGAGTGGGTCTGAGGCCGACGTGGGCTGCCACCCCATTAACTGATGAGCGGCTGCACCCAGCACCTGCCTTACCGATTCTTCAGCAGGCAAATAGTGGTTCCTTGGAGGCCAGGGCTGGACGCGGGTTGCAAGCAGGGCTGTTTGGGTACCTGTGTTGGGTCCTGGGAGCCAGGCTCTAGCAGCTAGGCCTGTGTTGCTGGTTGACCTCCCCAGCTGTGAAGCAGTTGCAGATTCTTTTGTGCACTGTTTAGGAACACATCCCAGCCTGTTGAGAAAGCTCAGTTTTGGGGTCAGGAGGTGGGCCCAGAGTGGCTGTAGTGGCAATCCCTGCTGGGATGAGCTCACACTATACCAGGCCATGGGCACTTTCCCTGGAATTCAGGCCTGGGGATGTCATGCGTTCAGGTTTGCCCTCGGCTCTTGCTCAGTGGTGAAGGTGCTGTGGTGCCCTTGGCACCCTGCTGCCACCACCTCCACTGTGTCGTTTCCAGTTCAGCCTGCACTGCCAGTGAGGGTAGGCAGGGAAAGACCACTTCGGAGTCTGTAATGGTCCTGTTTCTAGTTTAATTTCTGTGACAATGAAACACCCTGGCTAAAGAGCAGCATCGGGGAGGAAGGGCTTATTTGACCTGCAGTTCCAGAGTGCAGCCCATTACTGTGGGGAAGACAAGGCCGGGACTTACAAACGTCATATCACAGTCGACAGAATAAACACGTGCATCCTGGCTAGCTAGCTTCGTTTATTAGCGTGTGCGTGCGTGCATGTATGGGGGGGGTGCGTGTGCGCATGCGTGTATGCGTGCATGTCCATGCGTCCATGGGGGCATAGAAAAGAGAAAGGTTAGGGGACAGGTAGATCAGATGACAGCTTGGGGGACTCAGTTCTCCCCTTTTACCACGTGGGCCCCTAGGCCTGAACTTGGGCAGTCACACTTGGCTGCAGGGCCTTTTACCCGCTCAGTCATCTTACTGGCCCTAGCCTTCTTCACTCTTGCACATCCAGGGTCCTAGCCATGAAATCGTGCCACCAACATGCAGGGTGGACCTCCCTACCTCAACCAACAATCAAGAGAATCCCCACAGACCAAGCTGATCTAGATAATTCCTCAGAAAGCTTTTCCCCAGCTGATTCTAAGTTGAGTCAAGTTGACAGCTAAAACTAACCAGCACAGCTCCATTGTCGCTACTCCAGGGGAGTAGCATAGAGTCCTTCCAACTGACCTGCAGGGTGAGCCTAAGCAACCTGCTTATGTAGCCCAAGAAGAGCTATTTGGGCCACACTGTCATTTGTTTGTCCAAACACAGTTCGGCATCTAGCACCAATCATGGTAACTGAGGCTTGTGTTGTGGACCGAGCATGGCCTTGCTACCGGCCATAGCACGCACTCAGCCAGGGGGACGGGTTTCTCTCTGACTGAAGTGGGCATGGCTCAGGCAGGCTTGTGATAGCAAAAAGATTGATTAGACTGTTCAGACCGTCCTGGCTGGGGCTGTGCTGTCAGGGGCCCAGGCAATCAGCTGCAGTGTTTTGCATAGTTGTCTCAAAGCGCTGGTGTGGTGTTCCAGACGGCTGATGGCGTAGGGGGGCCTGGCTGGCTATTGGGCTGATACTCCTTTTACTTTAGGTCATTTGGGCAAGAAGGAAGAGTCCAGTAGCTGCTGATCAGGGAGCCAAGCTAAGCCAAGGGTTTTCTTATTTAAAGCAAATGAACATCGGGGTTGCTTGCAGTACACACAGAAGGGGCATTGTTAAGAGCTGTTCTGACAGATTTTAATGCTGTTTACCCAGTGCCTAACACCTGCTCAGTGCTGGGAGAGTAGCGTTTCGCCACCATATCTCAGTGGTGCTTCCCTGGAAGGCAAACCTCCAGCATATGGGCCTGTGGGAAGATATCCCAGATCCAAACCTCAACAGTGACTCTTCTTAAAACTTCAAGAGCAGGGCTAAGTTACACAAACTATTGCATAGTTTTTGTCTACTGTATACGAGGATCCTGAGTCATCACATATGCATTGGAATGGTCATTAGTTCACACAGCCATATACTCGCATCTGATGCCAGCGCTGAGTGTACCTGAGGTTCCCGGACAGTTCTCTCGGGAGCTTTTGACAGTATGTGTTGGAGGTAGTCTGGTGTTTCTTCTGGGTGAGAGTGTAAACTCTCATGGGTCCCTGACTCTCCGTTTCATCCCTGGGGTACCATGCAGTATCCAGAAGGCTGTAGGTGAATTCTCAAACAGTGAATTAGAGTACATTGTTGAATGTCTCATTTTCTGATTTTCATTCAGAAACTATGTCTCTTAAAACTGCAAATTCACAGTCGTTTCCTTTGAAGTCACTAATTGGGGCCTGGAGAGATGGCTGAGTGGTTAGCAGTGCACACCTCTCTTCTGGCAGACCTGTTGGATTCCCAGCACCCACATCCAGAGGCTGACAAGCCACCTGGAACTCCAGCTCTAGGGATCTGGTACCCTTCTCTGGTCTCCATCCATCAGCATTCATGTGGATGTACACACAGCTGCACACATATACACACAATTAAAAACAAAACAAAATAGAAAACCAAGATACATAGTTTTTAAAGCTCCCCAAACTGGCCATTGTGGTACATGCGTATTTTCCCAATACTCAGGAAAGCAGAGCCAGGAGAAATTTGAGTTCCAGGTCAGTGTGGGCCATGGAATATGTAAATGAGTAAATATCCCTAAATATATACAATTCCATGTCAGCTACAAATAACTATATATCAAAAGGGTAGTGGTGCACGCCCCTACTCCTAGCACTCTGGAGGCAAAGGTAGGAGTTCAAGGCCAGCCTGGTGCGTTCTAAGATAGCTGGTCTTCTCCTCCTCCCTCTCCCCTCCTCTCTCCTTCCTTCTCCACTTCCTCCTTCTTTTATTTATTATGTATACAGTGTTCTGCCTGCGTGTATCCCTGCAGGCCAGAAGAGGGTACCAGATCTCATTACAGATGGTTGTGAGCCACCATGTGGTTGCTGGAAATTGAACTCAGGACCTCAGAAAGAACAAGCTGTGCTCTTAACTTCTGAGCCATTGATAACTGGTCCTTTTACTTTTCTTGTAAGCCAGGTATGGTAGTGTACACTTTTAATTTCAGCATTCAGGAGGCATAGGCAGAGATGGAATTCTGTGAGTTTGAGGCCAATGTAGTCTACATAGCAAGACACAGTGTATTAGTCAAGGTTCTCTAGAGTCACAGAACTTATGGAATGATATCTCTCTCTCTACATATATATATGTATATATACGTATGTATATATGAAATTTATTGGAAATACTTACAGGCTGCAGTCCAACTAATCCAGCAATGGCTAGCTTTGAATGGAAAGGTCAAGAATCTAGTAGTTGGTCAGTCCCATGAGGCTGGGTGTCTCAGCTGGTCTTCTGAATATGCTGGAAGCCCAAAGAAGTAGGCTCCAGTACCACTAAAGAAATGGATATGGCTGCGCAGTGGTGGCGCACGCCTTTAATCCCAGCACTCAGGAGGCGGAGGCAGGCGCATCTCTGAATTCAAGGCCAACCTGGTCTACAAAGTGATTCTGGGACATCTGGGACTACAAAGAGAAACATTGTCTCAAAAAAGAAACAAAAAAGAAAGAAAGGAAGGAAGATAGGAAGGAGGGATGGAAGGAAGGAAGGAAAGAAAGAAAAGTAAAGAAATGGATGTGCTAGCAACGTGAGGCGCGAGGCCAAGCAGGTGAAGAGCAAACCCTTCCTTCTTCCCTTGTCCTTATGTCGGCTTCCAGCAGAAGGTGTGGCCTGGATTACAGGTGTGCCTTCTCACCTCAAAATCTGGAATTAAAGGTGTGTGTTATTCCACTTCAAGATCCGGGTCAAAAGCTTGTACTTTCCATTCTCAAGATCCAGCTCAAAGGCATGTCCTCTTTCCGCCTCTCGATCCAGATCACAGGTGTGCCCTTCGTTTCTGGATTGTAGTTCATTCCAGATGTAGTCACGTTGACAGCCACGAGTAGCCATCACATACAGCCTCAAACACAAAACAATTGTTTTATTTATGTGAATGAGTGTTTTGCCTAATCTGTACCATGTATGTTTGGTACCCACAGAAACCAGAGAGGGTGTCAGATCCTCTGGAACTGGAGTTACAGATGGTTGTGAGCTGCCATGTGGGTGCTGGGAATCAAACCAGGTCCTCTGGAAGAGCAGCCAGTGCTCTTAACCACTGAACCATCTCTTCAGTCCCCACCCCCTTTAAGCATATATTAAAAGATGCAACTGGGGTCAGCAAGATGGCTCAGTGAATGGAGATGCCTGCGATCAAACCTGATGACCACAGTTTGATCCCAGGAATCCGTGTAAAGGACAGAACTAACTCCTTCAAGTTGTCAGCTGCTTTCCTTATGTACCATGGCATAACATATATGCACGTCCATATGCCTACACCCAAATAAATACATTTAAGAAATCAGTTGTCTATAAAAATACCTTAGGGGCTGGAGAGATGGCTCCATGGTTAAGATTAACACTTGCTACTCTTCCAGAAGACCCAAGTTCAGGTCCCAGCACCCGTGGCGAGTGGCTTGACATCACTTGTAACTCCAGTTCTAGGGGATCTAATACATACATGTGGTATACAGACATACACACATAAATAAAAATAATTTTAAAAACCTGAAAGTTAATACTTTTAGTATGTTTTCAATTTTTGAAATAATATATACTTTCTGTAGAATTTTTTGGGCTTTAGAATCATTTAAATAGCATGATAATTATTGTTTCTTAGCAATTGGAAAGAAATTATGCATGAAACTGTCTGATCCTGGTGCATTTTTCGGCAGGTGATAATTTGACATTGTATGGACAGTCTGTGAATTTTTATTCTTAATTTTTTCTTTTTTCTCTTAAATTAGTTTTATTTTGGTTTTTGGTTTTTCAAGAAAGGCTTCTTTGTGTAGCCCTGGCTGTCCTGGAACTCACTCTGTAGACCAGGCTGGCCTCAAACTCAGAGATCTGCCTGCCTCTGCCTACTGAATGCTAGGATTAAAGGCGTCGCCACACCACCCAGTTTTTATTCTTTTATATTTCCTCTGAGATGATCCATTTCATCCAAATGAACCCCTACTGGTAGAATTTTGAGAATAATTTTGTGAATTTTGAGAACAGTTTTGTAAGTGGGGTTTTCAGGCTTAGCCAGGCTATGAAAGAAGGGATTGATATGGCAGGGCGCCAGGTGAGACCTGGGTGCCTGGAGATGCAGGACCCTAATCTGGGGGCAGTAAAAAGGGATGTGTTAGCAAGCACATCCCACATAAGAACCCGAGACTCTTCTGGAATGAGGTGCTGAACAGAGTAAGGCTTTAGGTCATGTGTGGAGATGGCCCGGAGCTCCTGTTTCCTCACAGACCCAGCCTTATCTAAAGTCTCTTTAAAGGCTGCAGTCCAGATAGTCATTGCTGCTACGTCATGCCAGCCTGTCATCTGGGGGCTGGAGCTATGCTGCTGGCCAGCCTTGCTTAACTCACTTAGGTAATGGTGATGGCTAGTGCCTACCTCGGGGTTCTTGGGATTAGATGACATGGTCCTGGCAAAAGTCCCCACGCCCACCTAATGGCTTTTGCCATGATTTCTCACTGGGGATACATTGAACAACTGGACAGAAGCTCTGCTTTGAGGTCTCCTTGCCTGTGGTGAAGACTCAGAGGCAGAGTGAGTTCAGGGAACCCATAACTTGGAGAGTCCCCTGGGTGTAGCAGACAGAGACAGTGGGACAGACTGAGTCCAGAAGAGTCACCTTGTGATCCATGTGTGAGGTCATGAACTATCCAGGTATTGTATGAGTTGGAACATAGATGAGTTCACCTATAAATAAAAAAAAGGTCAGGACTGTCCCCGGCAGCCTCAGCCTTTGGGGATGGGCAGAGGGGCAGGTGTGGGAGCCAAGAGAAGTGAGGGGGCCATTTCTTGAAGAGTGGAGGGTGGTGCTTCCAGGTGGCAGAGTGGGCTTTGCCATGAGATGGCATTGGTAGCCTCATGGAGAGAAGATGACCATAGGCCACATCACCCAAAAACAGAAGGCCACCCGCCAGGAGCAGCGGAGAAAGCTGGAGAGAGAAGAGGCTGTGGGGAAGGAGAAAGAAAACTAGAGGGGCCCAGGTCTCACCAGGGCTTTTCATCTGAGCGTTGCCTTTTCTCCAAGCTGGATTTAGGGAGCCTTTAAGCTGCCATCTTCTCTCGCTTTCCTCCTGATGGAATGTAACAAAAGAAAATAACCTTCATCAAGACCAGTCGTCTGGCCCTGAGTTTGGCATCTGTGTTTGTGGCACAAAAGACCAGGTCCAGCACAACCCCCTTTCATTCTTTGATTACAAGGAAGAAAAAGGCCCTGGTGTTTGAGGAGAGGCGACAGTGTGTTTTCTGGTGACTCGTTTGTTTGCTTTTGGCTCGTCTTTCTATAGGCTGTTTGCTGATTTAGACACGAACCTTGTTTTGTTTTGTTTTAAAATGACAGCGATTCTTCACTTAAGCTATAAGTGAATTCCTGTTATGTGCCAGGCCCTTTCCATGAAGCAAGAGCCCCATAAACGTCTTATTATTCATGAAGAGCTGATGCCAGCATGTCAACATTTTCCACCACTGCGTGCTCTTCTCTTTATTTGGGATGTGAGTTCCACCCTTGTCTGTTCTGTGTCACTGAGACTAAGCTTAGCCATCACGTTCTCGCAGCCTCAGAAGCTGGGCTTGGTGGCCTGTGCTTACAATTTTAGCACTCAGGAGGCTAAAGCAAGAGGATCTAAGTTTGAGGCCAGCCTGGACTGCATACTGAAGCCCTACATAAGATAAAATAATATAAACAAATTTTTAAAAAGGAACATTAGCCCCTCCTTCCTATATCACCAGTGACATTCTCTAGCAGAGGTGGGACCTGGGTTTTTTTTCTCCAGGACATTGAACAGAGCAGAAAAATCCTTCTGCAGTTGGTAAAATAGTGAGGTGGGTCTGTGCCAAGTCCTTGACGGCCTGTAGCCATCATCAGCCCTTAAGTTCAGAAAGGACAGAGAGTGACGATGCCTCAGAAGTAAGATGGCGGCCTGATCAGAGAGAGTAGGAGCAGGCTCAGGAGGGCCAGTCAGAGCTGGGCGGTTGCCACAAATGTCACCTGTGGCCTGATTTTAGTTTCAGGTATTCAGAGACTCGGAGCCACAGACACAGAGCACCCCGTCGCCATGTTCACGCGCACGCAAACCAGCCATTCGTTGGAGGCAAAGTCGATTTGATTTGTTACTCCGGCATGTATCTCAGAATACACAGGAGTGTCTAATAAATGTGATTCATGGCCAAAGATAAAGACCACTGAAAAGATCTGCCTGCAGCTTGGTTTGCAAACTTCCAAGGAAGAGATTAGAGTGGTGACCAGCCTTGACGCCTGTTGGCTGCTGTAATTTACGAGCGTACCGTGGAGGTCTTCCTGCTGTGCAGCGCTCCGGGACAGTAAACTCGGGGGGTCTTTGGGTGCTTGGTAGCTCAGGTAGCTGGGGTGTAATTTCGCGTTCACCAGGAGGGGCTGTCTCCTGTCCACTTCCTGGAATCCTTCTGGTTTGATTTGATTTGTATGGGTTTTGTCATAGAACAGGACTGAGATTTTAACCCAGGACCTTGCACATGCGTGCATGCTCCAACACTGAACTACATTCTCGACTTCCTTAGTTTTAAAGTTTTGCATGTTTGTTTCATTGCCTGTTTTTTTTTTCAGTTCAGTAAATTTGAAATTTAATACATTGATTTTTACTTAAAACAAGAGTGTTAACCTTTAGTCATTTCCAAAAGTCCCTGCAAGGGAAGGTTGTGTTCTAATCTCCTTTCACTTCAGCGGAGTAAGAGCAGAAAAGGCTAAGACGCATCCCGAGCCACAGGGACCACGGTGCTTATCGCTCCTTGTGGTTGCTTCTGTTTGATACCGTGCTTTCTGGAAGATGCAATTTTCTGCTTCCATTTCTGTTGTCGACATGCCAGGGTTTCCAGCAGAGTGGGCCTTGAGTTTCGCCGGCGGTTACTTTTCTTTGGAAGCAATTCAAATAAAATCACCATTCTGCTTCTCCCCTTTCATTTGACATTTGACTAAAACAATGCTTTGGCAGCTAGACAGGGGCTCTTAAGAACGTCAGTATTTCTCCTCCCAATCTTTGCCTTTCAAGAAGTGCTTTTTTTAAAATGTGGTTTAAAATTGAGCATAGAAATAAAAACACAGAACTGATTGCTTGGAGACCAAAACTCCAAGGGACAAGGATAAAACAAGTTGGGGGTATGTGGATGAGCCTGGAAGTCAGCTCTGACCTGTGAGTGGTCACTCACTTGGGTCCCCCTTGCTTAGCTTATTGTCGTGTTCAGTTTCCAGCCCTGGGGGTACCCTTGTTATCTAATTGGAGCGCAAGTTCATGTTTTTTCAGCAGGGACTTTCATTTAACCATATCCTGAGATCCTGAGATCTTTTATTTTATTTTATATTACTATTGTAATAAAATCCAGATAGATGGCAGACACTTAGGAATTTCTTCTTCTTCTTCTTCTTCTTCTTCTTCTTCTTCTTCTTCTTCTTCTTCTTCTTCTTCTTCTTCTTCTTCTTCTTCTTCTTCTCCTCCTCCTCCTCCTCCTCCTCCTCCTCCTCCTCCTCCTCCTCCTCCTCCTCCTTCTCCTCCTTCCTCCTCCTTCATTGCTGTTTGGCCTGCATGTATGTCTGTGTGAGGGTGTCAGATCCCCTGGAACTGGAGTTAAAGACAGTTTTGAGCTGCCATGTAAATGCTGGGAATTGAACCTGGGTCCTCTGGAAGAACAGCCAGTGCTCTTAACCACTGAGCCATCTCTCCAACCCCGAGAAATTTTTCTTAAATAATTAAGTAAAAGTAGGAGACAAGGAGCTGGTTAAAGTGCTTTTTGCTCAATATGGGGACCCGAGTTTGATATCTAGTACTTGTGCAAAAGCCATGTGTAGCTGGCAGTAGTGGCACACACCTTTAATCCTAGCACTCAGGAGGCAGAAACAGATAGACCTCTGAGTTCCAGACCAGCCTGGTCTACAGAGTAAGTTCCAGGACAGGCTCAAAAAAAAAAAAAAAAAAAAAATGCTGTGTGTGGTGGTAAAATGCCTATAATCCCAGTGTGGGGAAATGGAGACAGGAGGATCCCTGAGACTTGCTGGCAAACTGGTCTAGCCAAATCTGTCACACCCCATGTTCAGTGAGAGACTCTGTCTCAAAAATAAGATGGAATGGGCCATCAAGAGAGCTTAGTGGAGGGCCAGGCATGGTGGCACATACATGCTTTTCATCCCAGCACTCAGCAGGCTGAGGCAGATCTCTGTGAGTTCACTTGCCACTAATCCTGGCAACTTGAGTTTGAGCCCCAGGTGGACCAAGATGACCGTGAAAATTGTTTCTCATGTGTACACGGCATGTCTTTTCCTCCATTTCTCTCCACCTCACCTTTTGAGACAATCTGTGAAGCTGGAGCTAACCTTTTTTAACTACACTGGCTGCCAGGGTCCCCCAGGATCACCATCTCTACTACGTAGCACTGGGATTCCCGCTGAGCCCTGTCATACCCAGACTTCACATGGTTTCTTCACATGAACGCACGATGTCATTTTATATGAAGCACTTGAATGTCTCCAGAGTTGGGTGTTTCCCGCACTGGGGAACCCATCCCCTGTGGATCCTGAGAGATGATGGTATTTGTGTTCAGAACGTTTATCCAGATTGTTCTGGTGACCATAAACGGTGTAACTCCAACATAAATCTTCCATATGTTCAGAATGCCAAAAACCAGATCAAATGATAAACCAAGGGTTGGGAATGATATTTCTAACATATATGACCGAGATTAGGGCTGCTTGTTTTTTTTTTTCTTGAGGCATTGAAGGCTTTTAAAGTCAATTTGAGTAAAGAATTTGAACAAAGAAATATAAACCTACTTCTAAAAGATACCTGGTTCCACTTAGAATGAAGGAAGTGTAACTAATGAAATACAATATGTGACTGTTGGGTTGGCAAAAGGAGCATTTGATGACATACAGAGCTGGCAAGAGTCTGGAGAGGCAGGCGCACACGGGTAGAGCATAAACTGACACGGATTCTTTGGCAACGCTGCTCAGAATTAAAAATCTATGTAATCTGAACTACTAGTGCAATTTCTAGGGGTTTATCCAACACATCTTACAAATATAAACAAAAGTGTCTACAGCAATGTTCATAGATGTGGAATGTTCAAAGTGTTTATGGAAGCAACGTTTGCAGCTGAACGTTGGAGCAAACGTGCCTGTTAGTAAAGGATTTGCTAGTGAGCTGGGGGTGGACCACATCGCTAACGCGCTTGCTCCCCATGCAGAAGGCCTGGATGTGGATTTGCTAGTGAACTGGGGGTGGACCACAGCGCTAACGCGCTTGCACCCCATGCAGAAGGCCCTGGGTTTGATTCCCGAATTGAGAGAGGATAAAGAGGTCTCTTTAAATTATAGTGTGTCCACAGAGTGGAATCCTGTTTGTTCAGTAAAAGATAAACATCTCTCAGCCCTAGATACACACTTTGTTGCCTGACCTATATATGCAAATGGATTTGTGACCTTTTTAAAAAAAAATGTATTGAATTTTCTATCTGTGGGAGTTCTGCCTGCATGAGTGTTTTACCTGCTGTGTGTGCCTGATGCCTGAGGGGCGGAGAAGAGAGCTTTGGATCCTCTGGACCTGGAGCTACAGAAGCTTGTGAGCTGCCATGGGGTGCCGGCAGTTGAGCCAGGGTCCCTCAGCAAGAGCAGCCAGTGCTCTTAACTACTGAGCCATCTCCAGCCCTAAATCTGTAACCTTTAAATGTTTTTTCTTTGTCAGCCTAGCGATAAGTTGGTAACTATTTAAAAGGTTAAGGCAAAGGATAATTATGCGTGTGTGTGTGTGTGTGTGTGCATGTGTGTGTGTGTGTGTGTGTGTGTTGTATGGAGGACCAGCTATATAAGAAGCTAACAAGGGGGTTGCCTCTGAGTGTTGAACTAGGATCTGGGGAGACAAAAAGAAAATAACATGAAAATTTTTACCATGTTTATTCTTTGTGTTTATAATTAGGAAAAATTATAAAAATTATTTAATTTGTAGACTTAATGTAGTCATAGTTAAAAAAAAAATCCCAAAGAGAAGGCAAGGCCTGGCTTTTATTGTTAAAAAGTTTAGGGTAGGCAGGGCATTGGTGGCTCGTGTCTTTAATCTCAGCACTTGGGAGGCAGAGGCAGGCTGAACTCTGAGCTCAAGGCCAGCCCAGTCTACAGAGCAAGTTCCAGGACAGCCAGGGCTAGGCAGAGAAACTGTGACTCGAAAAACAAAAACAAAACAAGAATCTTGGGTACCACGGGGGAGAAAGAAACATAATGTTCATGAGAAATGCCTTGAACAGTCTCAAAATTACATACCGAGTGCAGAGCAATAAAATTGAACACACATGTACTGTGGGAACTCAGCGTCCTTTGAGAGTACACAGAATGGAGTTAACTGGCAAATATGCTTTTAAAAACTTCTTTAAAACTAAAAAAGATAAGCGTGAGAAGGGTGCTTTCTTTAGGTCCAGAGCCCTTCAGAATGTGGATGCTGACCTCCCCAGGACTTCTGCTGCCAGTTGGGGAGCTGTTCTTTTGCTGGTCTGCGAGGCTGTGTGGGAAAGACGGATGGCCCCGCCCACATTGCCCATTCGACAGCTGATCAGAGGGGCCCAGACGAACCCCCTTCCCGTTTCCACGTGAAAAAGCCAGTCTGAGTTTGTAAGTGACTACAGATGAAGTAATCGAGGGCAGAAATGATTGCCCTGACCCTCACAGGCAATAGGATTGCCAGAAGAATCTGGAAACAATACTGGCCACATTTGTTGGCCTCCATTCATCAAAGCAATATTGTTGTATGTAGAAAGCATTTTTTGAGAAAAAAAATCATCAATTCTGAGTATTTGTAGCAACTGAATGCTTAACTTGGAACCAATGATAAATTCCTTAAAAAGAAGAAAAAGAAAAAGACAGCATCATGCTCTGGGGGCTTTAAAGGCATTCCCACAGCATTTGGAAGACATTTCACCATTGATCCATGCCACTTAGAAAGATTAGAATTGGAGTCATGGGTTGTTTGATTTAAAAGATGTGATATGCAGTTACAACCTAGAACCGGACTCCTTAGAAGAAACACTGGTTTTTGTACGTCTTCTCTGGGTAGGTAAAATGCCATTTAAGATGATTTTTCTCCTGTCGAGTAGCCTGCCTGTATGGCGGGAATGTCTCAGAGATGCTGTTGTACAATATCTGTGTAGAGATATAGCCCTTGGAGGGGCATCACTTGCTAACATCTCCTAAGACAGGTGTCATTTGCTGGGAGCTGCTTTGTGTTAACCCCCTTCATCTGCGGTCCCCACGGGAGTTCAAGACTCGTGTCCTTTGGAACCCAGCTATCAAACCTTTGTGTTTCATCCCCGCCAAACCACAGCAGGAGCAGAGCAGCGCTGTGTTCTGTGTGCAGTCAGTTTCACAGCAGGGTCTCCATGCCTTTATTGTTTCTCTCTTGAGTGCAGGGCTGTCAAAATGTTATTTAGAGGCTGTATTCAAAGGCACACAATAACTTCATCCCTTTGGTATCACTGAGAAAGGAATACAATGTCTTCTACGCTTTGATGCCGAATAGTGGCACATTCTAGGATTCCAGTAGGATTGGGGGATATTTGTATTGGGAGTATTTTTGTTGTGGCTAGTTTAGTCTTGTTATGTAGTG
Source organism: Chionomys nivalis (assembly GCF_950005125.1). Taxonomy (NCBI): domain Eukaryota; kingdom Metazoa; phylum Chordata; class Mammalia; order Rodentia; family Cricetidae; genus Chionomys; species Chionomys nivalis. Next base: position 57,169,569 of record NC_080092.1, on the reverse strand, counting down.
CTGGCTGGTCAGGAACTTGCTGTATAGACCTGGTTGGCCATGAACTCATAGGGATCCACCTGTCTGCCTCCCACAGTGCTGGGATTAAAGGCGTGAGCCACAGCCCAGCCTTGGAATTTGGTCCATAGAGCTCAGGTTAGCCATGCTTTCATAATCCTCCTGCCTCTGCATCCAGAGAGCTAGGAGCACAGGGAAGGTGCATTTGCAGTGTTAGATTTTGCATGCCTTAAAGATGTTTAAACAGAAAGACAAAATCCTCCAGGATGTTTTTAAATGTGTGTGTGTGTGTGTGTGTGTGTGTGAACCTGGGGGAATTGCTTCTCTGTTGGGGATTGACCAGGTCATCAGGCTCAGTGGCACGCACTTTTAACTACTGAGCCATCTTACTGGTCCCAAATTTGAGACTTGTACGATTTCTTTTTTTCTGTAACTTAAACTATTGCTGGCAGTGAATTCATTAAAAGTTTTAGACTGGTTTACAGTTTTTAAAATGTGATCCCTCCTTCCCTCCTTCCCTCCCTCCCTCCCCCCTCCCCCCTTTCTTGTTTTTTGTTGTTTTTGAGATAGGATTTCTCTGTGTAACAACCCTGGCTGTCCTGGAACTCACTCTGTAGACCAGGCTGGCCTCAAACTCACAGAGGTCCGCCTGCCTCTGCTTCCCAAGTGCTGGGATTAAAGACGTGCGCCACCACCTCCTGACTAAGGCGTGATCTCTTTTAACATCCAAAGATTTTCCAGGTTTTCTAGACCCCTTTTCTAACAGTAGTTCTGCTTTTGAGGTTTGGTTCGGTCACAGTGTTCCGTTCCCTCGTGACTGAAGGACCTTTCTGCTGAGCCTGCTGGCCTCCCCAGGGAGTGGCCTGTGTTTGGACCACTCTGCTCTGTACCACGCAGGTTTCTGTGATGGTTTCTCCTGAAGGTTTTGTCACATGGGTCACTGTGACGAAACATTAGAAAAAAAAAATGAAAAGATTCATTTTGGCTCCCAGTTTCAAATAATTCATTTGATGGCTATTTGGCCCTGTTGCTTTGGGACCCATTGTGAGGCAGCATGTCCTTGAGGGAAAGGGGACAACCTGTATGGTGGAGGCAAGCAGCTCTCCTCATAGCTGCCAGGGAGCAGGCAGAGAGAAGGGAGAGGTGAGGCACTGGGGACAGATCCAGCTCCTGTTACAGTTTCTGTCTGAGTTGTCCCCACAGGTTCATGCTTTGGGTACATGTTCTTCTATTGGGGTGTTCTTTTTGGAGGCTGTGGAACCTTCCAGGGGTGGGACTTGGCCGGCAGAAGTAGGTTACTAGGGATGGATACAACATGACCAGCTGCCCCATCTTCCTATCACCATGCCGTCCATGAGGGACTCTACTCTCAGACTGTGAGCTAAAACAAACGCATCCTTCCTGAAGGTGCTTTCTTGGGGTGTTTTGTCACATTAGTGAGAAAGTAACAAATGCACCCTTAACAGGTACCAGATAAACCTGGAGAAGTTCTGTTGATCAGGATTCCCAAACACTGATCTGGATATGCAAGCTGCATTCACTCTTCCTCCCCTTTGTGAGACACCGGTGGGGATCCCATGGGCACCTGCAAGGATCCGTGGGCACCTGCGAGGATCCCGTGAGACACCCGTGAGGATCCCGTGGGCATCTGCGAGGATCCCGTGGGCACCTGCGAGGATCCCGTGGGCACCCATGAGGATCCCGTGACACCCGTGAGGATCCCGTGAGACACCCGTGAGGATTCCGTGGGCACCTGTGAGGATCCCGTGGGCACCTGCGAGGATCCCGTGGGCACCCATGAGGATCCCGTGAGACACCCGTGAGGATCCCGTGAGACACCCGTGAGGATTCCGTGGGCACCTGCGAGGATCCCGTGGGCACCCATGAGGATCCCGTGAGAAACCCGTGAGGATCCCGTGGGCACCTGTGAGGAAGGGTGATTTGGGCTGTAGGTGAGGATACTGTTGTTGATGGTCTTCATGAGCTCCTCTAGAACTGGTGTTCTGTCCTCTTCTTCCTGGAGTGGCGTTAGTGTCAAGTATTGTGTGTTCTCTAGCTACAGTTAATTCTCCCCTTGGGGTACTGGGGTCCCTGTGCATGCTGGGCAAACAGTCTCCTGCTAAGCACACTCCAGCCCTACGATTAATTCTTGGAGGCAAAAGCTTTTTTTTCTTTAAGTTTCTCTTCATAAAATGATCACTAGGCACTTAGGCACTTAATTGCTGCTCCAAGCTTGCATTGCTGTCTCTGTTCCATAAAAGATGGGGCGGGTATAATAGGTCTTTTGTTCAGTTAGTAAGAAATATTTAGACTTTCAATTTTCTTCCCAGCCCTAAAATATTGCAGACAGAAACAATCATCTAAATTAATAGGTAATTTTCTGGGTGTCGTAGATGCAGAGGCAGCAGAAAGAGGATGAGTAGGGGTGGGAGCGAATGTCTTCCTCCGTCTTAATTAACTACTTTCAGATTGAGTCCTTTGTACCTTCATGTCCCCTTTGCTGGCTCCCTCCAGAATTTGCTGACCATGACCAGTGGTATGATTTTCAATCACGATGTTCTTCTTTTTTAAAAAAATTAATGTATTTTAAATTTGGTGTGTGTGTGTGCATGCACATGTGTGTGTGTGTGCATGCTTGTCTGTATGTGCACCATATGCATACAGTACCCTGGGAGGCCAGAAGAGGGCACCAGATCCCCAGGAACTGGAGTTACAGGTGGTTGTAGGTTGCCCACATAGGTGCTGGGAGCTGAAACTGGGTCCTCAAGAGCAGCAAGTGCTCTTATCTGCTGAGCCATCTTTCCAGCCCCTCCCTTCCTCCCTTCCTTCATTCTTCATTGGTTTGTTGCTTTCTGAGACAGAATTTTGCTATATAGCTCTGGCTGGGATGTACATTATTATATAGACCAGGCTGTTTATGATATGTAGAATTTGTAATGGTGCTCCTGCTTCTGCCCACAAAATGCCACCCTACTCAGTCCCCAGAGCACTTACAGCTATCCAACAAAAGCAATTCGAGGGTCTGGAGAGATGGCTTAGTGGTTACGAGCTGACTGTTCTTCCGGACCCTGGTTCAATTCCCAGCACCCACAGCAGAGGGCTGACACTTTTCTTCTGGTTTCCATAGACACCTGACTGACATGCTCATATGTAAGTGTAATTTAAAAAACAGCAGTTTGAATGTCACTCAGAAACCATAGTGGATTTCTTCTTATAATGTAGGTTTCTGGCTTCAATACTAGGGATTTGTTTGTTTAACAGGTTCTTACTAAGTTGCCCAGGCTAGCCTTGAACTTACTCTGTAGCTCAGGCAGACCTTGAACTTGAAATCCCCCTTGGGTATTCAAGCCCGTGTTTCCAAGCCTGGCTTGCTAGGGAACTATTGACATGGTTCTGTTTTTATGCCTCAGGGAAGGAAGGGCAGGTGTCTAAGAAGTGTTTGTAGAGCTCAGGTGGTGGGCACTACTGCTCTGTAAGGATGGTGCCCTCATGTAAGGCAGCCATAATAATAGTCATTAGCCGTGCACAGACTCACAGCCACTTTCGTGGCCAGTGCTGTGTGTGCCTCTGTAGCAGCTCTGAGGGGGGCGATGTCTCGGCAGGTTTTACTTTCCTTCAGCTTTGCATTTGAAGAAGCTGAAGCTCAGGGCTGTTGGGTAGCAAATGGGCAGGGATGAAGTGTGTGTGTGTGTGTGTGTGTGTGTGTGTGTGTGTACCAGTACTCAAGAGGTGGAGGTAGGAAGATTGTGAGTTTGAGGCTACTCTGAGCTACCTAGGGAGACTCTGTCTCAAAACCAAAAATGAAGCTCCTTTTATTTTTGTTTCTCGGTGCTGGAGACGGAATCCAGGACAGTGCAGATGCTACAGAAGCACACTGCTACTGAGACGCACGCCAGGCCTGCTCCTTATCACTTTACTATAATCCCTGTGATCTGAGTAACACAGCCTTTCGATATCTAGCCACACTGCAAGTCACTTCCCCTTAACAAAATGCCACTGCACAGACGAGCCCGCTACTCTGTGCTGGACCAGCATGGGGACAAAGGCGGAAATGACCTTAAAACAAATACGTTACACCCACAGCTTGGGGTAGAAAGGCAGAGGAAAGGGCTGCTTTTATGCCTGCCCCTCCCCTCACCTGCATGTCCCTCCCTCTAGTCCGGGTGGCTGTGGTCTAGGACGCAGACTGCACAGATGCTGGTTGGGTTGAGGCTATGATGCAGGTAGAAATGGGCAGGTGCTCTCATGGCTGACCTGCAGTGCCTGGCACTCCCCGGGTCCAGCTGCCCTTCCCCAGGCTCGGCAGAGCTCCTGGGTCCCTGTCAGATCACCAGATGTTGCTGGGCATGTCAGGACAGAGGTTGAGCTAATTCTGTCTAATTATTAAAATTCTTGGCAGGAATTCTATGTGGATCATGTCCAAAAAAATTTACATTAAAGTTAATGTTACAAGTCTGACTGGAGCCCACAAAACTGAGAAAGCTTGCAGTTCTGAGTCTTAACTCCTCGTTGTCCAGGGAGAAAGGACTCATCCACAGACGAAGAGACGTGAATGTTAACAGGTAGTCGTTAGGGGGTTCTGAGGGCTCAGCCCAAGAGGGAGCTGTTCTCATCTTTGAGTTGAGGCAGATGTCTGGCTCTGTGACTGTGGCAACAGCCTGAGTTCAAATCCTGCCAAGCCACTCACAGGCTGACTTTTAGTCAGGGCCATCCTTCTCCTCATCATCATTTTATGGTATGTGGGGTCTTGTACATTTCCCCCAAGAAACCCATTAATTATTAACCTCTTTGAACCTAGTGTCCATCTAGAAAGTGGAGCTCACAGAGTTCTGAGAGTCAGCCTGAGTGTTAAATGAGCTACTAGTCAAAAACCAGGGACTGGAGAATAATGGTTCAGGGGTTAAGAGCAGTTGATGCTCTTGCAGAGGCCCAGGTTCAATGTCCGGCACTCACAACCATTCATACCCCCAGATCCAAGGGATTTAATAGGCACACACTTTCATGCATGCAGATGAAACATTCATATACAGAAAACAAAAATAAACCTTAAAAAAGAGCAAACACCTGATAGAGTAGAGGAGTAGGTACCTAATATCTATGATGCTCTTCCGGCCTGGAGCTCAGCGATTAAGCTGGCCAGTGAGTTTCAGGGATCCTTCTGTCTCAGCCTCTCTCCCACTAGGACCACAGTGTGTGCCACCCACTCAGCGTCTTACATGGGCTCTGTGGGTTGACTTCAGGTCCTTGTGCTTGGGAGGCAGACATTTTTCTGACTAGGCTGTTATAGCCCCAGTGTTAATTTTTTTTCCTTAAGGGGCCATGGGTGTAGCTCAGTGACAAAACACGTACCTGGTGGGTGCACAGCCCTGGGCTCCATCTCGGGCTCGCGAGAAACATTTCTTGTTGCCTCCCTGGCTCCGGAGTTACTGAGCTAATGAGCAGTTTAAAGTGGCTGGGAAACAGCTCTTTCGTGTCTGTGGGAGTCGCGGGTGAAGTCAACAAGGAGTGGGTAGACAGCAGAAGTGCTTCCTCTAGTCTGGGTTCAACCTTGACTCACAACCTGGAGCTGAAACCCTAGGGATTTGTTGGGAGATGGCAGAGAAGGGCTGGAGCCCCTGCTGGGTATTACTGCCCAGCTTCCAGACAGCTGGCAATGCATGGGAACACCAAGTCCAGGGCAAAACTTCATGCTGAATATTTATAGGACCCTGAATTGATTCGGATCGAACCAGTTTTGGTGTGTCCACAACCTCCAGGCACTGTGTCGGCTTCCCCTGAACACTGTAACTGCTGAGGGGCGGGACTGCTCTCCGTGTTTCAGCATTGGGGAAGCTGGAGTGCCGGAATTAGAGTCTGGGCAGAGCTGGCTGTTGAGTCTGGGTCTCGTGTCTCCATGAGAGGTGTAAGTCAGGCCAGGGTTCTTCCCTGGACTAAACTGCAGAAGGAAAGGACTGGCATGTTTAGTTTAGATCCATTCCCACCTACTTTCCTGCATTTTATGGGTGGTGAGGTTGGGTTTGAGGTTAAGTGCGCCAGAGCAGAAGAAAGGGTCCATCTCTTCCTGAAGTCCATGCGTGTCCTCCTGCCTCTCAGAAGATGTGTCCGGCCCAGCAGCTGGAGTCCTGTGAACATGGCTGCAGAATGAGCCTGAGTGTTTAAACACCCCAGGCCTCTCTGTCCTTTAAGAGAAAAAGCATGAATTTGTTGGCCACCTTCTTTATGGACGCCAGTTTTTGAGTGATTTTTGACCTTGTTAATAAAGTGCTAACGTTGAGACCCTTCCCAGTGGCAAGGATCTGAAAAATGAATGCCGTTTGTTTTTCTTCTCCTTGAACCAGCAGATTTGTTTGGCTTGTAAATAAACCCATCATCTTCCCTTTCCCTCCAAGGGAGGCTCTCAAGTGCTAGCCATGGCCTGCCAGCAGCCTTCGGGGGCAGAGAGAGCTCTCTGGACGTTTTTTGCCTAGATTATGTCTGATCCTACAGGAGACAGTAATGTGTGGTTATGTGGCGAGAAAAACATGGACCCAGGAGCAAATCATTGTTCCCAAGCCTCGGTTTCCCATTTATTGACTGACTAATGTACTTAAAAAAAAAAAAAAAACCTCCCCCCCTCTCTCTCTCTCTCTCTCTCTCTCTTTCTCTCTCTCTCTCTCTCTCTCTCTCTCTCTCTCTCTCTCTCTCTCTCTCTCTCTCTCTCTCTCTCTCTCTCTCGGTGTGTGTATGCGTGGGTCCACTGTATATGTGGAGGTCAGAGGACACCGGAGTCAATTCTCTCCTACCTTTACATAAGCTTTAGGGATTGAACTCAGGTTGCCAGGCTCCTGCAGCAAGTGCCTTTACGAGCGAGCCTAGCATCTCACCAGCCCCTCTGTTTTCTTTATGGCTCTAATAGCCACTGCTCTCTTGTATGCTGTTGTTTACTGACCCTCGCCTCTGAAAACAGGAGCCCAAGTGTCCCCAACACTTCACCATGTGTTAACACCGTGAGCTAACAAATGGGCAGATGGGCTCTTACATGAAGGAAGGAGGTGTTGGTGATGCTGTGACCGAGGTGCTGTGGCAAAAGCATGTGCAGAGCCAGGTGCGTGTGGAACCAGGTGCACACACTGAGCCTGGTGCACGTGCATGCACGGTGCCAGGTGTGGGAGCCAAGAGAGCCAGAGAGCCGGGAGCATGTGTAGCGTTGGCAGCCCAGCCCTGCCCATCTTTTGGAAGGGAGAGTGGAGAAAGAAAAGCCGTTTTTCCAAGGTGGCTACGTCCTAACAGTTTCTGTTGACTTGAGAGGCAAAGGCGGGACCAGTGTGTCCCAGGCAGTGGGGGACTGGGAGGAGTGTCTTTTCCTAAAGGAACATAATGTGCAGGACCAGGTCAGTGCCTCCCAAGTTGTCGCTTGAGGATGTCTGGCCGCTGGGAGGGTGATGAACGACAGGAGTGCTGTAAATGGCCTGCAATGTGCATAGCCACTGCCACCAAGGAATGGAAGCCCTGAGCCCTGCGCGAGGGCGACAGCCCACTCAGAGAGACTTAGAGGGGCTGATAGGCGCACAAATGAATGTCAGAGAGGGAAGAAATTCCTGTCAGCAGGTGGGTAGTTATCTGAAAATTACATATTGCCCAGCAAGCAGAGCACTCAGAGAACTTTCTAGATGCAGAGTGTCAAGTTGTCCTTAAGTAATAGTGAACGAGGAAATCATTTAACAGCGAGCTGAAGAAGTCTTTGCTGGTCACCAGGGATGAGGCATTAGGGAGCTAATAGGTTACACTCTCTGTATTTCTCTATTCCGCTTCTGTGACAGCAGAAGCATGCAGGTTACCAGCGAGGCTGCCTGGCACTTTCCTTCCCTTGTTAAGTCATTGGTTTTTTCTGACTAAGACTAAGCTAAAAATGCCGCTGACCCTGCAAGGTGCTTTGAAGAAGAAATTGAGCCCCCACCCCCAATCACGTGATTCCTTTTGTTAGTTGTTTGTCCTTTGTTAAAAAGCCAGCCCTTAGGGACTGGAGAGATGGTGGGGGGCTGGGGAGGTGGCTCAGCGGTTAAGAGCTCTGGCTGCTCTTTCAGAGGACCCAGGTACCTATATGACAGCTCACAACTGTCTGTAACTCCAGTTCCAGGGAATCTGACACTCTCATACAGACATACATGCAGGCAAAATATCAATGCACATAATAAATAAAAATTTTAAATTATTCTGTTGAAAAAGCAAGCCTGAATGTTACCGTTTGCCTGCCTTCCTCCATTGCAGCGACAGAATTTGGACTCAGTCACACACGTGCTAAACAAGTACTGTCCCACGGAGCCACATGCCCAGCCCAGTGCGGGATCTCTGAGTCCCCTCCCAATTGCCTTTCCCACCAGAACCCTCACTTCTGCCTTCTTGCTCTCAGGTGAGCCTGGCTTGGGCTTGCCTAGGGCCTGCTAGGAGCTGACGGGCTGTTTTCATTCTCCCACAGCAGCCCTGGGTTACCAGTGGCCTCCCTGAAAGCGCACGTGTGTGTGTGTGTGTGTGTGTGTGTGTGTGTGTGTGTGACTGCGGCGCTATGGTAGGTTGCAGTTTCCATGACTGATCAGTGTTTATCTACCGTGGGAACTTCTCCGGGAGAGGTGTAAGTTAAACAGTCAAACCTAGAGAAAGACCAGTCTGAAGAAAGGGCTAGAATGTTCTGTGGTGTGTGGCATTTGAAGGTGAGAAGGCTGCGTGTGAACAATCAGGACAGGTGTGTCCATCATACTGTCCCAGTGGGAAAGCCCCAGTGTCTGCTGGTCAAAGGCATAGAGTTTGAAACTGGGTGATAAATTCTATCACTGGGAAACAGCGTGCTCTGCAAACAATGCCAGTTCCATAGCAACGTCCTGGGCTAGTGCGAGTGAGATGGGAGGCAGAGGACGGACTAGCCCGACAACTCTAGATTTCAGTTGAAAGTGAAGCTGAAACTTCAAAATAACAGCAAACACCCGCTGGCTTTAAGCCTGTTCTGTGTGCCAGACCCCGTGTTAAAAGGTGTGCACACACAAGCTGACTTAACCTTCCCAGCAGCCCTGGGAGGTGTAGGTGTAGCTCATATAGGCCTGCTACCCCAAAAGTTTTGTTAGAAGGTACAGACAATGCTGTGAACAATGAGTGGTCTTGGGGAAGATGAGTTCTTTCTGAACCGTGTGTTAGCTTTCCATTGCTGTAACAAAATGCCCGACAGAATCAGTTTAATGGTGCATTGTTGCAGATGCTTCATCTGTGCTTGGCTGGCTCCGTTTCTGGTCCTTAAGAAAGGTAGAGCGTCCTGGAGAAAGGCGGGGTGTCCTAGAGTGAGGCGGGGCATCCTTGAGTGAGGCGGGGCATCCTTGAGTGAGGCGGGGCGTCCTAGAGTGAAGCGGGGCGCTCTGGAGAGAAGCGGGGCGTCCTGGAGAGAGGCGGGGTGTCTTACAGTGAGACAGGGCGCCCGGGAGAGAGGCGGGGCATCCTGAAGAAAAGGTGTGGCAAAAGGAACGTACTCAAGCTGCCCGGGAGCAGAATGGGTGTGCCTTTGCCAGTGGGCCTCCTCCTTTTCCTTTCAGTCCACAATATGGGGGTGGGTGGGTACTGGCCCACATTCAGGACTGATCTTCCTCCCTGGAATTGCTTCTACACCCACACACATCTCGTAGGTGTGTCAGTATGCCTTACTCATCTGGGCACTCCTCGTGCAGTTGGGTTGACAATCAGGATTAACCATTAGGAGCTGGGTCCTTTCCTTGTAGCCGCTTTAGGCAATGTTTGCTGGTCTGTCCTCATCCCTGCCTTGTATGGCGGTTAGCGACCCTCGACATTTCTCCTGATGTGCATGCTGTTGACCCTCACTTTTTCTTCTTAAAGAACGGTCTTCTTTCTTTCTTTGGAGGAGGTAAAGTTATAAAGGGCCCTGGAAAAAGGAAGAAAACCAGGCAGAAAGGAAAGCGAGGATTTGGGGACAGCGCTCAGGGGACCCAGCAGATGGATTTGAGCTTGCTGTGGTTACATCTTAACCGTGCGTTCTGGCGGACGGGAGTGTCTTTAGGCAGCTCTTAGAAAGCAGGAGTTGGTGTTTGTTGGGATGCTTGTTTCAGAGAGACAGAAAAAGCTGTTACCTCAGGCTTGCTCTTCTCCAGAGCCTGTGGATAACTGAACACAAAATGCATTCTACTGTGGAGATCCCCAGTTCCATTCTCTCTGGAATGTTCCCAAGGGCCCACGTGTCAAAGGCTAAACCCCAGCTGGGTGCTAGAGACTGTGGGGAAATTTTAAAAGGAAGGACCTTGTAGGGGACCTTCCTGTCCTGGGCTGGGCTGGAGCACCCTTCAAGGGCATCTTTGTACTCCGGCCCCTCCTTTTTCCTCTGGCTTCCCAGGCACCCCCAAGGTGAGCTTCCTCCACTATCCACTCCCACTATTGAAGTATTGCCTCCCATGGACCAAAAGCAAAGGGCCAGCTGACCGTTGTGTAATACCTCTAAAGCTGGGAGCCAAAGTCAACTCCCCCCTTTTTAAGCTGGTTATCTGGGGTGCTCTGTCACAGCAGCAGAGAGGCAACAGCACAGATAACATGTACTCGCTGTGGTCTTATACAGAGGTGTGTCGCTGTTAAAGCCACCTGTACTGCCAGCAGCACGTTTGGTTGTCACAAAGTGTCACAACTACAGCCCATCACAGCACAACGTCCCAGGGCCAGCGCTGTGAGACCTTGCAGAGCAAGTGCTGGCTCGGGAGGGTTGGTGCGCCATGGGGGCGGGAAGGAGCAGTTCAAGGCTCCATGGCCGGTAAGGCCACCCCCAGTCCCTGGCCTCTGGATTGCAGAAGAGTACCTGGGGACCGACGAGAGAATCATCAAGGAGAACGTGACTGATCTGTGGGCAAAATTCCAGCTGCAATCTGCCACACATTCCTTTGAGGTTTTCCCTTAAATTCAAACCCAAGGTCCCAGGTCAATGAAAACACCCAAATCGTAATGAACGAGCTGCACAGTGGTGTCTCTTAGGTTACTCTCAAATGAAATGCACTCTCTGGTCCTTTGAGAGCCAGAAGCCTACGTCATCAGATCAGGTCCCCCATGTTTAAGCAGCCTAGTCAGTTTCTCACTGCCTGGGCTCCTTTCCCATATGCGTGTCACCACGCCAGGCATGACCCTTGACTTTCCTACTGCCAGCCTTGCATTAGGGCTGGATCTGGTGAGTAAAAGTATCCAAGAAGAGGTAGCTTTTCTGTGTCGGGAATGGGACACTGAGCTGTCAGACGAGTGCTGTCAAAGTGACTTTAGAAGGGGACAGTGCAAACCTTCCACGTCAGCACATGGAGCCGCCTCGTGCTGGGGGAGGCAGCAGCCTTCGCGTCAGCCCTAGACCTCTCATTGCTCCGTGAATCTTGTCAAATGGGAGGAAGGATTCCATTCCCCTGATAGGCATGGGAAGAGTCCAGAAAGCAAACTCACTCCCTCATAGAATGTAAATATGAATAAAAAGAAATAGCCCTTTTCATAAATTACCTCCTCCACCCTCATCTGTCTCAAGTCATAAAACCCCAAATGTAACCAGAAAAACATTCTTTTGAGAGAGAAAAAAAATCCTTTCTTTATGGGTTCCTCTTTAGACCGGAGAGGGAAGAGCTTTATGGAACAGAAAGGTTCCAACCGAGGCATGTAAAACAAGTTTTATGAAAACTTTAATTATCTCCCACCTGCCAGCGCTTTGTGACGTTCACAGGAAAAGGGGGTAATTGAGAACAGCTTCCGATGCACACGAGACTCGCTGAGTTCTTTGCTCTTCTTAAGAGGGATTTGTTATTAATCAAGTTTATTTCATAATAATCAGGTCTAGACACTGAGTTTGTGTTGGCATATTTGACTCTGCTTAATGGAGCCACTCTGCACACAAGGCGTTGACTTCTGTTGTTTTGAAGTTCCTGTCTTCCGGAGCTTAGGGCATTTAATGAGAAGGATCATGACTGGCCATGTTCCTGCATGCCCTTTGTGTGGGGGGGCTGGGGTGGGGGTGAGTATTCTATGTGCTGTGTGGTGGAGCAGAGACGGAACGTCCTGGTGCTCTGTTCCTCACTGGCCTTAAACTTGAAATCCCAGGCACCACCCTTCTTTCGCCTTCTGCAGCCCCCACAGACGGAGCTGTGTGTGTGTCTTTCTTTTCGTTTTCAGTTGCATTATCACTACAGGCGTCGTGGCTCAGGGCCCCTCTGCAGCAACAGTGGTAGCTTCATCACTAATTCACCATTTACACGCGCGGGAAGCAGTCTCAGCACTCTGTATTCTCACTTAGTCCTCCAGAGAGGCCTCGGGTCACCTCGCTGGTGAGCTGAGCCGAGACTCGAACCCAGTTCTTACCCGAATCTGACCGTCATTTGTAGCAATGCTGCTTTCCTTTTTGTCCAAGAAATAGAATAACTCGTAACCTTCTGGATTTCCATTTCTTTGGTTTTTTTTTTTTTTTTTTTTTTTTTTTTTTTTTGGTTTTTCGAGACAGGGTTTCTCTGTGGTTTTGAAACCTGTCCTGGAACTAGCTCTTGTAGACCAGGCTGGTCTCGAACTCACAGAGATCCGCCTGCCTCTGCCTCCCAAGTGCTGGGATTAAAGGCGTGCGCCACCACCGCCCGGCTCTCTTTGGTTTTAATTTTAATTTTTGAGTCTGGAATTTCAAATAGATGTCAGTGTTTATGTGAGTATCAGTTTATCTTGGAAGTCCTCTGGCTTTTTGTCTGTATTTTTTCAGTATGAATGGTCATAGAACCAACCACTCCATGGCTTTCTTGAGTTTTTTTAAAGTAAAAAAAAAAAATTTAAATCGTGCTGGACTTCCCCCACCCCATCCTGTTGCAAGACACATTTACCCTGCTTCTTGCATTTGAAATTCCTTGAGCCCAAACCCCTGTCTCTTTTCAAGCATTACAACATCCTCCACGTATCCAGGGAGCCCAAATTGAATCACTGAGACCATTCCTAAATACATATGCTGTGGGCCACATGCTTTCTCCCCCGGGAGGAGCCCCCCCACACCTAGTTACCTCGGTGACCTGAGTCAGGGTGACTGATGTGTCTGATTTGTGAATGAGGGCGCCCTTGCTTAGAAACAAGGGTTCAAACCCAGGCCTCTGTGACATCAAAGGTTCTTTTCCTCTCTTATTCCTTTCTGCCGAATGGGAATTAGGTGAGAAGAAGTCTGCATTTTTTTTTCCATGCAGGAGGTGCGGTGGGCTTGTCGCAGAGCAGGGAGAGCCTCCTCCCCAGGCAAACGCAGTCAGGGTGGCTCACACCCATGCAGTGAATGGAAAAACTGGGTCACGTCTCTGCCAGAGCCTGCATTCCTGCTTAATTGGCCAGCACACACTTTCTTTGTGTTTGCTTACCTATGGCTACTTCTGACAAATAAAAACGGATTCTTTTCTCAGCCTCTTCACACAGGAGAAGCAAGCTCCGAGGATTTACTCACTTATTTTGGAATAAAGTCTCACTGTGTAGACCAGGCTGACCCTAAGCTCACAGAGATCTGCCTGCCTCTGCCTCCCAGGAGGTGGGGGTTAGAGGTGTGCGCCACCACAGCCCAAAGACTTTTAGTAAAAGGAAGACAGGATTGACACCTGCCTATGGTTTAGAAACTCTCCAAATGGATGGCGCCAAAGAAGGTATTGCTGTCAGCAACACTTGCAGGCCCTGCCCTGTCGCTGTGCAGCTCCATGCCATCTTCCCAACCGCACTCCCAGCACTTCATCTCCGTGGTCTTTCCTGGAAAGGTCCTGTCAGCCAGCGGGGTGGAGCTTCTACTGTATAGAATTCAGTTGTTGCCCCGAGATCACCAGGAAAAAATATTAAAATAAATAGAAGGAAATCAAGTTTGTTCTCCTGCCTCTCCCTCCTGTTGCTCTCTGTCTTTGTCATGTTTCCCGCCCTCCCTCCCACACACCAGTGGAACCCTAGGCTTCATGCATGTGAGGCAAGTGTTCTATGCCTAGCCCCACCCAGCACGGGTCCTTTTATTTCTATATTCCTTTATGTCCGATTAGGATGATTGGAAAGAGTTTCAGTAATACCTTCTAGAACTGAAACTTTCAATAGCCAGCCATCACTCTTCTGTCTTTAAGGTTGTTGTTCAGGTGGCTTTGTATTTCCTGTCCCACTTTCTGCTGATGTCTTTCCCCACCCCCACATCCCATGTCCCTGGCTATTCCTTAGCCACTTTGTTTGCTGGTAGCTTAGCAACATTGATTCTCATGTAGCACAGGCTCCCTGGGCACCACTGGCCTCCCGAGCAAAAGCCATGCGAGAGTGTCAGGTATCCAGCAGCCTGTATCTCCTTGGACTGAATATTCCCCTTGGCTCAGGAAAGGCCAAACCCTTTAGTTGAGCCTGGGTGTTAGGGGAACTTCTGCTTGCTGTATTTATTGACTTTCTAAAGCCAAAGCAGTGTGAGCAGAGCCAAGAATAATGTTGGCAAGATTCTGAACATAGCCTTGCATAGTTTTCGTGACTGCAGTCTGGCCAGCCTGACACTGGGGACCCGGGAGCTGCGTTTGTTGAGAAGCCCGGCACTCTGGTCAGATGGGATGGGTCCTTGAAGCAGATGCTTTAGGTCGGGATGGGCCCCACCTTGCCCCAGCCTCTTTCTGCCTTTCGTGTGATCCTGTGCCAGGATCTTGAGCTGTATTTGCAGCCCTGGTTTAAAACTGTCCAAGAACATCCAAGGCCAGCATTGTCCCCCAGGGGGCAGGGAGCCTTTTCCTCTGAACGGGCATGAGCAAAGGGAAAAGGAAACGGCCATTCATTTCGAATGATGGCTTGTGTCTTAAGAAGTGAACAGGCAAAATAGAGGACTGGAGAAGAAAATAGGCTGCATCCTTAGCCCTTTCTAGAACTTTCCTCCCACTCTGACACAAAGGATTGGATGTGTGGCTCAGGGACAGAAGAACACTTGCTTAGCACAAGGCTCCGAACTCCATCCCCAGTACCACACATGCACACAAAACAATAGCAAAAGTGAAGTCACGCATTTCTTGTTAGTATAGCTTTTATGCAAACCTTGCTCAATTGTTATGGGACATGTTGTCCTGGACAAACCCCTAATCCCAGAATTCTCTCCCTTGTCCCTTTTCATCCCACCAGGAGACGCGGTGCAGCGCTGCTTCGGCAATGCTATCCCTTATCCTTTATACATTTCTTGGCATTCTTAGGGGTCCTCAGCTAAATATGTGAGAAACCCTGCAAGCTTTGCCTGCTCCCTCTTCTTTTAGATCAGCAGTTGGGGTGTAGGTGCTTAAGACCTGTTCACATTTTAGAAATGTCTGTGACCAGGACATCCAGAGGTGCTGAAACACTTGGGGTCACACGTGAGTCTAGTTTATTAATTCTGTGGGCATGGGGTGTTTCTCCCTTTTCTAGTACTCCTCCTCAATGACATCATGTTTCCCCTTTAGCTGGATGAGTAGAAAGCCAAACTAAGAGCCAGGAAGTGAGGCTAGAGAGCCGACTCCGTGATTAATAACACCTGCTCTCCCAGAAGACTCTTGTTGGGTTCTCAGTGCCCCATCAGCTGACTCACAACTGTCTGTAACTCCAGCTCTGGGGAATCCCACACCTCTGGCCTCCAAGGGTACCTGCACTCCTGTGCAATTGCACATAATCAGACACACACATGCTCTCTCTCTCTCTCTCTCTCTCTCTCTCTCTCTCTCTCTCTCTCTCTCTCTCTCTCTCTCACACACACACACACACACACACACACACACACACACACCTGCATCTGACTAAAAACAATAAAGATAAATTTTGAAAAAAGAACCAGAGAATATTTTTAGATGTGGATGGGCCTATTTTACTCAAGTCCCTGGGTTTGATTTTCTAGCATTTAAGACATTTGGGGCTGGGGCACGGGGTGTTGGAAAGACAGCTCGATGGTTAAGAGCATCTGCTGCTGCTAGTCCAGAGAACCTGGGTTTGCTTCCCAACACCTATATATCCTGTAACAATGGTTCCAGGGGATCCAGTGCACTCTTGTGGTCTCTGCGGATACATTATGTATGTATACACGTGCAGACAAAATACCCATACATATTTTTTAAAAGACTTAAAAAAGGGGAAGAGAGAAGGAATCAGAGGAGGGATTGGGAAAAAAGGAAAGAGAGAGAAAGGAAACAGAAGCCAGGCATGGTGGCACCTACCTGTAAATCCCAGCACAGGAGAGGCTGAGTAGGGGAATCTGGAGTTCCAGCCCAGCCTGAGCCACATACTCAGCACTTAGCTCATGGACCACTCCAGAAGGAGGGGGAAATGAGAGCCAGCGGGCAGATTCCCAGTCTGTCCCCTGCTTGGCTGACTCTCCAATGTGCGTCCCTTCCATGTTCATCAAAAGTGTTGTCTCTGCCTGGAACAGTGCCCACCAGGTGTCCACACCCTGCTTGCACAGCCCTTGGTGTCTGTCATCATCACCGGCACCCCCGTAGAGGAGGCCATGCTGTCTCCATTTCAGTACACTGCCCTTTGTGGGGCAGCTGCCTCTGTGTCTTTGGCAAGGAGCCCCTCTGGACGCTTGTGGGCATTTCTTGTTGCCCACCCCAAACCCCTACTGTGTCTAGCTTTTGGGGGAATCCAGCAGAAAGTCACCCCAGTAGAAGAGATCCCAGGAGAGGCACTGCCTTGGCTTGGATGGCCTGCCTGGCCTGTTCCTCTCTCTCTTTAGCCTGAGGTCACAAAGGTGGGGTAGGAAGCATGGAGGGCTGGACTGGAAACTTGAGGCCTGTGCTGGTTAAACTCCAAGAACAAAGGCTACTTATACCACAGCCAAGGAGCAAGCCGCTTCTTCTGCCAGGGTGGTAAGGGCAGGCAGGGGAAGCCTGGGCCAAGACGTGGTGAACATGAGTCTGCCTCAATCCTTTTCCTCAAGGTTTTACCTCTCAGGCTCCAGTGGTCAGTCCTGCCTGTGCTAGTGTGCCGACAGAAGGAGAGACACATGACAGCTTCATGGCTATTTTTTGCTTTGTTTTGTTTTTAAAATTTTTAAGTCTTTGGTCTTTTCCATTTAAAAAGATTTGGGAAGATTTGTGTTCTGTAGGTTGATCCAGCCAGCACTGTTGTCGAGGAAGAGGCTGGGCCAGGCAGTAGCAATTCTCACCCCACCCTTCCTCAGGAGAGGGGAAGGGTGGGACCCACACACTCTCCAGTTTTCTCCTAGTGCTGCGTGCCCTGGGGACCCTGCTGGCTTCCATCCTAGGGTACTCACAGCTAAGCAGAGTCCGTGTCATTCCGCTCCCATTAATATGGATTTTGAGACTCCGCGCACCCTGTGGTTTCCCTCGCATTAGCACAGACCTCTCTGGCACCTCTCAGGAGGCTCCAAGCCCATCATGTCTCCTCCATGTCCCGGATGACTGTCAGCCCAGCTCTGAGCTCAAGGCTTCCTGCGAGGGTCTTCCAGGTCCTGTCACTTTGCATTCTCTCTCTGCAGAGTCGCCTGTGGCGCACACACACATCCATCACCCAGGGCATCCTTCATAGAGCATCTCGTAGTCGCAGTCCTGCGTGCTTTAACTGCAGATAGTTGGGTTTTTAAAGATTTCGTTTTAGCTTTATTTTAATCCTGACCCATTGGAGATTATAAACACACCGTGGTCTTTGCCCCCATTCTGAACATTAAGATCAACTCTCCCCTGTGTTTGAACGCCCCTCCCACAGAATGTTCAGGTAACAGTGTGACTTGTGCGGCCAAGCGTTTGGTAGCAGGGTCTCTTGCTCCATTGCTGGCAGCTCTGTCCTTTGCCACCTGTGTGGCTCTGTGGACCCCAGTTCTGACTCCCTGGCTACGTGGACCCCACTTCCACCTCCTCTCCTGCCTCTGAGTTGCCCCAACAGGACTGGAGTCTCTTGAATCCTGGTTTCTATTCAAGTCTGTTTGTACTGTGATGAAATTCTTGAGTACTTGCTGTGCCAATGTGAGAACCTGATGAGGGAATCACGTGATGAGGCAGACTGGCAAGTATCAGCCCAGGCTGCTTCTCCGTTTATTTGTTAGTTTGTTTGTTTGTCTGACTGTTTTCAGGCAAGATCCCTGGCCTTTCCCTCCTAAGTATGTCACCACACCCAGCTTTCCCTTCTTTTACAAGTCTCAAGCCCATCAAGGATGCCCTTCCCTGATGACCCTGTGGCGTCTCAGTTTGCAGCAGCATGTGAATTTGGAGGTTAGCATTCTGGTGTACGGTTTAGGGAATATGTTCCAATCATGGTAGATTCCCACTGTAGGAAGTGGACGTGTCTCTATGCCAGCAGCTCAGAACACAGGTATCAGAGCAGTAGGGGAGGTCCATGGGTGTTTGCAATGGGAGATTATCTTTCAGTTCCTCCCGGAGGAGGACGGAGGCTCTGATGCCCTCATCAGAGTGACCAAGCCTCTCTTTCCTCATGTGTGAAGCTGGGAGCGATGATGATGAAGATGTCCCCTTTGGGGGCACTTGGGGATTAACTGTGAGAGACCAGGACAGTGCACTGTGTGTGGCCAGCTCTTCCTAAGAGGTGGTGGGCGGAGCTTTACAGCTGCAGAGGAAGTGAAGGCAGCAGAGACACTGGAGTGACCTAGCCCTAAGAAATAGTTCTCATGCAGCTGGGTTTTGCTGCAGCCTGCTAGGTAGAAACCTCAGTACATCACCTGTCCGAGATGGCCACTTTGCTTATTGAAAAGCAAAATGAAACGCAGGTTGTTTGGGGCCTTAACCATCATGGCCCTCCTTCATCCAGCAAATATTTGTTAAGCTCTAGCACCTTCAATTTTCCTAGTGTCTGAGAGAAACATTGAACAAAATGGCCTCTGCTTATGGTTTAGGCAGGGAGAAAAATAGAAATCTGTCTGGTCATTATTCTGCAGAGGGATAATTGCTATTAAATGAGCTGACACCTGTCATGTGGTTGTATTGGAGCTTGGCCCTGTCACAGAAAGCCATCAGTTAAGTGTGGGAACCTTCTCTTGAGTGTAGGGGTGGAAGGGAGGGAGAGAGAGAGGCAGAGGGCACCTAGGAGAGAGACTTCTTAAAACAGTCATGCCGAAAGTCCTGAGGAAGGTTATGAGGCAGGTGGGGTGTTTATGGGGTGAGGGGAGGACAGTAAGGGAGGGTGGATGGAGGATGCTGTAGATGGCTTCAAGAGAGAGAGAGCACTGCTGTTGAGCATCTGGCTAAGGAATTTGGTCATTATCACTGAAGTGATAGAGAACATCAGAAGGATCTTAGCAGGGAGGCTGTATTGTGTATGATGGATGTCATGGTCAATGGCCAGGACAGCAGCTTGGGTCCTGACTGGGATGGAGATGAGAAGGATCGATTTAGAAGATGCTCATGGGATTGCAGATGTGAGCAAGAAGAAGGTCGAAGGAATCCTAATTTTCTGGTTTGGGCAACTGGGTGGAGTGTAGTTGGTGTCATTCACTGAGACAAAGAACAATAGCAAAGACAGACAGGGAAGGAGGTGGCAGCCCTTGTGGGAACAATACCCAGGAGACAGGCACCCTGGAGACACTCTAGAATTCTTAGTTACCTATATTCTCGGAGAGAGGGACAAATGTTTTGGTGTTGGTTTTAAGACAGTGTCTCATGATCTGGGACAGGCTATGTAGACCAGGCAGGCCCTGTGCTCTTGCCTCTCCAGTGCAGGGATTAGGGGTATACTTCCCCATACCTTACAAAATCATGGTTCTTCAATGTGTTCAGTATGTTCAGACAACTGGTATACCTATAAAAAGATCCTAAACAAGATGCAAAGTGTTCCATCTCTCTGCAGAATCCCCTCATGCTCCTTTCCAGTTTACTTATAAGACTGATTTGGAATCTTTTTATAGCTCGTGTCCATCTAAAGATAAAGCAGCCGTTCAACTTTGCCTGTCTGCTCTCTGTCCTAACCCTGGCCCCATGTGCGCTCCCCAAGCACAGGCCAAGGCATAGTAGAAAGGAAGGGAGAGTTCTGGGCCTCGAGAGCTTGGTCCAGCCAGCCTCTCAGAGCTTAGGTGCAGGCTGTGGGGTTTGCAGACAAGAGCCTCGCTTGATGTCTCTTCTGCTGTCAGACCAGCAGCTCTGCTCACTTTCAACTTAGAAGTTAACTGCCCTTCACAGTCAGCTTACCGGGCACTCACTCACTGCTCCCCTCACCCCTTTTCCTTCCTTTCTTTTGAGAAGGGACTTGCCATGTAGTTCCGGCTGCTTTGGGACCTACTCTTACACCTCAGCCTCTCCAGTGCTGAGATTGTGGGCCTGCACCCATGCTTGGCACAGTCAGCCTTGACCATTGGCCCCAAAAGATGTTCTGCTCTAAACCTGTGTAAAGAAACTGAGTGACAGATGCCTAGATGCCTAGCTCCGCCCCCTTAGTGACTCAGGCAGCTGCCCTTTCTTTCCTTTGCCTCCAGTAGGTGGGGGTGGGGGTGGAGGGGAGGTCTTGCCAGCTTGGGTCCTCCTGAAGAGTCTGGGTTTTCTTTCCCAGGCCTCTCTATTTTGAGTATGGTTAGCTTTACTCAGAAAATACTTACTTTTAATTTTCTTCCTGGCCCAGCTAAGCTAGATTTTTTTTTTTTTTTAAAGCTCTCGCATGTGTGAATGAAAGGAAATGCTGGCCTGTTGGGGAAATGGGTCATTTCCAAGATTTTCTCTCAAGGAAAAGTGTAACTCATTAGTTTACTAAGAAGGGCTTTGAAAAGCAGCGGAGACATGATTCCGAGGCGCTTTCCTCCTTTCGTGTTCCTAGTCAGGGCTGTGGTGGACCGCAGCTTTGGTAGTCAGTGCAGAGTGATGCCCGTCGCTCATGTGTGCGGACGCAGGAAGACCCTTCTCCCCGAGAGAAAGTGATGCGCTCCAGGGAACAGGATTTGTGCCCTAAGGTTTCAGTGGGTTTCAGTACCAAAATCACTTCTTAGAGGTGTGGCGGGGCGTTAGCCTGTGTGTACGAGGCCCTGGGTTCCACACCAGCACTGGAAAAACCGCTTCAACAAAACCCACTATGATCTCACTGCTTTTTATTTATTGGATTAAAAATAAATAAATTCCTTCAGTGAAACCTCACCCTTGAGCTTGGTACTTTTGAAAATGTGTTTGGAATGAGAGTGGAGTTCCTTTTTAACCAAACCAAAATAGCTTGGAATTCTTTGGCCAGCATCAGTCGTCCTCGGTGTCTTTTGTTCGTCGCATTCTTCTTGGCTCAACCCATGATTCGCCACCACAGGCATTGTGGTTGGATTCCTTACCTGTGAGAAGTTTCTAGAGACCTTCGGCTTGGACTGCAGGTACTTAGCCAGGCTTTCTTTGAATCATTCTTCTGCCCCCTGCTGGTTGCCAGGAAGAGCCGCCTACAGAGCCTGTCTCTACTGACGTTAGCCAGGAACCAAAGACCAAGTTCATCCAACTCCAGCCAACTGAGGTGAGGTTTTATTGTTGGGTATCCCTGTCATTAGTTAACAAGTGATGTCTTGTCAGCTTGCCAGAGGGACCTCGAGTTTGCTGAGCCCCAAACCCAAATCATTTCCCACCACTTTTTTCCCTCAAAACACTTTGCTCACTTTTTCCCTCCTCCCTCCCTCCTCATTCATTCATTCATTCATTCATTCATTCATTCATATTCATTCATACATTCCAGAAATATATGAGGCCTTGACTAGTGAACTGATTCTTTTTTATTTTTAAAAATTTGACGTTTATTTTTATTTTATACCTATGGTTGTCTTGCCTGCGTGCATATGTGTATACTGTGTGTGCAGTGCCTGCAGAGGCCAGAAGAGGGCATTGGATCCTCTGGGACTGGAGTTACAGACGGTTGTGAGCTGCCATGTGGATGCTGGGAATCTAACCCTGGCCCTGGAAGAATGGCCAGTGCTCTTAACCTCTGAGCCATCTCTCCAGCCCCTGGTTAGTTCCTGTAACAGGGTCACAGTGATGCATTTAGCAGCGCGATAGACTGTATTGTTTTTCAAGTCGCTTCTCCCCGTGCTTTGGACATAACTAGGTCAGGGCACAGGTCATTCAGCAGTCCCTTAATGAATCCACCAACCTCCACTCCCTCCTCCTCTACACTGTCTCCAAATGACCTTTCTCTACCATCATCTGTTTTGTGGCTTGACATAGATTTCACTGTGATAGGTTTGAATACCAACCTCTTGGCTGAGACTTCAAGGCCTCCCACCACCAAGCCTACCTGGCTCTCTGCCGCTTTCCCGTGGACACACCTTTATGCTCCATTCTTAGCACGGTGATCTCCGGGGCTCCCTAAATACACCGCCCACTCTCGCACCTGTGGGTCCTGTGCAGATGATACCGCCCTGTGTGCTGTCCCTTCTTTGTCTCATGAGGTTGTGCTGTAGACAGTGGTCCTTCAGACACCCCGTTATGTTACAAGACCTTCTTTCCGCCGTGCAGTTATCACATGGCGTGACATCTGTGTCGTGACATCCAACACTGATATTGTTATGATTATTTTCACTTTTGCTTTGGTTCTTTTTTTTCCTTCTTCCCGGCCCCCTTCTTTTGTTTGTTTGTTTCTTTCTTTTGAAACAGGGCCTCATGGTCTCGCCCAGGCTGGCCTCAAACTCCTGATCCTCCTGCCTCTGCCTCTTGAGTGCTCAAAAACAAAAACTTAAAACTACATTTATTGCCAGGCACGGTGTGGCACATGCCTTTAATCCCGGCACTTGGAAGCAGAGGGAGATAGATCTCTGAGTTCAAGGCTAGCGTGGTCTACAGAGCCAGGGTTACAGGGAGAAACCATGTCTCAAAAAGCAGAAGTAACCAAACAACAACAAACCTTGTATCTATTTGTGTGTGTGTTGTATGTTGTGTGTGTTGTATTGTATGTGTACACACACACGCTACAGCACACGTGTGGAAGTCGGAGGGCAAGTGGCAGGAGTCAGTCCTCCCTTTCCACTGTCAGTCCTGGGGATAGAACTCAGGTAGTCAGGCTTAGGGGCAAGCACCTTTCCCTGCTGAGCCTTCCCATTGGTCCAGCTTTTGACTTTTCTGTCTGCTACTCCAGAGTCCCCAGGTCCAGATCAAGCTTTCTAGTCCAGGTCTAACCTTGGTCCCAATAGTTCTAACAACAGTGTCACAAATCGGGCACGATGAGCAGGCCACATGGCCCTGCACCACCATCTCCACAGCTCCCGTCGTGTCTGACAGCCTCCAGGTGCTTTATTCCACAGTCCTCGAAAGTTTGCGATTTGCCGAGCGCACGGGGCTCCCTGCCCCTTGCTCTGTCTTGGATGCCTTCCTCTTCTCTTTCCCACCTCCAGATCTGTGCAGTTCATTCTTGAAGAAGCACTTCAGATGCTGCAGCTCCCTTCCTGCTTGCCCTGACTTGCTTCAGATTGAATAATGAAAAGAGCTGGAGCCTATTTAGCGTGACTCATAAGCCCCAGACATTGTTCTCGGCATTTTAGGTGTATTAGCCGATTTCCCTTGCCGTATTACAGCATTATAATGCTTACATTCTCCTGTATCCTAACAGTTTATTTATGCATGTCTTACTTACCGGCTCAGGGCTTCCTTAAGGGTAAGTCGCCCCCCCCCCCATGTATCAGTTGTTTATGACCCAGCCTTTTACACAGGGTTTCATATGTAGGAAGAACCCGGAAATGCTTGGTAAAGCTATGTTTTAATGCAGTCCCCAGTCACCTGCTCTTGTTTAGCATAGATGAAGTGTTTTTGATTGTGTAGAATGTGCGGTGGGCTGGAATTACCCCGTGTAAATGAGGAACAAAGGCAAAATCAATGAACGAAGCTGGCAGGAGGTGCTGTTGTAGGCCTAGTCAGCGAATCGATTCTTGGGCCTAAGACGTGATTTCAGAGGACACAGCCCTTATTTCCTATCCTCATGTACCTTCTCTGTGGAAGGAGAGCTAGGCATAAAGCATGTCTAGAGAACAGGACATGCAGTATGTGAGCAGTGGCCAAAATAAGACGTGTTCAAGAACCCACCAAGGCCGAGAAGCCTTGCCTGACCTCAGAGTCTCAGCATTTAGTCTGTTTGTCTGAGCCTCCATTCTTGTCTGTAGCTCCCCTCCCAATGAAAACCGTTAACCCCATGTTTGCCAACTGATATTTAATTCCCTCATGCTCCTTTCGTGTTTTCACATGGCCTGGCTTATATTTAAAACTTCCGCTTGAGTTCTGTGAGCCACTGGAGCAAAATGGTTGACTGAGCCCAAAAAGAGGGGTTCCAGTTATTAGAAGCACAGGTAGAACAATGTGGGGTTCTCAGATGGCATGGAGGTATAGTCAGTCTTCTCTCTCTCTCTCTCTCTCTCTCTCTCTCTCTCTCTCTCTCTCTCTGTCTCTCTCTCTCTCTGTCTCTCTCTCTGTCTCTCTCTCTGTCTCTGTCTCTCTCTCTCTCTCTCTCTCTCTCTCTCTCTCTCTCTCTCTCTCCTCTCTCCTCTCTCCTCTCTCCTCTCTCTCCCTCTCTAGTGGTTCAGTGTCCTGGCTCTGAGTTCTTGTCAGCATGGCTGAAAGGCTACACCTCAATCCTGGAACTTTCCACCGTGCCTGCTTCCTCTGCTTGCAGCTGGTATTACTTCAGGCCCCCTTTGTTCTGTATTGGAACCACAGCTCTCAACTCATTTGCTCTTTCCCCCCTCACGGCACACATGGCATATAGAATTCCATGCATAACATACTTCTATGGGCATGTCCAGATCTTCACATTCCTCTCTCATACCCCCGCCCCCAAATATCATGGAAACAGAGCAAACAGCACCACAGACGCTTTGAGGCGTGTTGCTTGGAAAAGCATTTACAAGCCTGGGGTTAGCGGCTATGTGCAGCACGGCTAGCCAGGCTGGGGTGCAGTTCTTCATTAGCCATCGCAACCTCCTCCTTTTCCAGTCTAAGAAGCTTCCCGAAGCAAGTCCACGTGTTAGGGCTCGCTCGAAAGCTGTGTGATGTATAGACTTCCCTTTAAGTGATGTCTTGTCAGCTCTAGACCGGTCCCTCATGCTGGGACTGCAGATGCAGCCCTTCAGTTATGGGTGGCTTATGTGTGGCTGTGCTTAAAATCAAAACACACAGCCTGAGAATTTGGGTAACTCCAAACTCTTTCCTCAGAACGCAGTGGAGAGAGGAATTTGTATCTACTCATCCCTTCTCATCCCACGATGTTTCTGCGGGTGATGGTAATAAGGAAAAGAAGTGTGGATCGCACAAGAAGTTTAAAGTGCTTTTGGCATCACTGGGTCCCGGCCCCTGGCTGAGTGAACTTCCCCATTGTTTCACTGATCTCTCATTATTGTGCCGTCAGGTGGAAACTAAAGAAGTGCCTGGAGGCTGAAGGGACCAAGAATTCCAGGAGCTTAGGGCCACTTTTGAACCTTAGCACTGCTGACAATTTTTTTGAACCAGGTCATTTTTCACTGTGGGTCCTGTGCTTTGTAGAATATTTCCCAGTACGGCTAGCTCATGCCTATTCGGTGCCAGAAACAGCCCATCTCCAGCTGTGGCAAACAGAAATTGCCCCTAGACATTGCTAAATGTCCCCCGGGAAGCAAAATCACCCCAGCTTGAGAACCAGTGACTTAAAACGTGCATACAGGGCAGCAGCTCGCCAGTTCCTGCCTGAGATCAAGGGTGAAGCCTTCCAGAGTCCCTCGGAAAACTGGGAGGACTCAGACGTTCATAGTCCATGGAATGTAAAAGCCTCCAGAAATTAAAAAAAAAAAAAAAAAACAACAGTGTTTGATCTCAGCTTGCTGACATGTTTTCGTATTTTCTTCCTTTTCACTAATTTGTCCAAGTCACTCACAGAGCGGGTATCATCCCAAGAGTCTTTCTAGTAGCGGCAGTGTTTCTGCTAAAGTCTGCATATGATCACTTTTAGGGCATCGTTCTAACGGTTGCCATTCAAATGCTGCAGAAATAGAGCTCTGAGAAGAAAATACATGAAGAGGGGTGGGGCCTTTGGCCAGAATTCCTTGAGCACAGGTCACATTGGTAACTCGGGTACCTGAGGCTCCCACCAGCCTGTAGTCGCTATGGGTTTGTGGCCCTTACCAGAGCAGAGCAGAGCTGTGTCAGGAAGCCTTCGGGAAACCTAAGCTGCTCCCAGAGCTCCCTGACCATAGATCATGAGCTGGTGTGTGCTGAGTCCCTTCTGGGTCAGTGTAAAGAACCACAAGAGCAGCCGCCAGTGTCTGTCCTGGTGGCCTCTGCAAGGCATTCTGGCCTTTGATGTCACCTCGTGTGCCTCACGACTGCCTGCCTTTTAAAAAGAAGCAGATGTGTGCTAGGGAGTTAAACGATGGAACCGGGGAGAGATGAGACAGAGGGGGCTCTTTGGATGGGACACTCCAAACGCAGACGTTTGTCTGTGAGAGGCCAGACTTGGCTGATGCCTTGCTTTTGGGGAGACTGAAATGGGTTTGGCAGGACCCTTCACTTCCGGCTTTTGATGCAGTAACTTGGGCCTGTATGTTCTGTACTCTGGACTGAGTGCAGTGCCTTCTAAGATCAAGGAAAGTGTCTTCCTGATGTCCTCTCTCAGTTCAGTCATTCCCACAACTGCTGTACCTGCTCCAAGCCAGTAACAGCCGTGTCTGCAGCACAACAGCCGGAAATATTCTCAGATGTTGTTATCCCCTCGTTAGCAAAATTGCCCTATTGAGGACCAGTGGCTTATAGCATGCCCCAAGTGCCCGGCTCCCTTTGCCCCTCTGGAAGACCTCTTCCCAGATAGGCTAGTGATGGTGAGCCCAGCACAGGGCTTGTTCTGCCACTGGAGTGCTGTTCTGAAGAGGCTAAAGACTCTAGGTATATGGGGGGCAAATGGGGGCACCCTTAGTCTGCAGGTGTGCTGAGAGCTGGAGGAAGATGTGGGGTGGAGTAGTCCCTGAAAGGCTCAGCAGGTCTTGAGGAAGAAAGACGGTTTGGGAAACAGAGCAGACAGAGGGAAAAGTCCAGCTGTGAGGCGCCCTCAATCCCTGCCTACAGAACACCCACATCCCCACTGTGACCCCCAATGGGGTCAGGTTCCTAGAACTCTGCAGGTAATTCATGACTAAATAGGACATTCACTTGTGCAGTTTTATTTTGTTCTAGTTGCCACAGGAGCTTACTGTATAGTCTTGGCTGGCCCCAAACTTGGTATGTTGCCTAGGATAACCTTTAACTCATGATCTTTCAGTTTCTACTTCCTTAATGCGGCAAGTTCAAGCCTGCACCACGTCTAGATTCACTGACATCATTGTGTTTTGTATTTTTTATCTGTTTTGGGGATGGGAGGGGTCAGAACTGGGTGTCTTCCTTGACTACTTTCCACCTTTTAAAAATAATTTCTAATGACATTTTATTATGTCAAGCATATTGGTGTATTCCTTTAATCCTAGCCAAGCTCTATGAGTTCAAGGCCAGCCTAGCTTAAGTAGAGTTTCAGGCCAGCCAAGACTTTATCATAGACCTTGTCTCAAAGCAACAGCAGCAACAGTAATTTTATTTATTCTTTGAAATTCCCATCCATGTATACAATGTATCTTGATCATACTCATCCTCCACTGCCTCCTTAAACTCTTCCTAAGACCCGCCAATCCATCTCCCTCCTAAATTCATACCTTTTTTTTGATTTGTTTTGGGTTTTTGAGACAGAATCTTTCTACATAGCCTTGGCAGTCCTGGAAGTCACTCTGTAGACCAGGCTGTCTTGAACTAGCAGAGATCTGCCTGCTTCTGCCGCCAAATGCTAGGCAACACCTGGCCCATGTCTTCTTTAAAAACCTTTGCTATTATTTTTAATAACCTCCTGGATCCAATTATTCTACCAATAATTCTCCCTCCATCAGCAACCATCAGCTTCCAGTTCCACAGTTGGGAGTGGGGCCTTGGGAGCACCTCCCTCGCCCATGCTGAAATTCTGATTTGCTTCGCTTGATTTTGTGCAGCAACTAAGGCTGCCGTGGAGTGATGAGTATATCACCATGTCATGTCCAAAAGAGTGTTTCCTAACTCTCCTGCCCACTCCTTCACTCTTAAATTTCTGCCTCCTTTTCTGATGTTCCCTGGGCCTTGGATGGAGCAGGCTGACTGACAGATGAGCTATCTACCACTGAGCACTCAGTCACTTATTCTCGGTACTTTAACCAGCTGTGAGTCTCTGCAATAACCACTACCCCCTGCAGACAGAAGTATATTATCAAGGTTAAGAGCAGTACAGATCTGTGGATTTAAACCATAAGAAGGCAGTTTGACATATGGCCCTTTGTTGAAACAACACCAGTACGTTCCCACATGGAGCCTATGATCTCCTTAGTCAGGGGCATTTGACCAGGTTTATAGTACTAGACATAAATTCCCTCCTGTGGAGCAGGCCTCAGAGCCAATCAGAAAGTGGTTGGTTACCTTAGTGACCAGTATGCCACTATTGCACCAGTGGCAACAGCTTGCTTGACTTGTCAGTATTATAGCACAGAAGATCCAGTGCTGGATAAGACCATCACCCTTCACAGGGTCTCACTAGTGTAGAGCTCATGAATTCAGTGAGGCTGATTGGCCAGTGAGCTCCAGGAATCCCCCTGGCTCACTCTCCCAGTGCTACAGTTGCAGACACCCAGCCTGAACTCCAACCTCCGGTCCTTAAGCTTCCTGATGAAGCCTTTTCCCCAGCCCCCTTTCCATCTTAAAGGTTCTGCCCACCATTTCCCACTTAATTGGATGCTTAGATACTTGTTTAGACTCTTTGGCCTCCAAGTATTTAAATTTGTCTTACTCTTAGGAATCACAAATTTAGGATTGTTTTAAAGAACAACTTTCTGTTCCCTCAGGCTTGGAGAAAAACTCTTAGTGTTGCTTAGCTGTATGGGTTTGTTAGATTCTCCTGCCAAAGAGGGGAGCAGGCAAAGCCCAGTGCTGAGGATTGTGTTAAAGACCTGGAAAGAATGGCCCAACGCACCCAGGGAGCTTGCTGATGAGCCTGGCATCAGCTTTCTGTCCTGTGAAATGTTTCCACTCCTGTGTTCTGACTGCAGCCTGAGGCTGCCCGCAGCTGAGGGTTTACAGAAAAGTGGCGTTCAAATGCTGCCCTTGCCCTGACCCATGCTCAAATCATTTGTTTCGCTAAGAACATGTATTTTGAGATAGCAACCAGATTAGTTCACATCCAGCCTTTAATTGCTGATTCAGTTAAGAAGGAAAAAAAATTTACTTGCTAAGGCGTAGGCTGAAATGGAGTGACTTGAGGTGGTCAGGGCCTTTCTTAGAGAGGCCGTCCTCCTACCCCAGTTTCCCTTAATTACAAAAACAGCTACGTGTACATGGTTAAACACAGCAGAAGCTGTGCAAGAGGAATAACAAGGCTTAACTTCTCAGATGTCGTCGCTCAAGTTTCTTCCACACCCTTCTGATTATTCTTTTGCTATATACAGATAAATGGTGTCTGTTCTCTTTACAAAAACACTTAATTTTTTAAAAATATTGATGTAGTGCCGGAGAGATGGCTCAGTGGATAAGAGTATGAACGGTGCTTGCCGAGGACCCAAGTTCAGCTCTCAACACCCACAGCTGCCTGCTACTCTAGCTCCAGGGGCACACGATGCCTCTGGCTTCTGCAGGCACTGGTACTTAAGCGTGCATGCACGCATGCATATTCACACACAAAAATAAATCTTAAAAATATTAATGTAAGGGCTGGGGAGATGGTTTAGCATTTAAGAGCACTAGCTGTGCTTCCAGAGGACCCAGGCTGTAGTCTCGACACCCACGTGGTGGCTCACAACCTCCTGTAATTTCATTTCCAAAGGATCTAAAGCCACCCTCTGACCTCAGTGAGTACCAGGAGATTACATGGTGCACAGACATACCTGCAGACAAAACATACACACACACACACACACACACACACACACACAATAAACCTTGAAAACACATTAGTGTATTTTGCTGATCTTTGTCTGACAGTGCACAGCGATCCGCTTCCGTCCTCACAATGCCAACGCGTTTCACTGGATGGATGTGGTATAATTTACCTATCTGTGGCTGCTTCACCCTTTCCCTAGGCTTATGCTATTTTAAATAATGCTACAATAAGCATTCCTGCACAGCCATGCATGCATATCTGGAGACTAGCTTTCTAGAATTGAAATTGCTAACCCAGAGGGTGTGTACATTGTTAACTTTGAGAGACGCTGCCAGGATGGTTCTTGCGGGGGATGAGTGGGACTGCGTTACAGAAAATGTGTAATTCCTGCTTTAGACAGCCAATGTAAAATGCGAGTTTTTCTCGTGACTCCATAATACAGAAGAAATAAGCAAATGCCATATCATGTAAGGGAACACAGGACACAGACCATGAGTGGCATTTGGGAAGGTAGGACTTCTGGGCACCTCAACTTTCTGATCTTCTCAATAAACAATGGGCAAGGTGACACGTTTAATCCTATCGAGTAATTTTGTATAAGCTGATATGGCCGTACGTCTGAGACTTAGGAGAAGCAGGAGCCAGGGTGAAATGCTGGAAAGAGTTCTTTAGTTTCTAGGTCTTTGTCTCTTCATTGCTCCAAATGTGGCAAGGCTTCAGGGCGCACAGGCCTCCCAGCAGACAACTCCTGGCTCGTGCCCGTGCTCGGGAGACTGTAGGGCAGGTTGGTGGCTGTGCCTCCCTGCCTTTGCCCCATTAGTGCCACCTGCATTCCTTGGGTGCACAATTAGAAGGGTCTGCTTGGGAGAGATTGGGAGAATCGTGGCTTCTTTTGCAAATTCTCTTGGAAATTGTTTATGGTAGAAGTGTGGTCAAAAGTCTTCTGAGATGCTGGACCAGAGAATTCTCTGGAGAGGGATGAATTACAAACGGTGCCCCTCTGGAGCCTCCCACTCGCCTCTAACAGACACTTAACGAGGGAAGACAGCCCGTCCCAGAGGCGGCAGCTCTTCTGCTTTGTTTCTTCTATGCAGCTAGCCACACTGACCTGATTCCTTTAAGGTTGATGTCATATCCCATGCCGTACAGAGAACCAGAGAACACAGATGGCTCCAATGTAGCATTCCCTTGTACATTTACAAGTTCAAGAATCAGCATTGTGATGAACTGTGTTTAAGTCCTTGAGAAGGAAAATAGATTAAGATTTATTCTGTGGGCTGGCAAAATGACTCAGTGGGTAAAGGTGTTTTCTGTGCAAGCCGGATGACTTGAGTTTGACCCTGGAACCCATGCAAAAGTAAAGGAGAAAATTCACCTCAACTTACTTTAAAAAGTTGTCCACCCAGCAATGATGGTGCACGCCTTTAATTCTAGCACTCAGGAGGCAGATGCAGGCGAATCTCTGTGAGTTCAAGTCCAGCCTGGTCTACAGAGTGAGTTCCAGGACAGGCTTTAAAGCTACAGAGAAATCCTGTCTCAAAAAAGAAAGAAAGAAAGGAAGAAAGGAAGAAAGAAAGAAAGAAAGAAAGAAAGAAAGAAAGAAAAGAAAGAAAGAGGAAAGGAAAGGAAAGGAAAGGAAAGGAAAGGAAAGGAAAGGAAAGGAAAGAAAAGGAAAAGGTCTCAATATATAGCCCTGACTGGTCTGAAATTGAAAGATCCACCTACTTCTGCCTTCTGAGTACTGGGATTAAAGGCATGCATCACCCTGCCCAGCACTCCCAACTTAATTTTTTTTTAATTTATTGTTAGTGTGTATGGGTGGTTTGCATGTGTGCATGAGTGCTGTGTATTCAGGCATGTGTGAACCATGTTGTGTATACGGAGGTCAGAGGACAACTTGTAGGGGTCATTCTCTCCTTCCTCTGTGTCTGGAAGATTGAATTCAGGTCTCAGCAGCCAGCACTTCACCCACTGAGCTATCTTGCCAACCCAACTCCTAACTTTTTCATCTGAGGAACTTTCAAACCTGAGCAGTGCAAATCCACAATGTGCCTCTCACTTCCAGTCACCAGCTCTAAACGGTTGCTACCCTGCTTTCTGAGATGCTGCTGTATCAGCCAGGGAACAAGCTCTCTGAACCTCTAGTTATGGCTTTCCCCCAAAGTCTGTGAAAATGGAATGCGTATTTCATGATATTTTCCTCATAAACGTTTCAGCATGTAACTTCCCAGAGTAAGTGTGTCCCCTTCCCAGTGTCCTTAGCATATCCAGGAAGTTCAACGTCACATGAAGGGTGTAGGTCAGTTGTCTTGTAGAATTTTCCACATTCTAAATTTATTATATTGTTTCTTTGAGATTGGATTCAGGTCAAATGCTTTTGTTTATTTTTTTGTCAAGAAGATCAGAGGGGAAAACCTTCCTGGTGGGACACATTTGTTATCTCAGCCCCTGAGAGACTGGAGCAGGGTCATGAGTTCCAGGTCACCTTGAGCTGCATAGTGAGAGCTTGTGGGATTTTTTATTTTTCAAAGGGGGTGGAGTGCTCAGACTTTAGGTCATAGGATTATTCCAGCATCTAGGAGGCAGAGGCAGGCCAATATCTGACTTCCACTATGTACATCTCGCGGTGTTTCGTTGTTCTTCAGTGACGACCAGTAGAAGTGCTCCGTTGAGGTGTTGTCTCTGGAGTCACAGGCAGTTGGTGCTGTAGGACTTTAAGCACAGAATATTCCCTTCCCAGTGTGATCTTCAGCCTGCTTTCCGCGGGTCACTGCAGAACGCTGCTGCTCCCACACGCATCAGCTTGCGTTTTACGAAGGCCCCTGGCCCCTCTCTTGTCACTTTGGACTCACGTTTTTTTGTTTTTGTTTTTGTTTTTTTTTTAAACTAGTATTATTCAGTTGCTATAGCCCATTAATTTCAATGTATTTTATTGCTCTAATTATCTCAAATTTGGACAGAAAGAGTCTTTTCAAAGTGGCCCTTGAGCCTTTTTACTTGTCCCTAATAGTCTCAGAGCACTGTGCTTTTCTGGCTTCTCACACCCAGTGGAATGTTCTTGCCCTGATCCCAGCCTGGGAATCAACTCTTTCTCTAGGAAAACCTGTGTGGTTTGATGAAACTGTTTTTAACCCAGGAATTTCATAGGCGGAGGCTCACTCCTAGGTTCGCCGCTGCTTCCAGACATGGGAGAAAGTGCTAAGAAAATTAAATATTTTCTCAAAGCTTAAACCCATCCTGAGATGTCCAGTTCAGAACCAGCACCCCAGGGGCTCTCCTTGCTCTCCATTCTGTGTTTCTGTGCTCCTTCCGCCATGGTGAGAACCTTGAACAGCACCCGTCAGTAACCCAGCCAGGGAAAGCGCAAGACTCACTCAGCTCTTTGTGCTGAGTGTCATGTAAACCTAGGATCAAGCGATAGAGCGGTGTCCACAGGACCCCCTGCTCTATGCGTTGTGCGGCGGCGGCTTTCACAGTCAGGTTCATAACATGCTGCTCCTACTCGACTTTACAGTTTGTTTTTCTCCCTCATGATTTTATCTTTGTTCTTATAACACGAAATACCTATGAAGTTCAAAAGCCAAGGGGCTGGAGAGATGGCTCAGTGGTTAAGAGTACTTGCTACTCTTCCACGGGACCCAGGTTCAATTCCCAGCACTAACTTCGGGCATCCTACAACTGCCTGTAACTCCAGCTCCAGGCAATCCAATGCCTGCCATGCGCACGCGCACATCCAAGTCAGACACATGCATATGCATAAATAAAAGGTTTCAAATCTGTTGTTTAAGTCAGAGCTGCATGTAGCAATATGCTGATGTGCTACGAGAAACTTCTCTTCTGCTCGACATAGATGTGACCACTGCCCTTAGCTTCTGATTTATCTTTTGTGGCCTTATGTGCCCTTGGTCGATCCCCGTGTGTGGGGGTCCATTCTTTGTGGCACACACAGGTTCTGCCTGTTGCTCACTGGTGACCAGAGGAAACTTGTGAGAAGCAATCCCCCATGGTCCCCCCCTCAGTCTGTTCATTAGCGTGGTAACTGTTTGGATGGTAGACAATCCTGCAGGGCAGTTGGAGAACGTTAGGCAAGCGCTTCAGGTCGAGCCAAGCTTTAGGGTCAGCTTTGGATGGTCCCTTCGGTCACCTTTGATGAACTGACTGCTGTGGCCCCAGCAGATCTGCGAGGCTGGTGATGGATTGTGACTGAGTGGGGAAATGGCTTTTCCCGAGGGCTGGAGTGCAGCTGCTGGTTTGTGTTTGAGCAATTTAGGTTTCTCTTTCCTCCCCCTCCAACGTCTAGTTTTAATTCCCTCCTGCCTAAGTGTTACAGGGAACAAATTTTTATCTTTTGAATAAACATCTCAGGGAAGTTAACTTTTCACATTCTTGTTCTTTATTTGACATTTAGGAGCTCTTACAAGCAATTAAAACCCAAACCAAAAATCCCCTAAACTCCAAGTGACCTCATTGGAGACTGCCTCTTGTTCTGATCTTGGCTCTTTTGGTGATTTAGGGAGTGTCTTTATCCTCTTCCTTCTGTCCCTTCCAAACAGCGGTCCACGTGGTTATCTGTCTACACCTAAGCTATCTGTCTACATCTAAACAGATTCCATTATTAATTAACAGATTAAATATGGTTCGGGGTCAGCTGAGCCTGGTGGTGTTTTAATCCCAGCATTTGGAGGCAGAAGCAGGTGGATCTCTGAGTTCCAGGACAGCCCGGGCTACATAGTGAGACCCAGGGAGTGGGGTCACATTCAGGGGTTCTTACTTAAAAGCACAACAGAGATGAGGCACTGCGTCTGGACATATTTCCTGGAATAATTTGGTCTTTTTCTTGAGTGACAACTTTTCTTTGTTAAAAACAAAATAAAACAAGAACCCAAACTGGGACCCTGATTGCTTTCCCACCTCTCACTTCCCGGTTCCAAGTTGAATGGCTACGCTCTGCATGTGCTCCCAGCTTCCACTTAGATGACACGATATAACACTGAACAGATTCTGAGTGCGGGCCACCGAGATGATGCAGTGGGTTAAGGTGCTTGCCATGCAAGCCTGGTGACCTCGGTTTAATTTTCAGAACCCATGTGAAAACGGAAGGGGAGAACTGGCTCCACAGAGCTGTCCTCTACCCTCCACAGTGCCCCTGCCCCTAGTAATAATTTTAAAAAAATGTAGAGTGTAAAAGCGTCCGGTCACTTTTCAGCAAGAAAGAAAACCCTTAACAGACTGCCTTGCTCTGATCCTGATTCCCTGTGGACTCTTAGAGATAAATTATTTATGGTGTGATTAAAGGAAGTGGTGGGCCCGTAAGATGCTTCAGTGGGTAAAGGTGCTTTGCAGCCAAGCCTGAGGACCTGTGTTCAACACCCAGAGCCCACATGGTGGAAGGAGAGAACAGACTCTCAAAAGCTGTCCTCTGATTCCCACGCACGCGCGTGCATGTGTACAGGCATACACCACACACACACACACACACATACACACACTCTTACATGCAAAAGCTAATTTTTAGGCAAAGGAAGGAGCTTTTGGGGTTGTTGCTTCACTTACAGTTTAAGCCAAAATCAAGTAAAAGTCAGGCAAGTGTCAAGTGAAGGTATTACTCTTCTTTAGAATACTGGTGGTGACCCTTTCTGACGTAGTCAGCAAGGTCAGTTGTCCCCCTGGAAAGGCCAAACTTTTTTCACATATGATAAGATTTCCCTATACAGTTGGTTGTTGAATGGTGCCGCTCTTGGGTCCTTACAAACCAGTTTCGAAGGAGAGAAACTGGGATGGGAACCTGTTTGAATCTGCCTGAGGCCTGCCCTCCAGCATAAAATCTGTGTGTCCACAGCTCTACAGAGGACTGCATCCTGGGTCGCAGCCTTAGTAGCCTTGAGATGAAGTCGTACCCTCTGCTCATGACCTTTCCCTGCAAAGATCCATAAAATAAAATCTACAGCATAGCCACGGGTATCTGGTGGGTTTCCCCAGTGTAGTTAAAGGTAGGGGGGTTGCCACAAAAGCATGAGGTAGCCTGCCCCACATAAAACATCAGCCTGGGAAGACTCCACTGACAAACTGGGTGTCAGGCCAGCACCTGGGAGGCTGAGGCAGAAGGATCAGGCCAGGGTTCTTAAAAACAATGACGAACTCACCAAAATAAAGAAAAACCCAAAACAAATCACCTTCACTCCCCCCCGAAAAAAAAGAAGGGAAAGAAACAATAATAAAATGAAAAAGAAACCGTTCCCAATTGGCAGAGTAGCCAGTCAGCATTACTGGCATCTCTTCTGTCAGGGCTGGGTTCCCCCACCTTAGAGAAGTCCTGGGCTCCTGTGGATGTGTAACTGGGCTTCGTAGACTTAATTAGCTAGCGTCTGCCTTGGTCCATGTAAACTTGACCACCCAGAGGCAGGGCAGGCTCAGTTGCAGAAGTGCAAATTGCAGGAAAAAGCCAGATCTGTGGCGCTGTACTTCCCATCTGGTAGGTTCCCTTCGGAGACCCTGTCCTACAGTGACTATGGATTCTTCAGAAGACGAGTCCAGTCAGAGTCCCAAGCTTCCCTGGGGCATCTCGTGTTGGCGTTGTGCTCACAAAGCCAGAGCCTTGAGCTGTCCATCCGCTACTGGTCAGGGTTTGAGGCCTTGCCATTCCTCGGCCTCACAGAGAGGAACTTTGGCAGATGCAAGGTGAGGTTGCCCCCCCCCCCCCGTCTGCATCTCCCCAAGAAGCAGCCTCGAAGCTGTCTGCCTCTCTGACAGGAATCATTTTCTCTGGTTTTGATTGAGCTCTCTGGCTCGCTGGATGTATCTGTTGTAACACACACGTTCCCTGCCAAGGTACACAGTCTGTAGGCGCAGAGGCTTGTTTTATGATTTTCCCCCCTAAACTTAATTTATTCTACATATCCCATGGCAGAGCTAAACATTTGTGGGTATTTTTGCTGCCAGAACTGGTGGTGGATCCGAAGGGACCAGGCCTGTACTTGTTGAAGAATGAGAGGGTTGCTTTCTTCTGGGACATATTTTCAGAAAGAAAGAAACAGACAGACAGACAGAGACTAATTCAACAAAGCTTATGGGATCTGGGGAAATTCTATCCATGTTTCAATCCTGAGGTAATAGGCAAGTTTTCACTAGCCTTTGAGAAGCTGTCTTGGGGTTAGAGAGAAAATATTCCCTTTCCAATTCTTGACCTCAGAGAGTGAGCTCCCGGGTCACCATAGGCCTCTAAGCTTGAACCACACGCACTTGTTCCACAGACTCTGAAGCCCTAGTGCACAATCAGACCTGAGCTAGCAGGGGCTGCCTCTCCTTTTGTTCTTTTAGAATATAAAACACCTTCAGGGCAAGCATGGGAGGATCGGAACTTTATGGGATTCAAAGCTCCCTCCACAGCAGGGCCGCTTCTCTTGGGGACTCGCTACCACAAGGACTTTTCAAACACCCACAGAACTTCCATGACAATGAGGTGTGCCTCAGCATGGTGGCTCATACCTATACTCTGAGCTCCTCTGGGGGCAGAAACGGGGGATCACAAATTTGAGGCCAGCCAGGGCCACTTAAAAGGTTCTGTTCAAGATTAAAGTTTAAGGGGTGGAGAGATGGCTCAGAGCTTCGCTGTGCATGCAGAGGATTGGGTTCAGTTCCCAGCACCCACGTGACAGCCCACAACTGTCTGTAATCCTGTTCCTGGGAAGCTGATGCTATCTTCCTTTTTTTTAAAATATTTATTTTATTTATTTATTATGTATACAATATTCTGTCTGTGTGTATGCCTGCAGGCCGGAAGAGGGCACCAGACCTCTTTACAGATGGTTGTGAGCCATCATGTGGTTGCCGGGAATTGAACTCAGGACCTTTGGAAGAGCAGGCAATGCTCTTAACCACTGAGCCATCTCTCCAGCCCTGATGCTATCTTCCGACCTCCTCTGGCACCAGACATGCACACGGTGCGCATAAACACATGCCTACAAAGCATTCATATGTGTAAAATAAAAAATAGATCTTTGTTTAAAATGTTAAAAAAAAAGGTATAGATTAAAATATGAAATAAAATTTTCACTGGGTATGGTGGCGCCTGCTTTAGTTCCAGCATTCGGGAGGCAGAGGCAGGTGGAACTCTGAATCCGAGGCCAGCCTGGCCTATACAACAAATTTCAAGGCTACACTGTGAGACCCTGTCTCAAAAATAAAAGGAGAATTTTAAAAGGGGCCAGTAGAGTGACTCCAGGTAGGTGTGTGAGTGCGAGGCCCTGAGCGCCACTCCCTGCCCATGAGGAGAAAGGGGAGGGAAGGGGGGGTGAGGTGGGAAGCAGAGTAGAAATGGCCTCTTGGGACTCGTTCATCTCATGCGCAGGTATTTTCACTGTCCCCCTGGGCCGAGGCAGGGAGCTAAGAAACATGGGTGAGGAAAGGGTTCCCACAGGGTTCTGTAGCCCAGCAAGGAAGACCCTGGCCCACCAAGTGACACTGAGTAGGAGGTAAAACTGCTATAAACCATAGAGAACAGGGCCTGTGTAGCCGGAGGGGCCTGATCGGACTCAGCACAGGCAGCAGGCAGGCGGAGAAGGCTGCCCCAAAGAAGAGGTGCCTGACTTCAGATCTTCAGATGGTTGGAAGCTAACCAGAGGACAGGAAGCCAGGAACCATTAAAGGGGCCCATGCACCAAAGAGCCTGTGGGGCTCAGACTTAGTGGGTCTGAGACTCACTTGGGACCTCACTTAAAATTTTATAATTTTGAGATTCACCCTGGCCCCAGAATGAGATTATGGGGAGTTTAGAAATCTGTGTGCCCCATTGCTGGGGATTCTGATGTGGGGACCCCTATGGGAATACGCTGTTAAACATTGTTAGTGAAACCCTTTCCTGCTCTTTTGTGCTAGAGATAATGCCATGCCTTGGGGTCAGGGGCACAATATAGACCAACTCTAAGCTCTGGGAGCTCCCTGAGGGAAGAAAGGAAGTGGGGTTTTTGCTCCTCAAGTCTTTTAGACTTCAGAGAGAAGTTGGTTTACCTATTCCTGCCTAGATTTTTCTGGAGGTAAAGAGAGAACAACAAAAGTGTTAGGGAACAAGACACAGCTGTGGGCAGGAGGGACCCTGGTGCGCTTCCTGACGGGTGAGTTTATCAGGTCCCTTCATGGTGACCTGACAATGGCTGTGATGGGTTCCAAGTGATGTGGGGAGGTGGTGTTGGGTGCCCCAAGTGGGCGGCAGACCTCAGACTGGTTCCACAGGCTTCACTCCTTCCCTTCACCACAGCCTGGGTTGGCACCAGGCCTCAGGAGTTTAAGGTGGAGGGCTGTTACTGCGATTGGCACCCCCTCCTGGACTACAACATGCTTTTTCCACTCTGCATTTCCAAGTCTCTGCTTCTATCACCAGAAAATCTTGATGAGCTGCTTCATTGTTAAACTCCTGGAGAACTCAGCAATCTCTCCCTAGTTGAGAAAGGCAACTCCACAGTGCCTTCTGCAGGCGACAGGGGCCAGCTCTCCTGTTTTTATTTTGGCATTAATCCTCTCTCTGTTCAGGATAAGCAGTGCAAAGCTTTCTTTCAGATACATTTTGTATTTTAGGAAGAATCTATTTAAAGCAAAATAAGCAAGTGAGAGTGAGGATCGTGGTGCAGACTGTACATGTAACTGTACCCAGGGAGGGTCATGGTGCAGACTGTGCGTGTGACTATGCCCGGGGAGGGTCATGGTGCAGACTGTGCATGTGACTGTGCCCGGGGAGGGTCGTGGTGCAGACTGTGCGTGTGACTGTGCCCGGGGAGGGTCATGGTGCAGACTGTGCGTGTGACTATGCCCGGGGAGGGTCGTGGTGCAGACTGTGCATGTGACTGTGCCCGGGGAGGGTCGTGGTGCAGACTGTGCGTGTGACTGTGCCCGGGGAGGGTCATGGTGCAGACTGTGCGTGTGACTGTGCCCGGGGAGGGTCATGGTGCAGACTGTGCATGTGACTGTGCCCGGGGAGGGTCGTGGTGCAGACTGTGCGTGTGACTGTGCCCGGGGAGGGTCGTGGTGCAGACTGTGCGTGTGACTGTGCCCGGGGAGGGTCGTGGTGCAGACTGTGCGTGTGACTGTACCCGGGTAGGGTCGTGGTGCAGACTGTGCATGTGACTGTGCCCGGGGAGGGTCGTGGTGCAGACTGTGCGTGTGACTGTGCCCGGGGAGGGTCGTGGTGCAGACTGTGCGTGTGACTGTGCCCGGGGAGGGTCGTGGTGCAGACTGTGCATGTGACTGTGCCCGGGGAGGGTCGTGGT
Organism: Chionomys nivalis; assembly: GCF_950005125.1. Lineage (NCBI taxonomy): Eukaryota > Metazoa > Chordata > Mammalia > Rodentia > Cricetidae > Chionomys > Chionomys nivalis. The sequence continues at coordinate 57,129,517 of NC_080092.1, read as the reverse complement.
GCAGACTGTGCCCGGGGAGGGTCGTGGTGCAGACTGTGCGTGTGACTGTGCCCGGGGAGGGTCGTGGTGCAGACTGTGTGTGTGACTGTGCCCGGGGAGGGTCGTGGTGCAGACTGTGCGTGTGACTGTGCCCGGGGAGGGTCGTGGTGCAGACTGTGCGTGTGACTGTACTCGGGGAGGGTCATGGTGCAGACTGTGCGTGTGACTGTGCCCGGGGAGGGTCATGGTGCAGACTGTGCGTGTAACTGTGCCCGGGGAGGGTCATGGTGCAGACTGTGCATGTGACTGTGCCCGGGGAGGGTCATGGTGCAGACTGTGCCCGATGACTGGGGCACTGGAGTAGGGGCAGCATCTGGATTTTGCATCTGGTTTAAGTGGCACAGTAAGCCAATAAGGGATGATGGTTTCCCCAGCTGACTGGTGTGGGGAGGTAGGGGGAGCACTCTCAGGGAAGTAAAAATATATTGAAGTCCAGTGATTTCACCCCTCTGTCCTCCTATCTACCCTTCATGAAATGGGGATGAGGGGACCCTGTTGTTGTTTATTTGAATTTTTAATAGATTGATTTTATGTGTGTGAGAGTTTTGTCTGTACACACATATTACATCAGGTGTGTGCCTGGTACCTGCAGAGGTCAGAAGGTTTCAGAGCCTCTGGGACTGGAGTCATGGATGGTTGTGAACCATCATAGGGAAACTGGGAACCAAACCCAGGTCCCTGGCAAGAGTAGCGCCTGCCCCTACCCACTGAGCCGTCTCTCCAGCCGCTCACTGTTGTTTTTCAGTCACAGCCTCTCTCCTTGCTCGCAGATTTCTAAGCACTCCTTGTGTGGGGGCCTCCATGGGGCTCAGCTCACCCCGCTCCCTGCCTGTTGGCATTGCTCTCTCAGCTTGAAAGCCCAGAGGAGCACAGGGGCCCCTGCTGTTCAATCAACAGAACTCGAGGGTGCCAGCGCCTGGATTTCCCACCAAATTTCCCTACTTTTGGACACAAGACTCTAGTATGGGTGGTCCGGAGAACAGTCGGAAATGCGTTGACATTTAACAGTTCAGTTCTGCTGAAGGCTGACAGGATTATTGTGCTCTTTAAAATGACCAGCGTGTCCCAGAAAGCCAAGCGTTCCTCATGGAGAACTCATTTGTGTGTGGTTTCTGCTCAGAAGGCCACAGCACTTGGTTTGCTAAACAACTGATTTGAGGCAGTATCCAAGGTCTGATTCATGGGGACATTCCTCTCATGGAGGAGAAAGTGGCTTCTGTCTCAATCTCGGAAACTATGTGCTGTCCGTGTGGGTTCTGTGGCACCCATGGCTTCTGGAACCAACCTACGGGAAGGTGCTGGCACACTTGGCCTGGACCTTTAACACTGAGGTTGGGGACATGCCGTGCCTGTCACTGGATGTCCTACATGCTGTCACATGTTGAGCATTCATTGGGCTGAGGATGTAACTGAGGGGTAGAGCGCACCCTCATGATACCTGCAAGGCTCTGTAGTCCGTCCCCAGCATCACAACAGAAGCCATCTTGCGAGTGTGTTGTAGAAGACATGCATTGATTTGTTGTTTGTTTGTTGAGGAACAGTCTTTCTAGACAGTGCTGGCTTACCTGGTACTCACTATGTAGCCCAGGTTGGCTGAACTCATGGCTATCCTACAGTGTCAGCCTCTTTGAGTTGCTGGGATTATAGGCATGTGCCTATCTCCCTGGGTTTTTGTTTGGTTGGTTGGTTTTGCTTTATTTTTTGTAATTGAGTATTCATCTTGTCTGTGGAAGAAGCCCCAGCCTTTCTTACCTCCATCCTCAGCGTTAGGGTGGCACACCTTGGGGACAGAGCTGTCTGGAGGAGGATTCACAATTGGGGACATAAAGGAATAGTTTTTCTTGGCAAGTTGGGGTTCGCTCACAGCCGCCTTCCCATGGAGCCTCAGTCTGAGAGGAGACTGATTTTTCTCACATCTGCACATACACGACATGCAAATTGTATTTTCAGCTTACATTTTAAAAGTACTGCGTTTCTAGGGCTGGTGGTTGGCACAGAGTGAAGTGGTCCTGGGACTAATTTGTTTTGTCGTCTTAGGCAAATCATCTTGCACTCCCAGCATGAGGAAGGGCATCTTCCTTATAGCCCCAGGCTCACAGAAGAATAATATAGTGGTCCTTCATATCTGAAGCTTTGCTTTCCATAAGTTTCAGTTACCCACAATCTGAAACATTACATGGAGAACTCTAAAAGGGAACAGCTCTTAAACTGCATGCTCTTCTGAAGTTGCGTGATGATGTTTTGTACGATCTCATCTGTTAGCCCGCACATCCATGTTGTATATGCTACCCTCCCGTTAGTCTCTTCAGAACCCCCTTTGTCAGCAGGCAGATTGTTGGGGACAGTCTAACCCTTACTTTAGTTAATAATTGCCCTAAAGCACCACAGTAGTAATTCAGATACGCCAAGGAGAAGAAGCTTCATGGTGCTTCTTTTAAGTGAAAAGTAAAAATTTGTTAATAAGGAAAGACAAAAACAAATCCCCAAGTCGTCAAGACCCATCAGGGGAGTGAGTCCGCTCTTGGTGAACTTTCGGAGGGAAATGAATACAAGGTATGCTTTGGAGCCTCAAATTGCAAAACTGTGCACAAAGCATATGGTAAATTATTAGTTAAGATGGAGAGGGCGTTAAATTTGTGTACAAAAAGAAAAATTAACAAAAATCTCATAGTATGCATAGGGCTTGGCGTATTTAGGATGTGTCTGCAATGGATGGGGGAGAAGGGCTGCTTTATGCCAGAAGGGCCTTTGAGAGCTCCTGGAGTGCTGGTAGTTTGGGCTATCGTTCACCACTGCGTGAAGCAGGGAGGACTTCTCCCTCCACACATATCCCCCATGTCTGTCTGTCTAAGAAGTTCTCTCTACACTGACATCCCCCATGTCTGTCTGAGGACTTCTCCCTCCACGGACATCCCCCATGTCTGTCTGAGGAGTTCTCCCTCCATGGACACCCCCCATGTCTATCTAAGGAGTTCTCCCTACTCAGACACCCCCCATGTCTGTCTGAGGAGCTCTCCCTCCACGGACACCCCCCATGTCTGTCTGAGGAGTTGTTTACAAGGAACAGACACTCACTCTGGCTGGCAGAAGCAGATTGGGTTAGACTCGTCATTGTCAACCCCACGGGTATCCAGATCAGGAAATGGAGCGCAGCTGGGACCCAGCAGGACCAGACACCAGGTCTGGCTTCCACCCTGTTGGGGCTGCAGTCTCTGTCCTCTGCTCCTCTCTGTTCTCTTCCTCTCTAAGTTCTTGATGCCACCCCTCCCTCCTGCTGTTTCCTCTCTGTCCTGTCTGCCCTTGCCCTGAGCATTGGCCTGTCTTCCTCTTTCTGGCATCTACCAGCATCTCCCTTGCTCCTGTGCCCACTGCACTTAGGAAATGATCATTCGCTGGAGATAAACTCTGCCAGAGGCCAAGAGCTTGGAGGGAGAGTTTGTCCCAAGGCCTAAGAGGATCAATGTGGTGTCCTACGGGAGCCTGCAATACCTCTGATCTTTTTTTAAATTTATTTTTGTTTCATGTGTTTGAGTGCTTTGTGTGCGTTTATGTCTGTGCACCACCGGCAGGCAGAGAGGGTGCTGAGCCACCTGGGACTGGAGCCACCAGACAATTGTGAGCATCATGTACAACATGCTGGGGACTGAACCCTGAGCCATCTCCCCAACCCCCACACCTCTCATCTTACTGAATTCATCTTTGTTTCCTTGTCTACATTCCCAGGAGAGAGAATGATCACATTAAAGTCCAAGTGTCCATATGTACCTGCTCTAGTCACCTGTGGCCTGGGCTGGAGCTCAGGGAAGAAGTGAGTAGCTGAGCTCTCGGCTGCTGGCGGTGTGACTTGGGGCAGGAAGGACAGATACCTCATAGAGAGTGGCTAAGAGGAAACCGGCTTGCATACTTATTAGGCTCTACTCTTCCCTTAAAGGTCTAAATTTCTGTCCCTACTCCATCTGGCGCAGATAGTTGGATTTAGTTGTTCATTAAATACCTATTGATGGCAAAGCATGGGCGTTTGCATGGCACGGACTGGAGTTTCTGCCAACCTCATCCTGAGATGCGGTGCTCGAGGTGAACCCAGTCCCCTTCTCGTCACCTTCATCCTAAACAGAGAGACATTCTTTCATGGGGCATTTGGAAGCAACTGTATGTGTGTGTGGCGGGGGTGGGGGAGGGTGGGGGGCGGCTTTGAGTTAGCTGTTTACTGCATTGTAAAAATGGCTTTCCGGCCTGAGTCTCAAATGTTTGTGTCTTGATGGAAACGCCCATTTAAATTTCCTGCTTGGTCATGGCTAGGCATGAACCTGGCAAATACTATTATTTGCATCAGTGCCTTTTAGAGATTCAAAACAACAGCACTCAGTAACTGGAAATGAATTGTTGGTGGTTGACATCCTTTTGAGAGTGACAGGGACTGAGTCAACCTCTGCTTCGTTACCAGTGTTTCATCGTCGATCCTTCTCAGACTCTATTTTTAGGATGGCATTATTTAGCAAAAAGAGAGAAGTAAATTGATGTTTCTTTGTGAGAAGAGGGGAGCGCAACACCACATTCCACACTTACTCCTGTATTTGTTTCTGTATTTATTTCTGTATTTCGTACATTGCTCTTTTCCCCTTATTCTACACGAATCCCTTGGATGCATCAATTCGAGGACATATGTTTGTGGCTCACACACATCTGTCTTGAATTTCATTTTTTCCACCCCGTCTTCTAGTTTCCAAACAATTTACCTCCCTCTCTTTCTCCCTGCTGTTCCTTATTTCATTGTGCTGTGGAACCTTTCAAGGACTGGCAGAGGGGAACAATGCAGGCCACAGTCTGTTTCTATATAAAGGCATCTTGGGACGTGGCAATCACAGCTTCTTAGGATGGGATCCGAGCTTTTCACTCTGGACACAGCTGGCCCGTGGCAGTGTGGCTGATGGTGTTTTCAGAGCCGAGGAGGCGCCTAGCATGCTGGCTTCCCAGTGAGGTGATGTTACCATCTTGGACCAATCCAGCCCAGTTTATGGAGGGTCTTCACATGCCAGGCTCCTTGCAGACCCAGCATTTAGGATTATCTTTGATCTCCATCCCTGCAGACGGGGGAATTTCTCACATCATTGTAAATGCTTCCCCTCCTTGTCATTTGGCCTGTGCTCAGTGGGGACTTCCTGAAGCAGGAAAGTGGTAACAAGGGATTTATAACTGGGTACTCAGAAAGTTCTGCCAAGAAAAAAAAAGCTCTGTGAGCAGCCAGAGAAGGCAGAAGGGACAGATTTTGTCCCCTGATGACATAACAATCAAGAAGGAGATTGGAAAGAGTGCTGCGCTGAGTGCTAATGGCTCCACGGTGGGACAGGTATGGGTGGCGCTGAAAGGATAAACCTCGCCGCCATTCACACAAACCATGCTTCCTGCTCTTATTTTCATTTTGGAGAGCCGACATGGAAAAGCTGGGCCCGCTGGCTTGTAATTTATAGCATTTGGTTTAGGAGGCGTTATGCAATCGCATTCCTGATCTCCTGGAAGCTGCACAACTTGGTGAGGCTATCTGCTCCATTGCTGGTTTGGATTGCAGCTCAGTGAGTAGCTGTTTAGGAACCATGATGAATGTGTGAAGTACAATAGTGGCTCACTTGGTTCTCAGGCTTCGTCTGTGGAGTCACGTGTGCGAAGCAGCTAGCACACTCTGTGGGCCTGAAGAAGACATCTCGGGTGTTTCTTAAGCACCTTCCACAGAAGGAACTAAAGATGAAGGGCTTGGTCCCCTACGGGTACTTGTTCTGGTGAAGCTTCACTCCAGCCCTGGGCACCCAGATACCCAAAGAGTCTGGAATGTTCGGGTGGAAGCTTCACCACAAGCCCCTGGCATCCATATACCCAGAGTCTGGAATGTTCTAGTGGAAGTTCCACCCTAAACCCCCTCCCGCATTCATCTCCAAACCCTGCCAACATCTCAGAAAGCCAGCCAAGTGATGACCCGTCCCCTAGAGATGCTCAAGATCACTCCCACGGGGTATTTAAACTGTACCCCAGAAGACAGACACTTGGTTTTTTGGTCCCTCTTTTCCCTCACCTCTCTGGCGGGGTGGGGGTGGGGATGAAGAGGTGTGGAAAGCCATCCGGGAGCGTTTTACCCATTAAACCTGGGATTTTTCTGATTTGGTTTGATTTGGTCAGTTTGGATAGCTGCATCGGTGGAGAGGCTTATCAGGGCCCCGAACTTCTCAGTACTCATTCAGTAAGGACGGAAATGGACTTACAGTGGCAAACCCTGCGTGGTGGTGGGCGCATTCTGGAAGGATGGGATTCCCTCTTGCTATTGACTTGGTGGATCACAGCTAAAGATCCCTCGCCTCCAGTTTGTCCCGTGTCTCTTTCCCCGTCGGTGGTGGAGTGGCTGAGGGGCAGCAGCACATAAGAAATGCTCCCTGCAAGTGCTGGGCTCTTTGAAGGTTTGTAGGAAATCAGCCGGCAGCGGTGAGGCCCTGGCTTGTCAGCGGGTGAGAACTGAGGCATCTGGGAGAGCCCTGTGGTGCTGTCCCCAGAGCTAACACTGTTTCTGAGAGGAAACAGATGGGTGTCTGTTTTCAGACACAGGTTTCTTGGTATGATTTATTTTTCAATTTAAAATGCTGGAGGGGCTGAAAGCACCGGCTGCCTTTCTAGAAGACGGAGGTTTGATTCCCAGCACCCATATGGCAGCTCACAGCTGTCCCTTACTGCAGTTCCAGGAATCTGATGCCCTCTTCTGGCCCTTGGGCCACCAGGCACACACGTGGTTTTTAGACATACATGCTAGCAAAACACCCATATACATAAAATAAAAGTAAATCTTAAAAACAAAAACAACTAACAGAGAAGCCTCACTGGCCCGTCTTTTGCAAAGCCTTTTTACTTGCTCTTGTAAATGCTTGCCGTGTCCTTACTATGGAGCTCAAGAGCTGGGTCATTTGGGGTAAATGGGTTCCATCTACCACCTTCTAGCTAAGGGGGAATAGGTAAGAGGTAACCTTGCCTGGACAAGCAGATCCCCAAATCTGCAAGGCATGGTCCTCTTTCAGAGTGGTCGTCCATCATTCTCAGGGTTTCTCTGTGTAGCCCCAGCTGTCCTGGAACTCGCACTGTAGACCAGGCTGGCATCAAACTCAGAGATCCGCCTGCCTCTCCCTTCTAAGTGCTGTAATTAAAGGTGTGCACCACCACCACCCGACATGTCTTTAAAAGAAGGGTACAGACCAAGGTTCTCATGTCTAAGCAAAGGATACTGCTTGGTGTGGATGTCAGGAACATGAACACTCTTCCAGTTCTATCAGCAGATCCACTATGACACAAGCCGCAGAACTCTGTCCCCCACTAGACGTGACTGCCCTTGGGGCCTCAGAGTGGCTATTTGTCCTGTTGTCAGAGGAAACTTACAGCCATTTCTTTAGCTTTCCCAGCCTGTTATTAAAGGGGTGTTCCAAACCACTCTGCCCAGCGGAGGTTTGGGGACCAGATGGGCTGTCGGCAACCCCTCTGTCAGCTTGTGGGAACTGCAGCATGGGGAAGCCCGGCCACTTCCCCTAGGCTGCATCTGCGGTACTGGCTGCTGGCGGGGAAGATCCTGGAAGCCATATGCCCCTTTGTAGTCTCAGAACACTGAGCCTCCCCAGTCATCGAGTCGTTCAGGCAGGAAATCGGACAGCTTGGTAAATAAATGGCTCTCCTTAAATGCTGGAAATGATGCCATATTCCAAGAATTAGGTGATGAGTGTTCCAAGCTAGCCCCAACTGGAGGAATTCAGAGGGGTTTGAATTTTAGCATCTTTATTTTCTTTTCCTGAAAGCGTCTTCCTATACAGCTCTGGCTGTCCTGGAACTTGCTTTGTAGACCAAGATGGCCTCAGACTCACAGAGATCTTGTGCCTCCTAAATACTGGGACCCAGCAAATGTTAGCACATTTAAAAGGGACCTTTAGCCTAGCCAGGTGTGGTGGCACAGGCTTTAATCCCAGCACTTTGGAGGCAGAGTTTGAGGCCAGCCTAGTCTACAAAGTGAGCAATGGGAGGCCGCTGAGTTCTCATAGGGTAGTGGTGGATCTGACCAGCCTGGCCCCATCTATACGCTTCTTTTCCTTGGCCTCACATGCTGTTTGTTTTCTGGGCCAGCTCCAGACAAAGGAAGGATGCAAAGGACATAGGGTACAGGGGCAAAGAACCCTGTATCCCTCCCTCCCTCCTTCTATTCCATTCCTCTGTCAGTTCACCCACCTCTCATTGAATACACAAAACACTGAACACTGTTCTCGGCTACCAGCTCTACCAGGCTGTCCAGATTACAGCCATCATCCAGATCACATCCTGGGGATCATGCTGTAGGAACAAGGAGATCAAAAATCTGCTCTGAACTCTGGGACTAGAACAAAGTCTCCAGGAGCAGTTAGAGGCAGTGTTGGGATAGCAGCGGTGAGATCTGTGTGAAGTCAGGTGTGAGTCTCTGTCTCTTCCACACCCATTCACCTAGGCCAGGCTGTGGTCTGAGCACTCAGCATAACTCATCTGTTCTTCACCACAGTCTGTGCCTGCAGGCTCTTCTGACCCATTTTACGGATGAGGAGGCTCATGGAGAGGTTAGCTGCTTTGCCCTCAGATTGCTGAGAGGCTGCAGCTGCTTCAGACACAGGCATCCTAGCTGTAGAGTCTGTAAGGTAGGTGGGAGGAGAGGGATTTTACTCTTGGCCTCTTTCCTAGCCTTGGGTTGTGTTTGTTTAGGAAAGTGGGTCGTGCAGGCAAGGCTCTGTTTTTGAGTGCCGCACGGAAAGGGTGGGCTGACTGCAGTCAGCAGGGGGTGGAAGGGCAGGGGGCGTTTGCCTGAGTAGGCTCCAGCTGACCTGACCACGCAGCTTGCTGATTAATCCTACATCTGTGTTAGCTTTGGCTTCATCCCACAGATTTGCAGCAGCTGTTGAAAAAGAAAAGCCTCAGCCCCTCTGTCAAGTGCAAGAGCCAGTCCTCAGTTTAGCAGGTCACACTGTGAGCTGGGCCTTCTCCGAAATCACCAAGTCACATTTCCCAGAAGCGTCCTCAGCGCGGCTAATGGAGTGGTTTAAATGAGCTCCGCTTCCCGCTTGCATCTTCACAAGCTGACCAGTCCCGGGCCTGCCCCTTGTGATGGTTACTGCATTGCTTCATGGCTCGCTATCAGAGATTTTCTGGCCAGCATCCCTGGGCTGATAGTTCCAACCACAACCTTGGAACCAGAACCTGCCATCAGGCCCAGGACTGGAATTTTCTAGAAACTGGATCGCCCATTTGGTCATCCCTTGTGATTTCTGCCAAGTTGAGCTAATGTTGCCTCTTTGTTCCTTTCCTGCATTGCTGTCACTCAGTGAACCATCTCCCCAGTCCTAATCATCAATGTCTCAACATTTAGATCTCTAAGGGCTAGGGGTTTGCTGTGACCTATTCTATTGCAGTCGCCTGGCCTTTGGGAAACTGGAAGGAAAAGATCCTATGAGTGGCAGACGCCATTGGAATGAACCTAGGGTAGACTCGTTGCCAGGATAGTCACCAGAGAGAGGACAGATGTGACTGGGAAAAGTCCCTTGCACTTTCCAACTGCAGTAGTGACCGTGGATGTGACCCTTTTTAAATTCACACGTTGCCTTGGGGATGTAACTCAGGAATTACTGTTGTCTGACATAGCTAAGGCCCCAAGTTTGACCACCAGCACCAACTTAAAAAGCATTAAAATGCTTACTTTGCCATTGACTGGCTCCAAAAATCTTCTGAATCCAGTGGAATGTGAGCTCTTACCCTCCATCCAGCCTTCAGGTTCAGAGGCAGCAGGACGGGGAGAACCTGACTCAGCGCGCCCTCCCTCCTACGTCTGCCTGCATCAGATTGCGCTGTTTCCGTGCGTTTGAGCCAGAGGCAGGAAACCAAGTAAGAATTCCTTCCAGAGTCAGATGTGGTGGCAGGTTTCACGTAGCAAAACCACAGAGACAAAAGCCAAAAGGATTCCAGCAGGGCATGAGAACACATGCCTGTAGTCCCAGCTACGTGGGAGGATGAGGCAGGAAGACAGCTTGAGACCAGGAGTTTGAGGTTAGCCTGAGCAACATAGTATCACTCTGTTTTTAAAAAGAAAATCACACACACACACACAATTAGAAAATCTGAAAGTAAGGCTGAGTTGCGAGTCAACCACAAAGAGCTGACGTAAAACAGGGCTTCCAAGTGTCTCCTGTTGCTTAAGGTGCTCCTGGCAGAATAGCTGCTTTGGGAAGAGACCCCCATCCCATAAGTCATCTCATTTACTGCCTACTAATTGTGCACTCGATTGATGAACTGTAAAACAAAGCTGACGAGGCAGTGTTCTTCGAAGAAGACGCTGACAAGACAAGGGGAAGTGAGCATAAATTGGATCCCAGTGTTAATGAAGCATCGCAGGTATATCCGGCTCTTACAGTGAAAGTGTTTCCGCATGTGACACCTTCCTTGGGCTCACACACGATGTGGTGAGGGTATATGGTGTGCTCTTAGGAAGGTGTGACTGAAGAGGAGTGAGGTTCGCGGCCAGCAGGTGGCCTGTTTTCTCTCTGTGCTGACATGTTTCCTCCTCAGATGAAACTTTAGATGATGAACTACTAAGGATTCAATCTTAGGGTTCTAGGGGCTCTGGGACTTCTGGGGGCTCTGGGGCTCCATTAGCAGGGCCCTTGGCCTGGAGTAAATGAAAACCTCGGTTCAGTCCTCAGCACACACACACACACACACCTCCAACTCAATTGTAATACCAACAAGAATATGAGCTCACTTTTGGAGGTGCTTTCTTTGGGAAGATGGGTTTGGAGATAGGGTCTCTCTTTGTAACCCTGGTTGTCCTGGAACTCTGTGTAGACTGGGGCTGGTCTCAGAGATCCACCTGCTTCTACCGCCGGAGTGCTAGGATCAAAGGTGTGCACCACTATTCATGGCTGCCGGGGTGCTTTTTTACAAGTGCACTTAGCTCACCGCAGTACGTTATCTAGGTATCACCACTGCCCTGAGATGAAGGAGCTCGCCCAGCAGGTGGTATCACCACTGCCCTGAGACGAAGGGTGGTCTGGACGCCGTGGTCTCTCATTAGGCGCTGACAGCAGAACCTTGGCATTTACCACCCACTTCATGCTGGTGGCTTAGGTTTTAGGCAGGTGCTGCCTCTGTTCGACATTTGAATGGCGGGCGTAAAGGTGGTCCCTGTTGTGTCAGAGTCAAGATCGGTCCAGTATGAACTCTGTTAACACAAAGAGTCTTTGTTGGGGACCCATAGACATGCTGTAGCTCTGCAGGTCCCACCAGTGGACTTCAGGATTCTTGAGCTCTGTGATATCACCCACAGAATTCCAGTGTGTGCACTTTTTTTCTCTCTTTCTTCCTTCCTTCCCTCCCCCACACCCTCATTCCTTTCTTTCTTTTTGTTTGGTTAGTTTGGTTTTGAGACAGGGTTTCTCTATGTAGCAGTCCTTGCTGTCCTGGAACTTACTCTATAGTTCCAGGCTGGCCTCGAACTCAGATCTGCCTACCTCTGCCTCCCAAATGTATATTTTTCTACAGTGGAAATGTATGCGTGACCTCCCCTTCCAATGATTAAGAAGCCTGTTTTTAGAGGCTTCTGGGAAACCTTTAATGGACTTTAAGGCACAGTGAATGATAATTCTTTTTCTTTCTTTCTTTTTGAGACAGGGTTTCTCTGTAGGTTTAGAGCCTGTCCTGGAACTCGCTTTGTAGACCAGGCTGGCCTTGAACTCACAGAGATCCATCTGTCTCTGCCTTCTGAGTGCTGGGATTAAAGGTGTGTGCCACCACTGCCTAGCAAGTGAATGTGTCTTGAAGCTCAAGCTTTTCTCATATCCTTCAGTGTGGTAGAGCCCTCGGCATAGGCAGAGATGACCACTTCAACCTAAGGGCCAGCTTTCTGGCCAGGTATTAGAATCTGATTCAGGTATGGGGCGAGGTGCTGGAGAGATGGCACATTGGTTAAGAGGGTCTTCTAGAGGATGTTGAGTGTGGCTCCAGCACCCACCTCTGGAGACCCCCCCTAACCCCCTGTACTCCAGCTTTAGGGCATCTGATGCCCTCGTCAGGCCTCCATGGGCATGGCATACAAGTCGTGCACAATCACAGATGTGTGCATGTGCGTGGGAATTCTAAAAAAAGAAAAGAATGGCTGGAGAGATAGCTCAGTGGTTAAGAGCGCTGCCTGTCCTTCTAGAGGACCTGGGTTCGATTCCCAGCACCCACTTGAAAGTACACTACATTCTGGAACTCCAGTTCCTAGAGATCTGGCACCCTCTTCTGTTCTCCAAGAGGAATCAGACACACATGTTGTACACAGACATAAATGGCATGCAAAAAAAACAAACTCATACACAAATTAATTCATTAATTAATAAAATTTAAATATTGAAGAAAAAAAGGTCAGACTGATTGTTTCTGGGCCTTCTGCACTGTTTCTAAGCTGAGTGTCCTTGGTCTGTGGCCTGAGAAAGCCTGTGCTGGGCCACAGACAGAGCTCACCGATGAGGAAGTTCCTAAATAAATCATTGTCCCAAACTAGAGCACGATGGGTTAGGCTGTGAAAGGATCAGCTCTTCGATCCCTTCTAAGCATGGAAGCAGCAGATGTTCCCCTAAGCCAGGCCTGCACTTGGAAGAAAGACCCAACAATCAGTGGGAATAGGAGTCATGACCTGCTACCCTCCTGCCCTCCCGAGACCCGAGGAAAGAACACTCCCCACTAGGTAGGAGGGAAGACTAGGGTTATCAGAGTTCTTAGTTCCCCATGATGGATCCTTCCAGAAAAACTATCTGTGCTGACAGGGGGCGGAACAGTGTGCACTGAGTTCTTCTTGTCTGGGAGTACACCATCTCTACCAAGCATTTAGAGCCCAGGTTGCCTGGACACTGACGTCACTCTTTCTTTTTGCTATCATTGTTAGTTTTTTATACCTCCCCCCAAAAAAAACTCACAAGGGTAGGACTGGGGAAATGGTTCAGTAGTTAAGAGCACTTGCTTAAGTTCTTAGCACCCATGTCAGGCATCTTACAGCCACCTGTGCTCCAGTACCAGGAGATCTGACACCCTCTTGTGGCTTCCAAAGGTACCTGCATACGTGTGACACACATACACACACATACACAAAATAAAAATAAATATATGACTGGACTCCAGGTGTTGGTCAGTCAGCCTGTCTGTTAATCTGTCTACCTACCTGTCTGTCTATTACCACTGAGATACACCCTGGCCCTCTTTTCCTAAGATACCTAGGTAGGGGACTAGGGCTATAGCTCTGACTGCTTTGCAGCCAGCCTCCTGCCTTTTGACAGGTTCCTTTGGCTGCAGGTGCCTTCTCTATGCGTTTAACTGGCCTTGTTAGAAGTCTGTGCCCCCATGTCAATGATCATACATGTGTACTTGTCTGTGTATGTGTGTGTGTATGTATGTGTGTCTGTGTGTCTGTATATGTATGAAGATAGTGCCTCTCACTAAAATGTGGTCCATTCTTCTAAGCTTGCCTTTACTCTTCCTCTGCAAGGATTTCTTTCTAGTCCCTACAAGTGTCTAAAATTATTGTTCCATTTTTATTCTTATTTATTGTCTTTTTCACCCATGAGAGCAGAAGCTCTACTCAGGGCAGTAACTTCATCGGCCTTGTTCTTTCTCATGCCTCCTGTGTTTAGAAAAGACCTCGCACATAATAAGCACTCAGTTTATAGCTGCATATTGAATCTTAGCCTTGCCAGTTCTAAAACATAGAAAAAGAAAGCCCGATGTGTCGTTAGCTGTATGTGAGCTGACAGTGTGTTATTAGCCATGTGTGTATAAAATAGTTAGTATAAAATAGCTAGCTATAGGCAGGCTTTTCTGTCCCACCAGCCAGTTCCCAAATAACCATGTAGAGACTATTTACTAATTATAAATGCTCGACCGCTAGCTTAGACTTGCTGCTAACTCTTAAAGGTTAAATTAACCCGTGTTTCTTACTACCCTCTGCCACACGGCGGTTCCTTCTTTCAGCACAGCTCATTCATCTTGGTTCTCTCCCTGCCTGATCACGATTCTGAGTCTCCTCCCCTTCTTCACGCTCTTTTTGTCTGCAAGTCCTGCCTAACCTCTACCTGTCCAGTTGTTGGCCAGTCAGCTTCTTTGTTAACCCAGCCACAGTGACACATATTCACACAGTGTAAAGAAATATTCCCCAGGTAGCCAGGAAAGTGAGGTGCATTTTCTCTATCAGATTGGAAACGCTGGCATCAGTGATAGCACTGGCACGGGAGCTAGGAAACAGGCTGGCTCTCTCCCTTGCTGCTGCCAGGAGAGAGTGTGGTCTCAGCTTTCCCAAGCGATGGATCCTGGGTTAACTCTTCATTTTTGTTATTTGCTCTTTTCCAATTTTTTGAAATGGCTTCTCCCCCCCTCAAAAATTACATTTTAAACAATAAAAATTTCAATTCAGTGATCTCAACCTTTCTGTTTAAATTTTTTCTCCTCCCTCCCTCCCTCTCCCCCTCCCTCCCTCCCTCCCTCCCTCTCCTCCTCCCTCATTCCCTCCCTCCCTCCCTCCCTCCTTCCCTGTGTATGTATGGGCAGAGAATGTGCGGGTATGTGTTCCCACAAGGAAGAAGCTATTGTGTCCCTCCCCTGTTGCTCACTTATCTCTTTGAGGGAGGATCTCTCTCTATACCTGGGGCTTGAGTCTCATCTAGGCTGGAAACCAGCAAGCCCCACGATCCTTCTGTCTGCTCCCACTGGAATTATAGTTACAGGTATTTATCTAAGGATAGCAGGCTTGTCACATGGATGCTAGGGTCTGAAATCCAGTCCTCACAATTATGAAGCCAAGCCATCGTTCCAGTGCACAACCTTCCCCTGCCTTGGACACCTTTAGGGAGCCTGGTTGGACTCTGGCGCAGGAAGTTTAAGTTAATAATCCCAGTGGAGTGTCTTGTTTGTTGTCAAATCTCTGAAGTGTTTCATGAATATCCTGGGTGCCACTTAGGAGGGAGAGGCAGGTGGACCTCAGAATTCCAGGTCAGGGGCTGGAGAGATGGCTCAGAGGTTAAGAGCTTCGCCTGCTCTACCAAAGGTCCTGAGTTCAATTCCCAGCAACCACATGGTGGCTCACAACCATCTGTAATGAGGTCTGGTGCCCTCTTGTGGCCTGCAGACATAGAAACAGACTATTGTATACATAATAAATAAATATTAAAAAAAAAAAAAAGAATTCCAGGTCAGCCTGGTCTATAGAGTGAGTATCAGGACAGCCAGCATTACACAGAGAAACCCTGCCTCAGAAAATTGGGATGGGGTGGAGTGGGATTCTCATCAAAAGCTAGGACTGTTGCGGGAAGATCAAAGTTCAAGGCTAGCCTGAGTTTCATCACTAACACTAAGTCAACCTCAGCTACGTGTTGAGACCTGGTCTCAAAACAATAGCAATAAAGGATGCTCAGTCTGAGCCCAGGTCAGGCTTCTGTGCAGTGACGCAGTGGTGGTCGGAAGCTGCGCACAGCTGCTCACAGCCACCCTTGTTAAGAGGTTGCTTTTGAGCGCCCACCGGAAATGTGGGGCTGGTAAGCAATCAAGCACGGCCACCCAGTTTGAAGCAAGATCCAATAACCCTTCCACCAAGCCGTGTCTCTATAGGCTTGCGTTTCTTGGCAGATCCTCTGCCTGCAATTGCATTAAATGCCATCTGAGCCCCAACCGCTCACCCCTTTCCTAGCTGTGTGCAGCCACCTTCACCTCTGGGGCCTGTTACCCTTCTACACATCCCTGCCCTGTTTGGCCAGTGGCTCAACCTCCCTGCCTAGACTTCCAGGTCCCCCAGAAGGGAGCCCTACAACCCTTCTGCACCTGTCTTTTGCTTCTTTCTGTTTTGAGCTCTGTAGCTAACCCAGAACTTCCCTTCATGGTGTTGGTGCTCGGGCCTGGTAGTTACATCTCAGAGCATGCAGCAGCACACTGAAAGGGTGTTCACCCCATGGCCATGAACAAGAGATAGAGCCTGCAAAAATCTGGCTTCTTCCAGGGCTTTGATGTTCCCAGGTTCTCAGTGTCCTTTTTAGACCTAAAGGTTCTCCCTGCCAACATCAACACTCTGCCAGCAGCCTGGAGGCTGTTTGGAGTGGCACTGAGAGCTGAGGGCTGGGGCCGGTTTTTTGACTGCGTTCTGCAAGACAAATGGTACACATATATAGCCAGGATGCTATTCCAGTCGCAGGCCTGGACAAGTGTAGAGAGTGGCGCACATTTGAATGATTTGTCCTTGCTGGGAAACTTGTTCCCTTCTCCCTGACTGGTGACTGACTGCTGCTTGCTGCCTGCTGCTGGGTGGAGCTGATTCCCTTCCTTCCCAGGTCACCTGGGAGAAGTCCCACTGCTCTCCAGAGATAGAAGTTCCCTGGGGACCGATAAGAGACTAAATGTCCCTCTATCAATGTTCCACCTTTGCCACAGCACAAACCTTCTAGACCCCCACACCCTACAAGACCACAGGGGCACCTGGGGTTCTAATTTAACCCAGCCCTGTGGCCCGGCAGCTCTGATTTGAGTCCCTTATTCCCGTATCGTTTTTCCCTTCTAATGCTTCTCCACTCATCTCTTCCTGGGGCTGAGAGACTTGAAAGAACTCTGCAATTAATTTGGATTGGGTTTAACCACCTTATCCTGCTTTTCTTTTTATAGCTTAAACTTTGGAACAAATACCGAATCTCCAACATTCCATCGCTGATATTCCTAGATGCTACCACAGGGAAGGTTGTGTGCAGAAATGGGCTCCTGGTGATCCGAGACGACCCAGAAGGTAGGTTGGATGTGCCTGACTCCCCCTCCCCAGCCCCACTGTATCCCCTCCTGGACATCAGTACTAATGAAGTGCTGTAAGTAGATTTACATGACTAGAGAATATTGTCGGGACAAAATTACTCTATTCTCCAGGTCATGGTTAAGATTTTTAAAGGCTCAGAATGTCCCTCCAGGGTGACATTAATTCCTGGGCCAAAGCAGATGGGATCTGGGAAGGAGTGCTCAGCTGGAGGGCTGGGGAGGCTGTTGAAAAGCGGCAAAAGCCCAGATACTGAACCTAGTGCTGTTTCCGTGGCCGCGGCCATGTTAACAAGAAGAGTCTGCATGTGTGTACGAGTCCTCTTAAAATGTAAGAGTAGCTGGGTGTGGCAGTGTGTACTTTAATCCCAGCACTCAGAAGGCAGACGCAGGTGGGTTTCTGTGAGTTCAAGACCAGCCTGGTCTACACAGCAAGTTCCAGATAAGCCAGGGATACACAATGACACCCTGTTTCAACAAAAACAAAACAAAACATGTAACACACACACACATATATAGGTATACACACACACACACATGCACATCCACACACAGAGCAAAGGGATGACAACTTAGTGGGTAAAGGCGCTTGTCGCCAAGCCTGACACCCTGAATTCCATTCCTATGATGGAAGGAGAGAACCAACCCCTATCAGCTGTCCACTGTCCTTCCATGCACATGATATATAGATACAGGGAAATAAAAAATAAAATATAGTGTCCTTTATCCAAAGTCCTTGAGTATACAGCAGGCACCTTTACCTGCTCAGCAATCTCACTGGCCCTCCCCACTTGAGAATCCTGGGATGGCGTGGTGGAATTGAATCCATCCTGGGTAGTACCCGAGGCGGGTATTCCTAGGCTTGGATTTTGGGATTTCTTAGATTTGGGGATATTTGCATATATGTCACTAATGACTGTCCTTAACCTCCAAAATAAAACCTTGGGGCTTTTTTTGTTTGTTTTGATTTTTGAGACAGGATTTCTCTGTGTAACAACCCAGGCTGGCCTGGAACTCTCTCTTTGTAGACCGGGCTGGCCTTAACCTCACAGAGATTTGCCTGCCTCTGCCTCCCGAGTGCTGGGATTAAAGGTGTGCGCCACCACCCAGCATTCATTCATTCATTTAGTCAAGAATTCATTGTTTGCCCAAGCTACCTTGAAACTTGCTACATAGCCCAGGCTGCTCCAAATCTGTGCCCTTTTCCTGTCTCAGTCTTTTGATCACTGAGGCCTGAAATCTGAAATTTCATGATTGTCAAAAAAGTTTGGAGCCAGACGGAGGTATCACATGCCTTTAATCCCAGCACTCAGGTTTTTTTTGGTTTTGGAGGGCCTGCCACTCAGTTCCCAAATAAATCACACATGGATTCTTTCTTAGGAATGCCCAGATTTAGCTTGGCTTATATCTAGCCAGATTTTCTTATCGTAAATTATGCCGGCCACCTTTTGCCTCTGGGCTTTTTCCTCTTCTTACCTTCACTCTTACTCCGTGGCTGGCTGGGTGGCTGGCTTCTTCTTTTCTCACTCCTTGTTCTCTCTTCCTCCTTCTTCCTTTGCTCCCCTTTTCTCCTTCTGTTTATTCTCTCTGCCTGCCAGCCCTGCCTATCCTTTCTCCTGCCTCGCTATTGGCCATTCAGCGCTTTATTAGACCAATCAGGTGTTTTATTTTATTTATTTATTTATTTATTTATTTATTTATTTATTTATTTATTTTTTTGGTTTTTCGAGACAGGGTTTCTCTGTGGCTTTGGAGCCTGTCCTGGAACTAGCTCTTGTAGACCAGGCTGGTCTCGAACTCACAGAGATCCACCTACCTCTGCCTCCCAAGTGCTGGGATTAAAGGCGTGCGCCACCACCGCCCGGCCAATCAGGTGTTTTAGACAGGCAAAGAATCACAACTTCACAGAGTTAAACAAATGCAACATAAAATAAAGCAACACATCTGTGCATCATATAAACAAATATAACACATCTTAAAATAATACTCTGCAACACTCAAAAGGCAGAGACAGGCAGATCTCATGTGATTTCAAGACTACCCTGGTCTACATGGCGCCCTCCAGGACAGCCAGGGCTACCAGAGAAACCCTATCTGGGGGGGCGGGGGGTAGGGGTTGGATCTCAGATTTGGATTCAGAATGCTTCACCACATCACCCACGTCTCCATCTCTGTATTGTTCTCTTGGCCTCAGTGGTGAGTGCACTGCCTTGCCTGGTGTGATTTAAGTCCCAGTTCCCAATGGCCCTGCTCATGCTGACCTGCTGGCTGCTGGCCATGCACTGGGAAGTCTGCCTGGACCACATACTCGGGGTCTGGCCAAGGTCGGCACTTTTCTTCTTGCACTACCAAATACGAGCTGCAAGACCACCACCTGCTTACTGACCCAGCTAGAGGATACATCCTTGGTCACAAAGTTTTACAATAAACCCCCACCCCCACCACCACACACACACACACACACACACACACACACACACACAGAGAGAGAGAGAGAGAGAGAGAGAGAGAGAGAGAGAGAGAGAGAGAGAGATCTGGATATAGTGGTATACACCTGAAGCCCTGATATTCTGGAGGCTCTGAAGATTCTGAGTTTAAAATCAACCTGAGCTACTCCCAGAAAAATGGATAGCAAGGCCAGTGTGGTAGGGCACCTTTTAATCCCAGCACTTGGGAGGCAGAGGCACATGGTGGCACTCTGTAAAATGAGGCCAACTTGATCTGCATAGTGAGGTCCAGACTAGTCAGAACTGTGTCTTGAGGCTTGATATAGGAAGGGGGTGGGTAGAGGGAGATTTCCTATGTAGGATTGCCCTTTGTAAAAGTCAGGACACAGTGAACTCATACCCCACTAACTCCCAAGATTAGCGGTCTAGGCAGCCTCACCACCGGCTTCTTGGAGTTTTGTGTCCTCTGGTTTCCAGGTGGGCATGGACACCTGCATTTTTAACTGGGCTCTCATCCCTGGCCCCTCAGGCGATTTTGAGGTAGTGGGCCTTGGACCACCCCGTGAGCTGGGAACATGCTAGCTCCTCCTCCTGCTGGGAGCCTAAGTGTCAGTGCTGACCATCTGGGTTTTGGAAGTGTCCATTTTTATTACATTTCAGTTTTCACTGGTTCCCTAGGCCCCAGCCCAGGCTGTTGCTTTAGAGTCTCTGGGGGCGTGGCCTACAGTGGGTTCCGGTATACATTCTGGGCTGGGAACCTTGGAGCTGGCAGGATGGGATTGGATTGCTATCTGGGTGGGGTAGTATCTGATGTAGGTATCAGAGACCCAGTCTTCTGTCAGTTACCTAGGAGGTCGGCTCTGGTCTGGTCTCCTTTCTGTTCTGCTTGTCCGTCTGTAACCTTGCTTCTGCATCTGCAGCTAGCCATCTGGAGAGGGGCCTTCTTTACCCTCCCGGCACAGGAACCACTGCTTAGGCGGTAATGAGGCTGTGCTATGGACGAGTTTCTGGTTTTTTAATTACGTTTCCTAACAGCTTGTTTGGTGTATGTTTGTATTGTGTTTGTTGGCGCACACATGCCCCCGCTTACATGTAGAGATCAGAGGTTATTACTTGAGAGCCTGTTCTCTCTTTCCTTCACATGTACCAGGGATTGAACCCAGGCTGTGAGGCCTGGCTCCAGACACCCTTAGCCACGGAGCCATCTTGCTAGCCTGAGTTCCTTTGTTTCTGCATTGGCTGCAGATCCTCTGGCTAGGCTAATAAATACTTTACGGTGGCAAAGCTGTGCCTATAGTCCTGAGGACTCCTAGGTCCCGGGCCACCGCAAAGAACCTTGACATTCTCGCAATCTGTTGCCTGTTTCAGGTCTGGAATTCCCTTGGGGACCTAAGCCCTTCCGGGAAGTCGTTGCAGGGCCCCTGCTTAGAAATAACGGGCAGTCACTGGAGAGCAGCAGCCTGGAGGGGTCTCACGTAGGCGTCTATTTCTCTGCGCACTGGGTGAGTGTTTGGTCTCTCCTTAATTTAGACTGAAGGAAGCGAGCGAGTCACCACTGGGCCAAGAGTGCTTGTCTTTGTAAGGTGGGGAACTCTGACAGACAGTCGTTGGCTTTGCCATTCCTTGCTCATTGATGACAGGAAATACTCAAGCTATGGATGGTGGCAGCAAGAAAACGACCTCTTGGGCTGGAGAACAGCGGTTAAGAGCACTGGCTGCTCTTCCAATCTTGAGTTCAATTCCTAGCAACCACACGGTGGCTCGCAACCATTTGTATCGAGATCTGGTGCCTTCTTATGGCATGCAGGCATACATGCAGTCAGAACACTGTATATATAATAAATAAATCTTTAAAAAAAAAAAGAAAAGAAAAGAAAAAGAAAATGACCTCTCCACAGCCATCCTGATGAGATTTCTCAGGCTCCCTAAGGGGAGGTATCTCACGGCTAACTGCTGCACACTGCCTAGGCTGGCCTGTGTGTGTGCCTACTGATTGCCAGGAAGAGATGCAAGCTTACTTAGCTCTTGCTGTCCCAGCCCTACCCTTCTCACCTAGCCCCCGGTGGCCAGTGCTGGAAGTAGAGACTTGTAACATGGCAGGGGCTCTTGTCTTTCAGTGTCCACCCTGCCGGAGCCTCACCCGAGTGCTGGTGGAATCCTACCGGAAGATCAAGGAAGCAGGCCAGAAGTTCGAGATCATCTTCGTCAGCGCAGACAGGTACTGTGTACCCCTGAAGTGTCCGCGCTGCGCCGCTTTTCTGATAATGGCTTCTCTCCATTTCTTTTACGTCATATGTCTTCCTCAGTGTAGGCCCTAGAGTAGGGCCCAGGGAAGACCAATCTGGGATAGTAAGTAACTCAGGTAAACTTTACAGCAAACACTGAGGCACGTCTCAGTCCAGGTTGTGGTCAGCTGAAATCAAGATTGCAGTTTTGGTTCAGCTTTCTAGATCGTGAAGGGGAAATATAGGGTGGAGGATGGAAGCAAGCTAGAGACTAGCATGAGGTGATTGTTTTGTGAGGATATGTGTTCATTTTCTTCAACCTGGCCACACACTCTGTCTAATTAGGGGTACTTTAATGCATGTGGAAAAGAAATCACGTAAGTCAAGCAGTGGTGGCACACACCTTTAATCCCAGCACTCTGGGATGCAGAGGCAGGCAGATCTCTGAGTTCAAGACCAGCTTGGTCTACAGAGTGAGTTTCAGGACAGCCAGGGCTACACAGTGAAACCCTGTCTAGGAAAACCAAATGAAGGGGGGGGGAGGAAGGAAGAAGGAAGGAAGGAATCATTTAATCAATCAATCAATCACCCAACTGAGGACAGTGTAGTTTTAATCAATCAATCAATCAATCAATCACCCAACTGAGGACAGTGTAGTTTTTCATTCCAGAGTCTTGTCTCCTTAGCCTCAGTGGTTTCTGCTTCTCACCTGTCCATTCATTGATACATAGTCTTCAGCTTAGCCTCCAATCAGGATCCAGACAGACATCAGGAGTTTCTGCCTCCTGAAGTCCTGGCCACAGAGACTCTCAAGATGCCACATTGTAGCTTTGACATTGTACTTCCTGTGCTATTTCTTGGCTCATGGTCCCACCCCACAGTTCCTGGTCTCAGTGCAAGGGACTGGAGACAAGCCTGAAGACATTTAAAGCTTTAAACTGTATCATCTTTATTGAAACACAATGTCTATACAAATAAATTGCATCCATTTTAGGTTTGTAGTTCCCTGAGCTTTGCCCATGTTTACCCATGTCACTGTTGTCAGAGAGTCAAGATACAAACATTTCCATCACGTAGAAGGCTCCCTTTTGCCCTTCCTGGTCATCACACATCGCCATAGCCAGCCCTAATGTGTTTCTGTAGCCTCATTGTCTTTACCTTCCCTAACATTTCTCTTATGTACAATCATAGGTGTAGGCTTGGTTCCGAGTGCCTAGTTCTGTGCACACCACAGCTCTGCATGAAAACTAGGGGCACACGGGAACACAATCGTGGTGTGTATTCAGTCTGAATCTTTTAAAAACCAAACATGTCTGTGCTGACGATGAAAAGTTGTGCATAGGCATAGTTGGTAGGATGCTGGCATGGCCTGGCATGGTTTGGGAGCCACCTCGTGGATGGACTCATTTGCTTCTTGGTGAACAGCAGGATGGGTAGAATAGCGAACACCTGTATTCTGGTGCCTGCGGCGCTAGGTTAGGAGCTTGATGTTAGGAACCTCAACCCTGTAGGTGCTGGCATGACAATAATGGCAGGAAGGACCAAGTAGAAATACACACAAGAGAAAGACATTTTCTCCACATCTTTCTGTAGGTCGGAGGAGTCTTTCAAGCAGTACTTCAGTGAGATGCCATGGCTCGCTGTCCCCTACACTGATGAGGCCCGACGGTCGCGTCTCAACCGACTGTATGGAATCCAAGGTATGCATCCCAGGGCTGAACTCTATGCAGCCTGGATGGAAAGCTGCCCATCTGGGCTTCCACATCCTGGCCTCCTTTTTAGCAGAGAAAGAACATCTTTGAAACAAAGCATGGTGGTGCATGCCTGTAACCTGAGCATCTGGAAGTCAGAGGCAGGAGGAGCGCCAATGCCATGGTAGTCTAAGCTATATAGGGAGACTCGGTTTCAATAAGACCAAAGCAACCAAACAAAAAACTAGATTTTACTTTCTGAGTGTTCATGTTCCTCACATGTTTTAAAAATTTCTTGGACCAGGCAGTGGTGGTGCACACCTTTAATTCCTGCACTCGGGAGGCAGAGGCAAGCGGATCTCTGGATTACTTGGGGACTAGGGACTGGAAAGATGGCTCAGTGGTTAAGAGTTTGCACTGCTCTTATAAAGAGTCCAAGTTCAGTTCCCAGAATCCATATCAGGAGGCTCACAGTGACCAGTAAATGTAACTCCAGCTCTAGGGACTCACCTAGCTTCCTTGGGTATCCACAGAGACATACTCGTGTACACGCACGCACACACACACACACAAATACACAATTTAAAAAATAAAGTAAATCTTTTTAAAGAGAACTTGGGGTGAATTTTATGGCATATAAGATGACTTATACCTCATTACTGCTGCTCAATTTGGGGTTCTGGGGTTTTAAGTGCTTGCTCCAGTAAAACAGTGCTTCTCGTCCCCTCGAATGGTGCTTCTGATGTGAATGGCCTGTGGAGCACATGCTTCCAAATCCACTGTACAAGCACCTCCCTTCCAAGGTGTCACTGTCATGCAGACTAAAGGATAATCTTTGGTTCTGTCGCTTGGAGTCCCTGAGCTTCCGTTTCCTCCTCTGCAAATTTGGCATGATGAACCTCTGACAGAAAATTGCTGAGAAGTAATAGAGATGAAACACTTCTAACAAGTCTGTGTCCGCGTGTCCGTGTCCGCGTGTCCATGTCCGCGTGTCCGTGTCCGCGTGTCTGTGTCCGTGTGTCCGTGTCCGCGTGTCCGTGTCTTTATGTGTGTGTTACACTCATACTATCAGACATTTCTTCAAGGTGTTGACCGCTGGATTTGCCTTACAGTGTTGTTCAGAAATAAATAATAATATCACAGAAACAAGCTAGATCCTTCCCTTTGTTAGATAAACAGCTCCTTCCTATAGCTAAATGGGTTCTTTCTTGGGAAAGACAAGGGTAGATGCTTGCTTAGGCTCCCTCCCCGCACTACAAAGACAAACAGAAATACATGGGGTTGAGTTTTGACTTTTCTACCATTGGGATTAAGTTTCCTCGCTCTAAAAGTGACTCAGTTTTCTACTTAAAGGAGACATGGCTGTCTCTTTGTGACTGTTCAGTGAGCAAGAAGCTGCTCCCAGCTTCATAGTCCTCAAGGCCATGCCATAGGCCCCTAACTTGTGACTGAGGCCTCTCTTGAGACGACAGGCGAGACATACTGGTAGGCTGGTTGAGCCCCAGGGATGATGTTGTCCTCTTCTGGTGACAATGAGTGTTCCATCTTCATCTGTGTTAGCGGTTCATCAGTGTGACAGACAGCGTAAGGCGTACCGGTTACCTAGGCTCTCAGCTTCAGAGGGGTGATAAGGAAGGCGTGGCCAAGCCACTCAATTCATGGCCCCATGGCTCAGGTGATGGAGAAGGAGGGATGGTGATACACTGTTGACTTTTGCCCTTTCTCCACTTCATTCTGTCCTGGTCGTATCCATATTCAGAATGAGTCTTCCAGTTAGCCCTCCATGGACATGCCCTCACAGATACACGGAGAGCAGTGGTCCCTGTCTCCCAGGTGATTCCAAACCCGGCCAAGTTGATGGTGAAGATTACTATCACGTGGCTTTGGCAACAGGCTTTTGAGAATTCCTGTTCTTCATATACAGCAGTGAGTGTGGATGAATAGATCTTTAAAAACATAATAATAAATTTAAAAAGAAGAAATCCCACTTTGTAGGGATTTATTATAAGAAATTATCTCATAGCACCTCTTAGAAGCTGAGCTTCTCAAGCAGGTGGTATATTTGAACTTCTCTTTGTTTGTTTGCTATCTATTTTATTTATTGAACTTCTACTTATTTATTTTTAGAAGGTTTTTCCTAAAGTTCTTTTCTTAATTTATTTATTATGTATACAGTGTTCTGTCTGCATGTATACCTGCAAGCCAGAAGAGGGCACCAGATCTCATTACAGATGGTTGTGAGCCACCATGTGGTTGCTGAGAACTGAACTCAGGACCTCTGGAAGAGCAGTCAGTGCTCTTAACCTCTGAGTCATCTCTTCAGCCCTTTCCTAAAGTTTTGTTGTATATGGAAGTATTTTGCTAGTACGCAGGTCTGTGCATCACATGTGTACATGGTGCCTTCAGAGGCAGGAAGAGGGAGTCAGATTCTGTGGAACCAGAGTTGTAGAAGGCTGTCAATCACCATGTGGATTCTGGAACTCAAGTCTGGGTCTACTGGAATTATGCCAGTGCTCTTAACTGCTGAGCCAGCTCTCCTGCCATTGGTTGTTTTGTTTTGGTTTGTTTTGAGACAGGTATTATTACTCTACAGCCTAAGCTGGACTGGAATTCACCATGTAACCCAGGCTGACCTAAAAATCATAGTAACCTTTCTATGTCAGCCTTCCTGTGCTGAGATCACAGGCACAGGGCACACACCTTTATTATTTATCTATTTATTTATTTATGTTTTGTTTTTAAGCAGGGTCTCATTGCGTAACCGTGGCTGGCCTGGAACTTGCTATGTAGACCAGGCTGGCTTCAGACTTGCAGTAATATTCCACTTGCGTCTGCCTCCCAGGTGCTAGGGTTATAGGTGTGTGCTGCCATGCCATGCCAGGCTGATGAAGTGGCTTTACAGAGAAGTGCTAGAACATTCCCTATGTGATACCTAGGCTGAGCTATCTCCACCTAGTCTTAGAGAGAGAGAGAGAGAGAGAGAGAGAGAGAGAGAGAGAGAGAGAGAGAGAGAGAGAGACTGAGACTTGATCTGACAGTCACCCAGGTTCTCCCTATTGTCTTGACTGGCTTGGGTGAAAATCTATAATACAAAAGGAGCATGGCCTCTGAGTGTCTTAGGATCTATGTCCAGAGTGTCCCTACACCAGAGAGAGAGAGTCTTCCTCCAGAGTGGCCTTTCCAAATGCTGACAGTTAGCTGAGGTGTCACAGGCAGTGAGGCGCCCTGTCAAAGAGTAGCTGTGTCGCAGGTCTTGACAAGTTTGCCCTATGCTACATGGACCGAAGTCTGGCAGCTGCCAGTGGCCTGGTCACTGGCTCCCTTTAGATGCCTTCGACTCAGCCTTGGGTTTGTGTGAAGTCATCATGGGGCCACCCCGACTCACGGAGGATTTGGCATTTGGCTTCCCTCCATCTCCTTTGTCTCCCTGAAAGAGCTGGGTTCCCCACAGGCCTCCCTGCTCCCAGTGCTCTGTACAGTCAGGGGAATTGGGGGCCCTATAAGCTGTTTAAAAATGCCTTTCTAAGGGAACCATTTAGACACACTTGGCAAAAGGCAAATCCCATTAGCCATTGTCTAAGTAACCCAGGGCTGTGGAGAGTATTGCAGAACACCATGTTCTTTTGCAAGGAGGCTTAGGGGCCTTCTGTCTTGAGCGAGGGACCCAGGCGCTTTTGTCCTTTCTCTCTATCCTTCATCCCCAGCCTGTGGGAGGCAGGAACTGGGTGGCTAATACGTAGAGCCTTGCTGTCGCCAACATAGAGCGTTGTGTTTCTTTTTCCTCTTGCTCAATCTGTCTTTCACTCTTCCTCTCCCACTTCCCTCCTCCCCTCTCTGCCCCTTTCTTTGCCCTCTTCCTTACTTCCTTCAGAAAATGGACTTGAAGCATTCTATAAACATAAAAATGACATTTTCAGAGCTGTGTCTTTTCAATCAGTAGAGGGCAAGTGGCTGAGCTGGCGTGGTGGTTTTTTTTTTTTTTTTTTTTTTTTTTTGTAGACAAATCTTCGTATTCAAAAGGCTGGCGCCTCTGTGTAGATCTGCCTGTCTGCTGGCGGAGGGCAGCCAGGGCAGCCTGGGAATCCACTGAGCGGCCTTGGTGTTCTGTTTTGTTTATTTCATTTAATTGTGAGCACAGAAAAAGGAAAAAAGATAGGGGCAAGAACAGAGGACAATGTAATAAACACCCATATTGCACCAAGAAGACTTGGTTCAGATATTTAGAATAGAATTCAGGTCCTGTGTCTATTCCTCAGCATACCCAACTCTCTCAAAAAGAAAAAAAAAGAGGAGAAAAGAAAGAAGGAAGAGTAAAGAAAGCATTACAGACAAAGACAAGGCCCTTGCGCTCCTCTGCCTCCCTTCCCCTGGGAATCACCACCGTGTATCTAGTGTATCTACTTCATAACCTCATAAGCCGCTTCCGCATTTCCCTGCATGCATATGAACCCATGAATAATGGTATTGCTTCCTTGGTGCGTCTTTTAGAAGCATACTCTAAATGCCGTCATAATGTAATTTTCCAACTTGATTTTTTTCACTTACATTATGGTCTTAAAATGTATCCCCACTAATATTCATATCTAGTTGGTTTATTTTTTCAGGCCTGGGAAGGGCTCCATGGGTTAACTGTGCTGACTGAGTTATCTGCTCCTGTGTTGATGGGCAGTTTGACTGAGCTTGGCAGATCTGCTCCACTCTTGACTGACAGTTCTTTCTTCCTTCCTTCCTTCCTTCCTTCCTTCCTTCCTTCCTTCCTTCCTTTCTTTCTTTCTTTCTTTCTTTCTTTTTTTTCTTCAGGATAGGGTTTCTCTGGAAACTAGCTTCAGGGTTCCTGGAACTAGCTCTTGTAGACCAGGCTGGCTTTAAATTCACAGAGATCCGCCTGCCTCTGCCTCTCATATGCTGGGATTAAAGGCATGTGCCACCACCGCCCAGCTGTTTTCTGGATTTCTAAGAACATAGCCATACATGTCTCTTGGTGCAGACTGAGCAGCTTTTGTATCTTCTGGCCAAGTCCTAGTTGGGCCAAACCCATCTCTCTAACCTGAGTTGAGTTTTTCTGGGCTTTGCCACCTAAACCAGATGCCCGTGCCCTCTCCTGAGCTCTCTGCTTTGGGGCTGGGCGCAGCAGGAGAGACATCTGATGAGTGGAACTGGTTGGTGGTTTTGCCGGGGTTTGATTTGGTTTCTGGAGCTGAAGGCTTAGGCTGAGTCCTCTCTGGGAATGGTGGTGTGTATGTCTTCCCAGCTCACAAAGGGAGCTTGCTTGAAAGACATTGCTGTTGCTGGGACTTTTACTCATACCTCCCATTCCTTAGCTAACGTTCTCCACCCTGGCTGAGGTTTCTGCTTCTCTCTTACCTGGCTCCCACCCTCTGTGCCTTATCTGGGAGGGTTTTTAAAACCATGAGTGGGCTTATAATATTTGCTATTATTTATGGAACACGTACAATATCCCCAGGACTCTGCTGAAATGTTTTACATTTTATCTTTTTATTCCTCCCCATAATCAAGTAAGATAGAATCTGACATCCCCATTTGGCAGTTTTTGGAAATGAGGCTGAAAGAAGTTAAGGGACCACGGGATCTTCTTAGAACTCCAGGAATCTGTACCTTTCCCCCAACCGTCGCAGCTGGCTTTGCTGGGAAACAAGCCTGGGACCAGCAGTGATAAGCTAGCTGCCTCCTTTGTTCCCCCAGAAGCCTCTCGCTGGGGGGGAAGGGATTTTGCATGACTGCATTGATGAAAAATTTGATGTTCCCTTGAAGTTTCCCAAGGCTGCAGTAGTGACTTGGGAAAGCCTGATTTAGGGACTGAATGCCCAGGAGGGGAAAAATGGGGTGCTGACACCCCCAGCATCTGCCACCGCTCCGGGGAGGGAAGTTGAGAGAGGCAAGTAGTTTGGGAAACTATGGTTCTCAGAACCTCCCTGGCCCAAGCCAGGTGCTGGGAGAGGAGCCCTCGGCAAAGGCCATGTGTATCCTGGAGACAGAGCCGCAGCCCACTGGGACTGACTGGGTGGTCTTGTAGTGGTCCCCACAGCTTGTGAGGATGATTAAGTAGGTCGCAATTATGTTGTGCCCAGCAGAGCAGACACTGCAGAGGCAAGCTCCCCTTCTCTTGGCCAGCCCTCTGACTCAGCAGCAGAGTCCACCCTTAGAAGGGTCTAAGGTCAAGCCCAAGGTCACCAAAAGGAAAAGGTAGACACAAAGGTGAACACAAGAACTCGGGTACTGTCCGAGTCTGATTGGGTGTGCCCCATGCACCGTAGTCACACTCCCCACACTGCCCTATCCCGGGACCTCACGGGCTTCGGTGAAGCTCAAAGAACCGAAGCTAAGAGAGGTACTTCTTAGTTTTTCAGAGCTAAGGGGATGGAAAGGAGAGAGCCTGGCCAGAGGGCTTCCCCGCAGCCAGCCTGAGTCCTTGCTCTCCTGGGCTGGTCCCCACAGGACTCAAGAGAGGAGCAGATGAATCCCACCACAGAGAGACAGAGGAAGCAGACTCCGGGCTGGCAGGCTTGTCTGCCCTTCCCTACCCCAACTCTGCGCCTGCCTGTCCTTCCTAGATCCACTCTGCATCCTGAGTCCAGGCTAAAAACAGGGCCGCTGCTGTGTTTAATCTTAGCAGTGGGCGGGCGCTGGTTTACCCAGTGCTCAGAATTGCCCAATTTCCGAAATACCAGTTCAAATTAAAGACCTGTGCCAAGGCTTTTTAGGGATGGGGACGTGGCAGTGTGGATCACTCATGTGTCCCAGGCTGTCCCGTGTGGCCTCCTGTTCCAGGCTCCCTTTGGGCTACTGACTTAAATCCTCTGTGTGGAGGCACAGCTAACATGGGTCCAGGCCTCTGGGTAGTCATTAGGACAACTTCCCAGGACTCCTGTTCAAGACTTAAAAGAACATAGGAATGGTAACCACGAGCAGGGCTCTCTTCACCTGTTCCCCGTCACGCCCATCCAGCTACTTCTTCTAATAGGTGTGAACCAAATGGACTGTTTATTCCTTTTGAAGACAGGCCCACCACTGCGTGTCCACTGGGCCCACTGCCACAGCAGGTTACAGAACACCAGGGACATACTTCTGGTACCTCGCTGCATACCCCATGGAGAAGTAAAATGTCAGTGGAGCAAATTACTGACCAAATACTTCAGAGCTTATAAATATTAAATTGCTGCGGCTTTCATATAAAATTCAGGCTCTGGTCTGCCCCCAAGGGGGGGGGTACCTGGAGAGCTCTACTGGGAAGGGGACCAGCTACCAGTGGCGAGACAAGTGTCCCCAAAGGTCAGGGCAGAGGCAGACTCTGTGTGTGTGGTAGCTCTGGCCAGAAGAGCAGCAGTGGGGAGCGGGGTACAAAGAGCAAGAAGGTGGCAAGCCCAGATGTAGCTATAAAGCAGGTTCGGATTTCCCCCAGGTGTTCATTGGGGATTTATAGGGAAAGTGTACGTGCTACAAAGGCAAGTAGTCTGTGTATTCGCTACTCCGGTCCAGAGGCGCACGTCCTGCTCCTTCTGGGGACTGCTCTTCACGTGTATTGCATTCTCCTCAGGCAGCAGGGCTGTGGCCCAGCTGTCCTCTGCCTCCTAATTTGGGCTGTGGCCTGAACCAGGTTCCTCCCTTTCCTGCACATCCCTGCTCACTGGGGCTCTTGGGGTGGCCTTGGTGACTGTATAAGGACCCTGCTCACATCTATTGTCTTGCTCTGTGTGTGTATCCATGCACTGTATGGGAGGGTCTATGGGTGTCTTTATGCCACCTCTGTCTGCTTTAGAGTCTCTGCCAACTCGGGGGCCTGCTGTACCTTTGGGGGTCTCTTTAGGGTGTGCCCACCACTGACTGATAGGCTGCACCTATGTGCCAAGACCCTGTGCTCAGTTCTGTGTGTGTGTGTGTGTGTACACACACATGCGTGCGCATGTGCACGCACACGTGTCTTTGACCCCAAACCTTGTGCACACTGCAGGAGTGCTGGCTCCTGTGTTTTGTCGCTCAGTTGCTGTTGCTGGAGCTGGGAAAGATGGGGGCTCCAGCTCCTTCACAGTATTACCCCCAAGAACTCGCAAGACCCAGGCTTGCTCTGCGTTCCACGGAGTGACCCACACAGACCCGGAGCTGTTCTGGAGCTAGTCAGCAACCACACTTAGTTTCAGCGCAGGGCTTCCCAGGAATCCTACTGTGACTACGGTTGTGTATGTCCCCGGTCTGGAAGACAGGCTCCACACAGCGGCCATGTAAGCGCTCTGTCTTTCTTGCAGGCATCCCCACTCTCATCGTGCTGGACCCCCAGGGGGAGGTGATCACTCGGCAGGGCCGGGTGGAGGTGCTCAATGATGAGGATTGCAGGGAGTTCCCGTGGCACCCGAAGCCCGTGCTGGAGCTCTCAGACTCCAACGCTGTGCAGCTCAACGAAGGCCCCTGCCTCGTCCTTTTTGTAGGTACGGAGCGGAGGGAGCAGTGGGGGACAGGTCAGAATGAACCTCTCATGGGAGGTGGCTATCCCTGCAGCCTCTGTCATTAACAGTGCTGAGCTGGGGGTCTTTGTCTCCCCAGGAGCCTTGCTTTTGACCCCAATGATTTATTCATGGCTATCCCCCTGCGGGGCGGTGATCTGGAGCAACTACTGCACAGTTTTCCCTCTGTGCTGCTCCTGCTGCCAGCTGGGCAAACAGGTCAGGCAGGAGGATGCTCCCAGCCCCCCATGAACGGAACCTTTGTTGGGAAAGGAGGGGGGGTTGCTTGCATAGCAGCTGCAGGGGGTGGGGCCCCCTCAGGCTAAGGCTCATCCAGAGCTGCTTCTGCTACTCTTTTATGCTCTAATGAACAACTCCAGGGGGCCACTAGAGCTGGGGGGGGGGAGGTGCCCCTGTTCCTCCTCCAGACTCAGAAGCTATGCCTCTCTACCAAGTAGAAAGACAGAAAAGTATCCCTGCATTCTGGTAGGATGACACCCTATGGCCGAGAACTACGGGGACTTTGCTGGTCACCTCCAACTGAACTGCTCCATTAGGTCTATGGTTAGAGTATCACCACCAGCTTCTCTGAGGGAGGACACTCACACCCTGCTCCATTCTCTGGGGTCTGGTTGTCTGGTCCTCAGCATGGGAGCTGCTAAGCAGACCGGTCTGGTCTTGGGTAGGAAGGCCGGCTGGGAAGAAGCAGCCTTGGGAAACCTTTGCTGTGGGCAGTGGGGCTGTCAAGCCTGCTGTGGGTCTTTACACCCACATCCGCACAGTATTTGGAAAGTGCTTTGAACTTGGGGGCAATTAGGACCCTTTTGGTCTTCTCCAGAAATGTGGAAACAAAGTCCCGGAGAGGCAAACAAGTTGGGCAGCATCACAAAGTGGATTTAGATATGGCCTCGTGGGCAGTACGGCCTTTCTGGGTAGACTCCTGTTCTCTCCCTGCTTTACCAGTCGAGGAAGCCGCACAGGCTCTTGACCACAGACGTCGGCAGCCTGAGCCTTGTGTGTGGCTCTTCCTTGCATTCTCCCGTGCCCCCTCCTGGGCAGGCCTGGCCAGCACTTGTGGAGGCCTTGGTAGCAGTTGTGGTGTCCCATCGCCACCAGAGCTGCAGAGGGGACCATGTATGTCCTCACTTCCTTGCTGCAGTCATGATTCTTCTTCTGGGACTGGGAGAAAAGCTGCCAGGGGCTCAGGTGATGGTGTGGCAGCCGCTCAGCTTCCTAGATAGCTTGTGAGACCCGTTCCCAGAGCCTGTGTGTACCTGTGAGCCCAGTGAGGCCCAGGCCCAGAGCCTGTCTGTACCTGTGAGCCCAGTGAGGCCCAGGCCCAGCACCACTCGTTGACAATCCAGAGTTTCTTGTCCTTTCCTTCCGTGCCACAGATTCTGAGGATGATGGAGAGTCTGAGGCAGCCAAACAGCTGATCCAGCCAATAGCTGAGAAGATCATTGCCAAGTACAAAGCCAAAGAAGAGGAGGCCCCACTGCTGTTCTTTGTGGCCGGGGAGGTAAGTACAGATAGGCCTGGTCTCTGGCAGGGCTGGCAGCGGGCACTTTCAGGACATGGATAATCTTGGCCTTCCTCCAGAGGTCTGAAGGGACCTCTGGGTCTGAGCTGATCGTGCCCCATAGAGATGTAAGAGGAAAGGTGTGTCCTTAGTCATCAGACACCATTTCCTAGCCCTGCTCTCCTCCCGCTTCCTTCTCACTCAGCAGCCTCGGAATATTAGGAGACCTTCCCAGGACTGTTCCCCACGCACTGGGAGAGAATAGTGTCACAAACATCTCCCATCGCTGTGCCGGGTCCCAACCAGCCCTGGTGCTTTGCCAAGTGTCAGCCTGGCTAGTCCCACTGCACCACCAGCTTGAACACAGACTTAGGCATCCCAGGGCTCCTGGCTTAGGACACAGCTGAGACTCAAGGTCACTCGCAGCCGAAGGTGCTTGGGGAGGTGGGAAGCTGCCGCTGTGCACCCAGGCATTAGTCCTTGAAGGCCCTCACTGTGCCAGACTGAGCAAGGGACTTTCCCAGGGTCAGAAAGTGGGTTCTTAAAGAGTAGAGAGTCCCTGTGTTGGTGCCTGACCACCCTGGAGCGTGGGAGCTTGCATCCTCTAGGCACCCGTGTTCTGCAAGATGGCCGTCCGTGATCAGCAGCGCAGGCGCTCTCGGGCTCCTTTTGCACATGCTCATTATCTCCCTACCTCACCCCTCTGAGGCTTACATCAATGGACTCTATGAGACCACCCCGCAGCCCTTTCTGCACAGGTCTGAACCTCCAGTTGGCCAGAGCCTGTGCACTGTGTTTGGATCCCAGGAGAAGCCCAGAAAGACAAACAGGAGAAGCCAGACACCCTAAGCCACCCATTCATCATCTCCTCAATAGCTGCCCCTGGCCGCCCTGCTGGGCCCCTCGCAGGCAGCTCCAGTTGCCCTGCTCAGCCCTGGGGTGGCGGGGAACAAAGAGGGTTCACAGGCTCTTGCCTGGGCTCCCAGCCGCTCCACACAAAGCCCAGCAAGGCTGCTCTGCATGTCGTAAACTCTAACCCCTGGAGAATGACTCCTAAGAAAAGGTGGGTGCAGAAGAGGAAGGGCTAGGCTGGGGGCAGGGCAGGGATTCAGGAGCACAGCTGAAAAGCTTTTGTGAGTGTTCTGTGCCCTGGGCGCCTTGCCAGGAACTTCACCTGCTAGTCTCCGTTGTACCTCACCTCTCTGACGAGGACTGTACACTTACTATCTTGTTTCCTAGATGAGGAAAGGGAAGGACAGACTCTCCCCAGGCAGGGCCGGGAGCACAGCAGACTGGTTTCTTCTAGCATCCTAGGCATTAGGGATGGGACCTGGACTCCATGATGCTCCATTGCCAAGGCCACATAGAAAGTAGTAGAAAGAACTGGTGAGGTTGCTGTGAGTCCAGCAGATGGACCAGTTGATGCCTAAAAAGACAGGTACTGGGGGCATTACCCATGGTTCGGAAAGCTAGGCAGAGCCCCCTATATGACCCATTGTTCCACCCAGGCTCTAGCCCCAGCTGACTTGGTCCAGCCCTCTGTCCTTCTGCACGATAACCTGGGACAGGGTAGGAGTGGGGGGAGGGCACAGGACAGGGAGATGGAACATATGGGACATGGACATCAATTAACTGAGCTGTGGCCCAGGGCTCAGAGAGTCCTGTTATTGTTGTTTTTCTGTCCCAGTCCTGTCCCTTGGGACAAGAAGTGGTTAATCTGAAGCCTTCATGGCCATTAAACTTCATCTCTCTCTGGTTTGTTCCAAGGGAGCCAGAGGAGGCACTGGCGCTCTTGGCTTGGTCCAGGCCTCCTAAAGGGGTAAGAGGAACAGTATTTGTCCAGCTGCTTCCCTCTGTTTATGATGAAGGATTTTTATTAAGATGAGGGCTGAATCCGTGTAAGTACCCACAATGTGGAAGCACCCAGCATTACTGGGAGGCACATGCTATTTTATGAGGAAGGAAGATGTCACTGACAGCCCTCCTCAGGGTCTGGACAAGTAATGGATTTTATCTGAGGAACCAGTAAGCGTACGTTTTATGGCTCCTATTCACCCCCATTTAAGGCCAGGAAGACCCCAAGTCCTTTCTCTGCAGGGCAACTCAAAATTTTTCGTTAGAATTAGAATATTATATGTTGTATAGTGTAAGTCCCGTGTCCTGTTAGCCACCACCTGTGGTCTGTAGCATGAAAGAAAGGTCTTCTCAAATAGTTACCTCTCCACAAAAGCGTTTCCTTGTCTTCTGTGTTTGCCTGTCTGGATGAGGCATGTCTGTTCCCAGGGAGCTCACTGGGACAGCAGCCGGGGATGCATGGCAAAGCGCTGGCTTCCTTCGCAGAAAATGCAGTGAAATGTAGTGAAGTAGCTTCCAGGCTGACTGGGCATCTCTGCCTTCCTTCCGTGGAGGGCACAGGAGACAGTCAGCTGGTTTTGTTGAAAAGCTTTCCAGAGTTGAGATCCTGAGTGGCCTCAGAGAGCAGATTGCAAATTAGGATTTGACGATCTTAAAAAGCAGAGGGCATGTTAAAGTTCCCTTTGTGCTTGGTGAAAGGTGGCTGGCCTCTTGGATGGGGTGCAGGAAATTGAACAGCCTTCTGCCTAAGACTGGGTGGAGCCCTTGTCCTTCTGCTAGGAGCCCATCACTCTAGGATGCTGGCACTGCTCCCTTCCGTGCTCTCTGGCAACTGGGTTCCAGAAACTCTCTTGTTAAAACTTTCTGGTTTTCTTGCCCCTCTGGTGACTTCCAGGATGACATGACTGACTCCCTGCGCGATTACACCAACCTGCCTGAGGCGGCACCTTTGCTCACCATTCTGGACATGTCAGCCCGGGCCAAATACGTGATGGATGTAGAAGAGATCACCCCAGCCATTGTGGAGACTTTTGTGAATGACTTCCTAGCAGAAAAGCTCAAACCAGAGCCCATCTAGTGGGCTCTGGCCTCCTGAGATATTATTTAAGACTCAATATTCTCCTCCCCTTCCTCCCCTCCGCCCTTGGACTGTTCCAGCGCGTCCTGAATCACACAACCCAAGTGTCCAACCTCTGTGGTGCCTTGTTTCTGCATTAACAACTCAGCTAGCACCCAAGGGTGCACATCCTCACGGCGGCAGCAGAACTCGTGTCTGGAGACTGCTCGGGATATGTGAGGCTGGCATGGCCGGCTAACACAGCCGGCTAGCACCAGGACGGCCACACTCTCCTGGTCACTAGCTCTTGGTGAAGGACCTTCCAGGGCCTTCTGCAGAATGAACGAGCAGGGACAATGGATTGAGGCTCTGACTCTGGGGTCAGTACACACACCCCAAGCCAGAGGGGACTTCCCTGTGACACTCGTACCTATGGGAGTTACAGAGGAAGGCCCATGGCCTCAGCAGACATCAGCTGAGAGCTGTTGGTGAAAGCATGCTTTGGAAGGACCTATTATCCTTTCTTGGTCTGAGGGAAAAACAGTGTGTCAGTGGATTCTTGGGCAGGGGACCTCCAAATCTATAAGGAAACGTATGGGTGTTTGTTTTGGTGGGAAAATGACTAGCTACGCTAACAGTTCATAGAATGCTTACTGTGTGATTAGTTTCTTGATCTCCCCAACCTTCTTCCTTGCTCTTGACCATCCCCACGTTTCTGCCCATATGAACAGCTCCCACTGGCTTGGAATTTTGGTAATGAATTCTTCCCTTTGGACATCTTCCCAAGACTGAACCCTGAGTTCCCGGAGAAGGAGAAGTGCTCTTCAGCTGTCGGGTCTCTCTGTGGGCTGGTTCTGTGCCCAAGGCCACTGGCCCCCTGGGGAGGTGCCTGCAGCTCCTTCCTATTCCGTTTTCTTTTCAAATGGATCCAAAAGGCATTGAGAATTTTCTTTTCCCTAGGAAGCTGCAGAAAGGGCTGTGCTTTAGTGGAGTGAGGGCAGAGGGCATGACAGCTGGGGTCAACCTTCACCTTCCTTGCTCAGCCCAGGTAGCTGAACTCACCACAAAAAGGGAAAGCCAGCTATGTCCTTAGAATCTGGGCTTTCACCTAGAGATCCCCAGGAATTTAGTCTGTCACAGTTGGCTGCCGGGGGCGGGGGGGGTGGGGGGGGGAGGGGGGAGCTTCAGAGCCCCTGGACTTCACCCTCAGCTCCACTCAACACTTTACCAACCCAAGTCATTCATTTTGGAAAATCTAGCCATCCTCCCCCAACAAGCTATTGACACAGTTGTTCCTTGCTGAATTGGATTGTTGATTTGTAGTTCAGAGGTACATTAGTTGGTACTTAGTCGGCTGGATGTTGGCAGCCTGAAATGCAATCACCTAGAAAGAAATAAAGCAGGCCTCTCTGGACCTTAACCTTCACACCGTTCTTCCTGTCCCTGTCCTTAATGAAGATCTTTTCACTCGAGTGCTCTATTTGGGATGGGAGGGGGAATATTCTAGAACTTTTAAGAATCTAATAAACTGGGACTGGGGACTTAGTTTGGTGGTAGAATGCTTGTCAAGCATGTGTAAGGCCCTGAGATCAACACACACACAGGCACGCGCGCGCGCGCACACACACACACACACACACACACACACATCCCTTAAACATAAACAAGGCAGGAAGCTGATTGGAGGCTCAGTTCTCCAACTAAAGACCTTGTCACAGACTTTGCTGTGTCCTTCCTTACAGGGAAGCTGAGCACTGACCCCTCCAAGGGGAGATATGGGAATCACCATAGACCTCACCTTGAAGAGTAGAGCAGGGGATGGGATGCCCAAGCCTAGCTCTTTCCAGGGGTTAGGGGCTTTTCTGCCAGTGTCCCTGAGAGGGGGATGAGGAACAAGACAAACTCTCTCTCTTGGAAAATGAACAGGCTTTCTGTCTGTGCCCTGTGTCCTGATTGCTTGGAAGGAAGGGATGGTGGCCCTCTCGTCAGCTAATTCCCTTTGAGGGCAGAAGAAAGGTCAGTCAGGAGGCGCTGCCAGTCACTGTTCTGTCTTGGTGGCCTGTGCTGGGCTGGCTCTCCGGAAGCACTAGCTCCTCCTGTCAATTGGCTACACCAGCAGAGCTCCCTTTTAGAGTGGACGTGGGGGTTAGTCAGGACCACTGGGAAGGCTTAGTTCTGTACGGCTGCTACAGTGGGTGGACAGAACCTTTCATACGCACCAGTGAGCAATCCCTAAAGGTTACTGCAGCAGACCAAGTGGGTGGCATGCTAGCTCCCACCAAGCAGCTCCAAGATACCTTCAAATACTCCTGCTAATTGGAAACAGGCTAAAACACCAGCTGTGACACATCCACAGGCTTCCGCCGGCGCAAGGGAAACGCCATGCCCTGCAGTTCGACGTGGGAAGGTAGCTATAAAAATGCCACTGTATAATTCCCAGGTCTGTGTTCAAAATGACCTCCGGAGCCCATTCCCACAGTAGACATCCTTTTTTTTTCCCCTTTTCTTCTTCTTCTTCTTCTTCTTCTTCTTCTTCTTCTTCTTCTTCTTCTTCTTCTTCTTCTTCTTCTTCTTCTTTCTTTCTTTCTTTCTTTCTTTCTTTTTCTGAGACAGGGTTTTTCTGTGTAGCCTTGCTATCCTGGAACTTGCTGTGTAGACCAGGCTGGCTTCAAATTCACAGAGATCCACGTGCCTCTGCCTCTTGAGTGCTGGGATTAAAGGTGTGTGCCACCATGTCCTGGCACACTTTTTCTTTATTTCTTGAGACCAAGTCTTACTCTAAAGCCTAGGCTGGCCCAGAAAACCCCTTGTAGCTTCAGCCACTGTGTAGGCGCGCTTCAGATTCATGACAGTGTTCCTGCTGCAGGCTCCCATGTTGGGAAGGCATGAGCTATAATACCCAGCAAGAGAAGACATTTCACCTGCCTTCATACATAAAAGATCAAAGGATAGCCTGGAATCCAAGCACCAGGGAGAGAGAAAGGAGGGTCATAAGTTCAAAACCAGCCTGGACTTCAAGGCAACACTGTCTTAAAACGCCAAAAATAATAAACAAATACATACGAGGAAAAGGCCATGTGTGAGGATAATGACGGAAAGGGGCAGATGGAACCAGCTTCCTCTCCAGGAGTCAGGTGGTGTCTGTTCCCTCCTGCCCCACCCCCCGCATGGTTTTGAAACCAGTGGCCATCGCATACTCGAGCATACGGAGCTTTTTGGCAAACTTCAAGTAGTAATTTCTCGCCAGACTTTGTTTTTTCCTGTTGCCTAATTAAAGGCACTAAAAAGCTGTTCCCCTCCTGCTCCCATGCTCGGAGCAGCAAGCGGAAGCCAGCAAGAAGAGCGACAGCAGAACCGGGCTGGAAACGGGCTGTAGGACTCGCAATGGCAGTTTTTAAGGGGAGCAGAGAGAAAACATGGACATGTGAGGACATGTGAAAAAGCTACACAGGGAGTAGCCTGAGCTAACATCTGGTCCCATGTGCGGAAGTGGTCACATTCTATACACAGGGACATGTCTTCTGCCAGCCTGCCTCAGCACCAGAACGCCACGGAGGTACAAATGGTAGGGTGGCAATGCCCGGGGCTGCAAAGGTTCAGGGGTACCCCTCACCACTCTCACTGTGGGGCCAGGGGCTGACAGGAGACCCCAAGCTCACCAGGACCTTACAAAGTTTGATCCACAGTGGTTATACTAACAGGATTACCTCATTGGCATTCCTTATTGTCAAAGCCTCTAAGCAGGCTGCTTAAGGAACTTTCTCGGGGATCACTGTTTACTGACTTCATTATTAACGGCAGCAGCCTGTGGGCATATGTGGTAGGCTTTCCAGGAACAAAAGGTTGTACCTGCAATTATATCGTGGTTCTGCTTTGTGGCTGTGAACTCTGCTTCAGGGGAATCGGAACATAAGAATTCTCCATACTCTTTATGGTGAAAAGATGAAGGCAAGTTTCCTGGGTTCATTCCTGTAGCTCTGATAATAAAAAAAACACCCCGACAAAACAACTGACAGAAGAGTTCCAGGGCGCAGTCCGTCAGAGCCAGAAGTCATTCCTACAACACAGGATCCCATGCGGACACCCATGGGCGTGTCTAGACATGCACATAGGCCCACCTTATCTAGGCAGTCCTTCATTGAGATTCCTTTCCCAGGTGATCATAGACAGTGTAGTGGACATTTAAAAGTAACCACTGCGGAGTGTGTGTTGGGGGGGGGAGGCTGTAGTGTTTTGGAATGTTTCCCAAGCCAGAAAATGTATTAGCTGATGTGGGTAGAACTCATTCTGAAGAACAGTTGAGATTTTCTTTATGAGTCTCAACTCTTAAAAGCCACCATCCCTACAGGCAAATGTGCTGCCCGAAGAAGTTTTCGGTGGTGCTACGGCTGGGCTCTGGATGCTCAGACATCAAATATCAAGCATATGAACTACAGTTAAAAAATGTAGTCTTACACACACACACTCAGGGTTTCGTCTGTGTGTCTGTCCCTCATCCCAGATGAGCGAGGAGGAAGGCAGAGTGGAGTGACCCCTGCTGCAGCTCTGACTAGCTCCACCTCCCGACCTTTGATGGATTCCACTCACCGAGCAGCAGCCCTGGTAAGGGACCACCCCAACTCTGGGTGACACAGCTGGGAGTCTCTATACAAAGCAGAGGAAGCCCAGGGCCAAGCCCCAGAACACCGGGCCCCTGAGCATTAACAGTGTCTCCCAAGACTCCGGCTTGCAGCTGTGACCGCAGCTGCTCAGATGGGACATGGCTCCGTTCGCAAACAGTTCATCTGTTAATCTGTCTCCTAGGTTATTTCACTTGTGTGTTTGCTCAATCATGGAGTGAAAGGGAGAAGAGGACAGTGTTGCAGTTTAACAGCAACATACGTCCTTAAACCAAACAAGATGAGCCCAAGGGATAGGAGCTACACAGAGCAGCTGGGGAGGCAGCTGGGTGGAGGCAGGGGCCTCGTGGCCTCTAGTACAACCCATGGTCAGAGGATCCTGGGTAGATGCTGTTTCTGGGACTCTGGCCCAAGATGAAGTTCAACTTGGGTGGCAGAGAATCGGGGGTTTCTGTGAA
Source organism: Chionomys nivalis (assembly GCF_950005125.1). Lineage (NCBI taxonomy): Eukaryota > Metazoa > Chordata > Mammalia > Rodentia > Cricetidae > Chionomys > Chionomys nivalis. The sequence continues at coordinate 57,088,313 of NC_080092.1, read as the reverse complement.
CTCCAGAGCAAGCGGTGGAAGATCTCCAATGGTGTTCTACCCCATGCCCAAGTGACCACATTCTCACCAATTAGCAGCTGGATGAGGGAAGGGATGAAGGAGTGGCTTCCCTCCCCCTGCCCTGCAGCTCTGGCCAGCTCCCCGCGACAGGAACGCATTGGGACACTAGTGTTCTCCTAGAGACTAGACATGGAAACTGTGCCAGTTTTGCCACTTCTTGTTAATGTCCACGTTCTCTTGACTTCAAATGAGCTGAGATCCAAGCTTGCAATGATCTTTGGCAGAGGGAGACAGGACTCCATTTAACAGCTTAAACCCAGGGCAAGTCCTATCTCTTTAGTTTGAGAAACCCTTTCTGAGGTGGTGCTCGCCACCTTGTGGCCAGAGCCACTGCTACAGCTAGGCTCACTGCAAAGCCAGGCTGGAGCCTTGACCACAGGTCACAATGCTTCTCTTGGCAGTTTTCATATCATGGACTGCTGCTCAGTTTTATTCTTGATTCCTTGGGAAACAATGATAGAACCATTCCTTGTTCTCAAAAATGAGAATTCATAATAGTGATTTTCCATTTTCAATCAGCAAGAACTAGTTTTTTTTTTTTTTTTTCCCAAAAAGACTATTTTGTTATTGCTGTTATGTTTTTCTAGACAGGGTTTCTCTGTGTAGTTCTGGCTGTCCTGAAACTCAATCTGTAGACCAGGCTGGCCTTGAACTCACAAAGATTCGCTTGCTTCTGCCTCCCGAGTGCTGGGATTAAAGGTGTGTGCCACCACTGCCTGGCTCCAAAAGACAATTTTATCTAGACAGAAACCTTTAAAGAATACAGAGAAATTTGGCATCATTAAAATGCATTTCTGCCAAGTGATTTAACATTAGAATAAATGGGGAAACAGGAAACAGCAACTCACCCATTGCAGGGTAAATGAGGATGCCATGGTTGGGCAAAGGTTAACCTTTTCCCCCAAATTTCTACCTCCACCCGTGTCTACTCTTCCCCAGCACCCTCGGAGCAAGAAGAGAAACAGGTGGCACCCAGGCCATTTGTTCTACCTTAAGTGCCAGCAACAGACTGGATGTGTGATGCCCAGGTGACCTGGCTGGAGAGGTCTGTGGCAGCAGGAAAATTACATGCGCAGACCACTCTGGGGGAGGGGAAAGTCTAAGGCCTTTGGCTAGCAGTATGCAGAGAAATCGGCAGGTACAGCAGCCAGTGATGATTCTGGAAGCCATAGTACACACCCCTTCCCCATATTCAGCAAGAACTTAGCCACAAGTGCTCCCCTGTAGTCACAGTCACTTAAAAGGACAATTTGCCCCTCCTCCTCTCCACCCCCACTTCTAACAGTGACCACAGTGACCACAGAGCAGTTGACAGGTACACTTCTCACCCCTCCTGTGCCCAGGATGGCAAAGGGCCTCATGTTGCACTGAGCCAGTGCCTCTGCAATCTCCCATTCTTTTTTTTTTAAATAATTTATTTGTATTTTATGCACATTGGTGTTTTGCCTGCATGTATGTCTGTGTGAGGGTGTCAGATTCCCTGGAACAGGAGTCTATAGACAGTTGTGAACTGCCACGTGGGTGCTGGGAATTGAACTTAGGTCCTCAGGAAGAACAGCCAGTACTTTTAACCCCTGAGCCATCTCTCCAGCCCCCTCTCCCATTCTTCTTGAGGATGTAAAGCACTATCATTGATTTTTATTTTTTTTTAAAACATTTCTTTCTTTTTTTTTTTAAAGATTTATTTATTATGTATACAACATTCCTTCCATGTATGCTTGCATGCCAGAAGAGGGCGCCAGATCTCATTGTAGATGGCTGTGAGCCACCATGTGGTTGCTGGGAATTGAACTCAGGACCTCTGGAAGAACAGTCAGTGCTCTTAACCTCTGAGCCATCTCTCCAGCCCTCATTGATTTTTATTGTACCACAATGCAGGGAGACAAACAGCAGGAAAGGCTTTATGCTGGCAAGATGTACTGCCTTCCTGCTAGTGCTTCCTGCTTTAGCAATATCTAAGGTGCTTGGTGGAGTGGGGTGACTTCTCCCAGCTGCCTTCTAGACCCAGCCTGCTGTGACAGTGGCTGTGACAGCCATTACAGTCCTCCTCAGCTGCTATTTCTGCCAACTGTGTTCCAGCCTTTGTGGGCAACAGTAAAGTAAAAGGCTTTGGGCTCTTCTGGTTTCTAAAAGTGGACTGGAGACTGAGGGCCTCAAGAACCAAATGTGTGTGCAGTACCCTGGGCAGGCAGGGCCAGACAGTGTTCACCCTGGAGGACACAGCCAACAAACTGAAAACTGCTGATACTCCCTCCTGAAGCACCCCAAAGCCAGGCCTCTGCCACCGAGTATAGGGACTCTGCTTGCTCACTTGGTTCTCCCAGCGTTTTACTAGAGCTTAAGGGTCAGAAAGGGATGGGGGCTGGCTCTGATTTCTCTTGGGCACGCAGCACCTTGTTCAGACTCCCCAGAATAAGCAGTTAAAGGAATCCAGTCATTGGAGCCTGTCACTGTGCCTGAGGGATATGGTACAATTACTTTCTGGGATCCTCAACACCAAACCTTTTGTTTCCCCCCTTGAAACAGGGTTTCTCTGTGCAGCCCTAGCTGTCCTGGATCTCACTCTGTAGACCAGGCTGGCCTCCAACTCAGAGATCCTCCAGGCTGTGCCTCCTGAGTGCTGTATCACAATTGCCCGGCTCAAATCTATTCTTTGAGGTTGCAGTAGTGTTTAGAATGGATCCCAATCTCCAGCATACCCAGCCTTCCCATGGTCACTCAGCAGGTGCTACTACCTGCGTTGGCCTTCTCCTCCCTGGCTGTATTCTGGGGATCTGAGGGCATGTACTCATCACTACAAAGATGAAAGGAGACACTAAGGGACTGGGAATGTGGCTCCGTTGGCAGAGTGCTAATCTAGCGCGCATGGAAGCTCTGTTTGAGCCCCAGCATTACATTTATTGGGCATGGTGTTCCCACAGCTGTAATCCCAGCTCTCAGAAGGTGGAGTCAGGAAGACCAGGAGTTGAAAGAGGCCATCCTTACTTACAGTCTTTGAAGCCAGCCTGGGCTACATGGCATTCTATCTCAAACTAAAGAGAGACATAGAGAAAAAGAGAAAAAGGCATCTATTGGCCACACTTAAATGTAACCTTTGGGGGGGGGGGTGAGTCTAGCCTTTAACGGCGGAGCCATCTCTCCAGCCCTAAATGTAACTTTTTGATGTAGTCCTATATTTAATAGAAACTTATTTTCCACTCTCCTGCAATCAGACACAGAGATGTTGATTAGGACATGACCTATACAGAGGATGTATAGGTAAAAATGCTCCTTTGTGGCTTGTTATTATGTTTTTAAAAGATTTATTATATATACACGTGTTCTGCCTGCATGTGTCCCTGCAGGCCAGAAGAGGGCACCAGATCTCATTAGAGATGGTTGTGAGCCTCCCTGTGGTTGCTGGGAATTGAACTCAGAACTTCTGGAAGAATAGTCAGTGCTTTTAACCACTGAACCATCTCTCCAGACCCTTGTGGATGATTTTTAAAAACAGGTTCTTACAAAGCCATGGGGATCATCTATTGGTATTACCACCCTTATTCAACCTCAGAAAAGTTACAACTTCAAAACTAGTGGAGATGCGAGATCTTAGGAAGAATTTTGATGGGATGAGAGTTGGCTCAGTGGTTCCCTGTACCCACACGGTGATTCACGGCCATCCATAACTCCAGTTCCAGGGCATCTGACACCCTCTTCGAACCTCCCCTGGTAACAGGCATACACATAGTGCACATACATGCAGATATACACATATATAAGAAAAATAAAGGAGAGCCATGTAGCCCTGCCGGAGACAGACGCCGGAACTCTACCTGGATCAGGATCCTGGAAACCAGTCAGAATGGGTGGCCAAGCCCCACCCACACTCATGCAGCTGGCAGGATAGACACTGCTGAGGGAGGAAGCTTGTTTATTTCTGTTCTGGAGGACCTGCCTGTGGGGCTGTTCCAGCGATGTTTGAGGGTGCCTTCACTGACAGACATACAAACATCCTGAGGGCCATGGTGCGTGCCTGGCTGTTCCCATGCCTTTCTGCAGGAGCCCTGATAAAGGACCCCTACCTGGAGACTTTGAAAGCTCTGCTTGCTGGACTAGATGTGTTGACTACAGAGGTTTGTCCCAGGACGTCGAAACTCAGAGTGCTTGATTTGACGAATGTGTACCTTGACTCTGGAACTTTAGGGCTGGAACTCACGAAGGTGACTGCCCACCAAACATCATGAGTCAGTGGAGATCTGGCCAAACTCTGGGGTGAAGAAACATTTTATGGTAGTAACTGATCTTGAACTCATGAAGGCCAGTTTCAGTGAATGGGACCCATATTTGTGGTGGGCCCAGCATTGAAAGATTCTATTCATTTATGCTGCAGAAAGCTGAGAAGTTGGAATTCACTCGTCTTCACTGCCGTATAGATCTTCAGAATGGTAGATGTAGACTATAATCCTGGAGGTGCAGCTGAGCCAGTGGTGGCTTGAATCCATGGCACACCTTTTCCCTTACCTGGGCAGATGAGAAATCTTCACATGCTTGTGCTAGAGGGAATTCAGAAGCCCTTCAGGTTTCCTGCTTCTGCAGAGCAGGAATTTGTTGTCAGAGGTTTCTGTCCTGCCCGGTCCCACAGCCGTTTAGTCCCAAAATAAACACACAGAGGCCTACATTATAAATTGATTGGCCTATTAGCTCATGCTCCTTATTAACTAATTCTAACATCTTACATTAACCCATTATTCTTGTCTGTGTTCACCACGTGGCTTGGTACCTTTTTCAGCGAGGCAGTCACATCTTGTGTCCTGTGTCTGGGTCATGACTGCTGACAGTCTTTCCTATTCCCAGAATCTTCTTGTTCTTGTTGCCTCGCCTATACTTCCTGCCTAGTATAATCAGTGTTTTATTAAAAATAATACAAGTGATAGGATAAAAGACCATTGTCCATTGTCCCACAGTAGGAATTGGTAAGCATTGCTTTCTCAGTTCTCCAAACTCTCCTGTCTCCGGAATCTCTACATAAGTGATTGCTACTTCTTGTAAGGCCACCTTGAAGAGTGGCTCTGGTGCCTATAGACCCCTTTAGAGACCCTGCCCATCACTGGCTGCTGCCTCTCACAGTCAGACTTGGGTTACCTGAGTCAGTGCCTGAACATCTGTGAGCTCAGACATCTGAACCTGAGTGCCCTAAGCCCCTTGGGGTTCTCTCTGAGAGAATCACAAATACCCTGCAAACCCTGGAGTTGGAGTGTGGCATGAGGGACCGCCATTTCAATGTGATCATGCCTGCCCTGAGCCAATGCTCCCAGCTTACCAAGGTCAATTGCTATCATAATGATATCTCTCTGCTTGTCCCAAAGAACCTTCTACATCACACAGCCAAGCTGAGCAAGCTGACCCCTCTGGAATGCTATGACTCCATGACAATACTTAGATTCAAGCAACTTTGTCCTGAGCTGTCCCTGGATATACTCAGGACCAAAAGGCAGGCAAAGAAAGTTTCCTTTGCTACAAGAACCTGATGGGTCTGTTTTCAAGCATGTTCCTATGACCTGGAGGACAGACTTTGCCTGTCATTAAGGAGGATAATTGCTTCTGGTACTGGGAATCAAAGCCCTAGTGTAGGGAGTGTGTGTGCACTGTGTGAACCCTTGATTGCATATAAGAAATGTGTTGAGTTTGTAGGATTGCTAGTGTGTCTGCAGCACACAGCCCACGTATTCCCAGTATTTCAACACCCATTTCTTTCCTCATCACCCTAAACAGGTACATGTCATGGAATCTTATACACAGGTCTCTCATCAAAAGGATCTAGAGCACATGGTTCACAATGTTCAATGGAAAAGCAATGGTGTGCAAAGGGTTCAGACCACAGGGACTGTGGTTGACATGGAGAACAATAAGATGAGGGGACAGGAGACAATTATACGTTTCTAAATGATCTGACATCAGAGAGACAATTCTTCTAAATGCTTTTCTGGTGACTATTAAGGTACAGTGGGACCCTGGAGCCTGGAGGAGTACTGTCTGGTTTGTTTCATAATTAGATGTTTTGTGTTCACAGAGCATTAATAATATCAGGAATTTAGATGGTCAGTTGTGGCGCATGCCTTGGCAGAAGCAGGTAGATCTCTGAGTTCAGAGCCAGCCTGGTCTACAGAGTGAGTTCCAGGACTGCCAGGACTGTTACATAAAGAAACCCTGTCTCAAAAAAAAAAAAAAAAAAAAAAGGAATGCCAGGAATCTTAATCATGCAGGGGTGTCTCCTTAATGGAGATAAAAAAAAAATCAATGCCTACATTCCATCTAGAAAACCCAGAGTGGAGTTAGTTAAGGACCTGGTGAGTTTTTTGCTATCTGTGTGGGCAGATGTGCTGGGATCAAATAAGCTTTCAGTGGTTTTCCTTACAACACTGAGGACATGCTTTTAGTATACTTATAATTTTAAATCCACTGCTCATGGGGAAGCTATTCAAAACTGTTTATTTGTTTACATTCCAAATAAAGGCAAACACCCTTTTCAATTAAAAAAATTTTTTAACCTTTGTTAATGAGGAACAGCAGAAACTAATAGACATTCATATTTTTCCAGTAACCACATAATGGTGGCAATGCCTACCTCCTAGCTCCTATGTTAACACCTTAACAGGCCTCCTAACATCATTCCAGTGCAGCAGGTGCAGGAGACACCCTCCCACTGAGGATTTCTGTGGTCCTTTAGTGGTAACTCCTGTCCCTGCTCAAGTCTTCCACCTTTATCCTCAGCTGCCTTTTCCCTTCAAAGAGCAGGATGCTCGCAGCCATGGCTGAATTCAGGCTGTCCACTCCAGGCACAACAGGGATCAGCAGTCTCCTGCCGCCAGTACTCTCAGCCAATTGCAGGGATTCCAGGCTCACTCCATGTGTCTCCCCACCTATCACCACAGCTGCTGGCGCTTCTGTCCAGTCCAAGTCGTAACTCTGGACCTCGAGTTTGGGAAGCCAGTCTTTTCTGGTTTCAGTGTCTAGGTCCTCTTCTTCATACTTGTGAAACTTCAGGAATCGTCGATCACATGTCCAGTCACGGTCACTAGCTTTATTAGATGTCTGAACCTGAGCATGGAGACCACAGTTGTCCGCCACATGGACTCGGGTGTCAGGGGGCAAGTGATCGGGCACTGTTTCCCATTCCAGATTGTTTACAATGGGCACCTGGAAGTGTGCTCCCATGCCTGCCCGGATCACTTTAGGCTCCCAAGCATCCACACAGCCTAGAAAACAAAAGATATAATTGTGACTTTACAAACACTTCCTACACTACAAAGGGAACTCTGAAGTAAATCCCTTTCATTCTAACCAGGAGATAAACCAAGAGTTTTCCATTAGAGCCTTCTGCATTGCTGGGAGCAAGAATGTCCCATTTAATGACACTGAGCAGCAAAGGGGAAGACTGACTGCCCCTAGTGCTGGAAACAGACTTTGTTCATCTCATTGTGCACAGTGCTGGGCACTGCAGAGGATGTGACAGGGACTAGAATATCACCGCAGACCTCTGGGGACTCAAGATGTCAACTGGGTGATGGTACTGGCAAAACACTGAATCAGGTGACTGCAGTATCAGTGAGAAAGCATGAATGGGGTAAAAGATAACGCTAAACAAAGTCAGGTTTACCAGAAAAAACACTAAACATCTAAGAGACCATGACACTGAGCTGACTCCTACAGGACAGAGGATCTTGCTGGAGAGAGGTCCAGGCAGAGGACAAAGAGATAGGGAGGGAGCAAGCATGCCTCTGATAGGCAGGATGGGGTGGAACAGGAAGCAGGAGCCAGACAGTGGCCAGCATAATGGAAGAAGAGTATATATTAGACTGAGGAGTACAGAATTTTAGTAAGAGTATGCCACCAAAGGATTTGAGCAAACCAGTGACAGATCTGTTTTTTAGAAATACCCATTGACTTCAGTGTTCAGTCTGGACAAGAGCTGACTCCTTCTACTAATAATGGGCAAATCAGGTAGAAAGTTCATGTAGCAATCCAGGAGGAAGAAGGAGCCCAAACTAAGTGGTAGCTCTGTCCCTGCCTCAGGCCGTCCACATATGGCAGTGAGAAGGCCAGAGGAACCTATTCTGACACAGTCACATCCAGTAAGGGCTCCTGTGTTGGCTGCCCAGCAGATACTGACTTCTCCTTGTGCCTATTCTCACCACAGGCAAACTGAAGGAGGACATCTCACCATCTCATAAGGTTTCCTTGTGACAAGTTAAAGAGTTAACTTGTCAAACTTAAGGTAGTATCACTCAGACTCACTCTCAGAGGAGGCCAAGACACAGAGAATGTACCCAGGCCTAGACATATCCCCCACCTATATGGGCTTTGCCATGCACTACAGGGAACCAGAGATGGGAGCTGGGCTATAGGCCAAGGTGAAGAAAGGGACTAGATGGGCCTAGATTTGAGAGAGCAGCTGTCTAGTTTCACTCATCCAGTACGGAGTAAGGAAAAGATGAGAGCCCCCCCCCCCATATCCTTGACGCCGGGCATTTCACCCGGTGAAGAATATCCTATTCTTCCCACTTCCTTCATACTGGCCAATGGAAACAAGTGAAAACGGTACAGACTATATGAACACATCCCCAGAACCACAACTGTTACCAGAGCACTCAGCAGCGGAGTGAGTGGGGCACTGAAAATGGAACATCAGCAACGAGGTCTCACACTGCCACAGAACTGTACTTGGACAGTGTGAGTCACAGGAGAGTTGAAAGGAGCAATTTAGGCAAGTCTCAGCAATGGCTGTACTATTAGTTTATATTTAATAGCAGCTTGGGTGTTTCTGATGAGTGATATGCTCCCTCCCCTCCCAGGGTATAACAGGCATTTTTGACATGTCTCAACTGCTAGCCAGGTTTGTTTAAAAACAAGCCTATTAATCCCCTCCTGGTGAGAAAAGACACACACGTAATAAGGTTAATTTGTGTGTGACTTGTGTAACTACATTTCCCCAAGGCTAAGAAAGATGTACCAGGACACATAATCACTCTGGTGACAGCTTTCCTTCCACAGGACTCAGAACTCAAGGGTCAGGAAGGGTGTCGTGGGGTACTTGTACACCATATGAAAATGTATTGCTATGACTGGTGTAATAAAAAGCTGAACGGTCAATAGCTAGATAGGATGTATAGGGAAAAAGAAGACAGCGTCACCAGCCAGATGCAGAAGATGGAGCATGGGTAGCACTGAGAGATGAGTGACAGAACATAGATTAAAATAAACGGGTTAATTTAAGTTATAAGAGCTAGTGGGGCAAGCCGAGCTAAGGCCAAGTTTTTATAATTAGTCTCCATGTTGTTATTTGTGAGCTGGATGCCGCCCCCAATCCTACTACAGAGAGCTCATATACCCAACACTTTGAGAACTCAAGATAAACACAGCATCTGAAAGTAAGTGCTAAATTTGGCAAATAAATAATTAATGTACATTTATAAAAGTGGAATCTATTTCTTCACTCCAATGACTTAAAACTCTGAAACAGTTCAGCAGGTCTCAAAATAATTTTAAAGAAGCAACATTTGCTGAATCCTTATTTGCATCATTTCAAGAAATCTTAAAAAACAAACAAACACCAATGATGAGGAAGATTTTATTATTCCCACTTTACAGATGAGAGATTGACATTTAGCGTATTGTGCACAGTTAGCCCAGGGCAGATCAAAGAGCCAGGCCATGAGTGTCTGTCAGGAATCCTAACTCACTTAGAAGTGGCCAGCAAAACCACCGGGGAGGAGATGCTTTCTCCTTGCTGGAGAGATGGCTCAGCATTTAAGAGTGCATACTGCTCCTGCAGAGAACCTTACAAATGGGACTTGACTCCCAGAACCCAAGTGGACAGCTCACAACTGCCTACCTACAGCTCCAGGGGGTCCTGTACCTCTCACTTCTGCAGTCACCTGCACTTGCCCACGCACAGACATACACATAATTAAAAATAAAATGAACCTTAAAAAAAAGAGGTGTCCTTACCTTTGGTGAGTAAGACTTTACTGCAGCCTGCTCCGGCTGCAGATCTCAGAATTGTCCCCAGGTTCCCAGGGTCACGGAGATTGTCACAAATCAACACTAAAGGCAGTGAATGGTGAAGCTGAGTCTTTGGATATGTCATCTTAACAGGGTCAGGTTTGGCAAAAATTCCTGAAGAAACAACGTAAGAAATTTGCTTGTCTTGAGTGGGCATGAGAATGGCTTGACTTTTTTGTGTATTTATCTTTCTTTATGTAGTCACAATTACCTCTTCTGACCTCAGTAGCCCCAGGCATACACATGGTACACATACATACATGCAGCAAAGCACTCATACATATAACATTTTAAAATTAAAAATGTCATCTATATAACTTATATCTATAAGCAAATAAACTCTTTTTGTAATCTGCTCACCTTACTCAATGTATCTTTAAAAACTTTACCATGACAGTATATTTGCAGCTACTGTATTTTTCTAAATGTTGTAATATTTTGTAATATGATGTGTCAAAGTTTAGCTCTTTTCATATTGACAGATTAAAATTTAAAATTTTCACCCTTTCAACAAAAATCACTACAGTGAGAGTGCCCAGAGAGGACTCCCTCTATCGAAGTCTGGAAACTTCTCTGAGAAGTGAAATGCACAAACAGTGCATGGATTCTCTTAATGTTAATAAATGGCATGAACTGCTATGGTACTCTATCCATATTCAATGATAAATATCTGCCGCCTCGCTCAAAGCCTGTTAACAAAGGACATACTTGCTTTCAACTCTTGCCACTTTGATAGGGAAAAAATCCCACTTCACTATTTTAATATGCATTGCTCTGATCCCTAGGGAGGTGAACATCTTCTGCATGCACTGGCTACTTGTGACCCCTTTACATTAGGTGTCTTTATGCTTTCTTTTCCCCAAACTGTATTGTTGCTGTAACCTTTCTCCATTTTCCTACGGAGGTTTTGTTTTACTTAATTTGTAGACTTAGCCTAAATAGTTAAACATTAGCCACATAGCTGTCCTTTATTGCACTGTCTTAAAATTTAAAAAACTATTCTCAGGAAATAAGTTTGTTAAAGTAATGACTCTCCTTCTAAACAGCCCAGCCCAGAGATTCACTGCCTCAGAGACGCGTGCAAGGGCTGCATCCTGACAGAGCTGTGGGGTTGGAGGACTGAGCCGTTTGTGAGGTCTGCTGAGGTCAGAAGCATGGCAAGTTTAGGTAGAGCAGAATCGATTCCTACAGTGACCGTTCTAGCCTCACTCTAAAACACAGACACGAACAGCTAGGGAGCTTAGAACAATGAAAGCCCCGAGTGGTTTCCTTGATGAAAATCTCTCATTTAATGATCTCCGCACTGCTTATGAAAGTATACAGTTGTGAGGGCAGTATCTGGGGGAAAGAGAGAAACTGGACAAGAAGCTGAAGATGAACTTGCAGTAATTCTCCAAGATTGCTTAGTAGGTAAATGTACCTGCTGTCATGCCTGATGACCTGAGAGGAATGTCCAGGACTCACACAGTGGAGAGAAAAACTGATTCTCACAGATTGTCTTCTGACCCATGCACATATAAACACAAAGTAAGTAAAATGGTTTTTTGTTTTTCGATTTTTGTTTGTTTGTTGTTGTTTTGAGACAGGGTTTCACTATGTAGTTCTGGCTGTCCTGGAACTCACTCTGTAGACCAGGCTGGCCTCAAACTCACAGAGATTCGCCTGCCTCTACCTCCCGAGTGCTGCAATTAAAGGTCATAAAGCAAACAAACAAACAACTGGGCACAGTGGTACACACGCCTGTGATTCCCCCGGAAGGAGGCAGAAGCAGCAGTATTAGTGTTTCAGTTATCCTCAGTTACACACGCAGTCTTAAGCCAGCCTGGACTACATGAAACTTTGTCAAAAATAAACAAAAAGCCGGGCGGTGGTGGCGCACGCCTTTAATCCCAGCACTTGGGAGGCAGAGGCAGGCGGATCTCTGTGAGTTTGAGACCAGCCTGGTCTACAAGAGCTAGTTCCAGGACAGGCTCCAAAACCACAGAGAAACCCTGTCTCGAAAAACCAAAAAAAAAAAAAAATAAATAAAATAAAATAAACAAAAAGCACTACAATAAAAACCAGTGAGAAAGTAGGGCGATAGTGATGCACACCTTTAATCCTAGCACTCGAGGCTGAGGCAGGTGGATCTCTGAGTTCAAGGCCAGCCTGGTCTACAAAACAAGTTCTAGGACAGCCAGGGCTACACACACACACAAAAAAAAAACAAAAAAAAAAACAAAAAAAAAAACAAAAGCAAAAACAAAACAAACCAGTGAGAAACTGAATCAGTTGCCAGTAAAAATAAAATTAAAACACAAGCCTGAGAACTCCTATATTTTCAGATATCTAAGATTAGCCAATATCATTTTAAATTTGATTTAAATAAAATTTGTTGTCCTAAGACAAGTATGAAGAAGAAAGCCTAGGATAGTACACTTGTACGAAAAAGAAATTCTGGATATTGATATACTCTAAATCACTGACCCATTATTCCTTGCGGCGTTACTAGGTCGGACCAATCCTTGATATCTTCAAATTTTACTTTAATGAGGCTGACACCTTTCAGTTTATCCACCGGCAACTCCTTGACGTATTCCAGACGGCTGAAAAAGAACACCTTCGGCACAGCTCCAGCCTTGAGAGCGTCTGCGATCAGCCTGCGACCTTCCAGGAGGATCTTCCCTTGCTTTTCCCGAAAAGACCTGGACTTAACTATTGTCATGACACTGCTGCAGATGGAAGCGGAGAAGAGCGATTATTAACGCTTTCGCCCTGGGACACATGTAGTTCTAACAGACACGCAGAGCTTGGCGGAGGCACAGACCTCAAACTCCCCCCCCCCCTTTTTTTCCACAGTAGAAACCTAAGAGCCAGAGGCTCCGCTGTGGGGCATGAAGAGAAGCGGGAATGGTCGACAAGCCTCAAGACACATTACCTTAGCCTCCTGTCCCCTGGAATGGCCTTGTCATAGCGAAGCCCTGTTTCTTCCCAGGAGTGAAGCGTCTGGGATGGGGATGTCTCAAGAGGGTGTTTAAGTTGCTGCTCCTGAGAAGCGGCCCCAGGGACCGCCTTGCGAGGCTGCTTGTCAGGAGCACGCTTCCGTTCCTCCACCTGTCCAGAGGGAAGCAGCACTCTCACCGGGCTGCGCCGCAGCGCCCGGACCCAGCGCCGCGCCTCGAGGTCCCGAGCCTGGACCACCCGCAGCAATGGTCTCACGGAGCACCACGTAACCCTCACGGGCGCGGCCATCTTGGCTACACCGCGCGCGACCTCACGCGAGCGCGCTGTCGAGTACTAGTGACGTCACGCGACGGTCTTCCAGGTCCGTGAACCGGGTAGTGCTCTGCCTGGGGACTCAGTCTTCGCGGTGGGAGTCATGGCCACTCGTCGAGCTCTGCATTTCGTATTCAAAGTGGGGAACCGCTTCCAGACGGTGCATTTCTTTCGAGATGTCCTGGGGATGCAGGTGCAGAGCGGGGCGAGCGGGGCTGGCGCAAGCCGCACCGGGGAGGGAGGACGAGCTGCGGGTGAGGCCACTTCAGCCGCCTGGCCCATGGCTCTGGGTCGGCACTGCGGGTTTTTCAACTTTTGCGAGCCCCTGTTTTCGGGTTGGGAAGCCTTTCAAGGACACTGATCTACCAGCTGTGTTGTCTACGCACGTTCCGTCGTCTACAGGCCGTCACAAATATGTGTTATACTCCTGTCTTGGGGAGCTTGTAGTCTATCGTGAAGGAGCATTGGCAGGCCAAACGTTATTAAAGTCCCTTCCAGTTCACGACAGTGTTAGAAAAAAATCCTAACACGAGCCGCACCGCCGGCACAAAGAAATCCAATTAGGTCAAATTAAACCGAATTAAAATGCCCATGTTTTATTAAGCAGAGCGCTCTCAGGACCCCGAGGCGGGGTCAGGACCTGGCAGGACCTGGCAGCAAACCAATGCAACTCCCAGGGAAAGGGGCTGGGATGGATGCCAGGGGCTGGGGTGCCCAACTTAACATTCCAGACTCTTTGGATATAGGGGTGACAAGAAGTTGAAGTGATAATTATGACCAACATTTTAGGCTGTCTTTAGAAAAAAGGCATAGACTCAAATCTGGCTACTTCCTGCGGCATGGGACAATGTGGGAGGGGGAGAGCTAAAGTTGGTGGCTCAGCAGGAGGTGTGGCTGGAAAGGCATTCTGTTCATTGTCATCCTGGAGATGCCAGGCATCTGTTTCTTGAGGAAGGTAATAAGGCAGGTGTCTAGGAGAAAAAAAAAATACTGTTACTACTGGCCCTATGAAATGAGGCTAGCCATGGGATGAGACACAATAGCAGAGATGAAACCAGATTTTAGTTGGCAGGTGTCCTTGATCTAGGAGAGCTGGTACCAACGGTGAAGTCCCAGGTGCTTTTGGTGTTGTCCTGGGAGCACTTTGTAGCTTGATCCGGGCTTAGGCAGCAGGAGTGACCTACAAAATATGCTTAAAACTGGCTGGGGTTAGTGTAACAGTAAAACAATTAAAAAATTTAAAATCCTGGATTTTTACCGAACCTGATTCTGATGTAGCCATAGAACTTTTCCAGGAACCTGTAAGAGAACTGGAACAGATTTTATATCTTGGTGTCATAGCAAAAGGCTACTGCTTTAGGTTAGAAGGCAATTAGAGGAAATTGGGAACTCTGAACCTCTGAAGATTAAAACCTGTTAATCCTGGACTATGAAGCCTGTTAAAGAACAGTACCTTGAGTTGTCAAATGCCTTTAGACAGATCTGGGAGGAATAAATGAGCAAAACATGAAACAGCTTTTTAGCTAGCAGGCAATCCCAAATCCTCTCTTCTTGTCCTGGGAGAACATCAGTCTTAGAAGCAGTGCTTGCCAGGCCCAAAGATTTTTCCTGTGAGGGGGAAGATTTAGTCTACCTGTCTTGGCAGGATGAGCAGATCAATTCCCGGGTGAAGCATCCAGGAAGCTGGAGTGGTAAAAGGCCTCTTTTGCTTCTGTGTGGGTGGCTTTGCTAAACCCAGAGCAAGCCTGGAGACAGCTGATCTTCTGTCTTTTTGGAGAAGCCAAGGGTGCTGCAAAAGCTGACATGTCTCTGTGTTAGAAGCTCTATTATTATTAAAATGCCATGATCTCAGATCTATAAAGGCACTTTAGAACCAGGTACCATTTTCTGGTATTTAAAACTGGGCATGTAAGCTGAATTTTTAGAACTGTTGTAATCTGGAAACACACATGTACATAAAACTTAAATTCACAGCATGAAAACACAGTTACACACGTACATAAACACATTGTGGTCACATTATTTTAACAGAGAAACAAATAGAACACCCTTAGAAACCTGTGTCAGCTGACTAGGCATTGTAAGAGGAAATAGAAACATGCAGATGAAACATTTACAGAGTTTTAGATTGGAAGGATGGGGGGGTGGATTTGTCGTAGAGACTCAACAGGGAAGGGGGCGAGCAGCAGCGGAGGTGCCAGAGTGGTCCCTGCATAGAAGGCAGAGACCAGGGAAACAGCTATGGAGAATCCCAGCACAGTTAAGTCTGTTGGGGAACAGCCAGCAGCAGGGAAGGGGCCGGCAGCAGCAGAGATGCCAGAGTGGTCCCTGCGTAGACAGCAGAGACCAGGGAAACAGCTATGGAGAACACAAGGCTGAGTATCTGGCCTGTTCTGGTTTGACACATTTGGGTGTGATCAGCAAATTCAAAATTCGGCTTCGGTCAGGGCTGGCAATTTAAAGTTTAGGTTCTGGAAATGGAACCCATGGTCTTGCGCATGCTAAGCAAGCATTCCACCATCTCACTACATGAACGTCATGTCAGGGCAAGATTGAATGGGCTCTTTAGTAGTTACTCAGGCTCTCTGTGTCAATATCTGACTGTCCTCTGGACAACCCAGATTTAAACATGACGTCAGTATTTAGTCTTCTTCCTAGTCCCTGGAAACATTCTGGGACGCTGCGGTTCTAAAGGGGCCACCGAAAATGTCGTGAGGTTTATGGAGGAGCTCTTGGTAAGTGAGGGAAGTAGGGACACACCAGTGCAGAATACTTTGTAGGCACAGAACCCAGCTTAGTGCAGAGATGTTCCAGAAGGTGAGGAGCACAAAGGGAGTTACACAATTCATCAGTCAACACGAATTAATCATTTATAGGAATATCTACTGTGTATGGGCTGGAGAGATGTCCCGGCCTTTATGAGTGGTTACTGTTCTTCCAGAGGATCTGAGGTGCATTCCCAACGCCGGTGTTGGGTGGCTCACAATCATTGTAAATCCAGCTCCAGGAGATCTGACATGTGGCAGACAGACAGACACACATAAACCCCTACCCCTACCTGCTGTTTCAGAGTACCATATTAAGGCTTGTCAACAAAGGTACAAGTGACTTTGGTGTTTGTTCCCATTTAGAGCACATGATGTGGGAAATGAAATTTGTAACTAACAATCCTGGAAGTCAGAGTTAGTGGCACTAGATGTCATTATTGTGTTTCTTCATTGATGAAAGGTTGTTGTGAGGATTAAACAGATTATTGTATAGTGGTACTTGACTCATATATAGTTCTGTAAAGTATTAGCAAACTTTATGCTAAAATAACAGGAGAGATTTACCAACCTGGGTTATCAGGAGATAATTAATGGGGGCCTTGTGTTCAAGATGACCTTCGAATGTAGGGTTTCCACATACCAAGGGGAAGAGTTACTCAAGGAGACCTGAATAGGTGATGTGAGATATTTGGGAACTGACACTGATTTTATGTACATTTAGCTAGCTCAAGAGACGAGATGTGAGAGCATACAGGTTGGGATTGTTCCTGGTTTTATCTTGAATGTTGTGCATGCAAAGCACTTTGAGATTTGTGCTAAAGTGAGGGGAGCTTGTGATGCCATGAAAGCCATGCTTTAGGGCTAGATTTTTATGGTAGTATTAAGAAAAGGAATCAGTAAGTTTTGTGGGGTTTTTTGGGGGGGGCAATAAGTAGCTCAGGTTGCCTTCGAACTTGGTATGCTTCTGCCTCAATGCCTCCACCCACGTGCGGCTAATAAAGTGGATTTTATAATTTTTGAGGGAAGTAATAGAACTTCAATAGAAGCAGTAGGAATCAAAAATGAAAAATAGCTGAGTATGTGGTGGCTTATTCCTACAGTCCCAGCAGTTGGGAGGCTCAAGGCCAGCCTACACTACACAGCAAGTCTGAAGTCAAATTGTGCTACATAATGAGTCAGTGTCTCAGGGGGGAAAGCAGGGTGGGGAGCAGACGCTAAGACACTGAGATCCGTCTGTATCCTAGGTTCTGTCTTAGGTGCTCAAACAGGTTATCCATTTTCACCAGATAGTTGTGCTCACACTCAGTCTGGACTAGAACCTAAAACAACTTGCTCAACCATTGCATGCTGCAGTCAGACTTCTCTAGTGCTGACCTTGCTTTTCTACCACGGGTGGCTTCCTACCCCAAAGAGATTTCATACCTGTTTGAGAGCACAACTCTTTTTGGGGGAAGAGAGTCACAGGATCTCATTATGTATCCTTGGCTGTCCTTGAATTCACCCTGTAGACCAAGGTGACTTTGAACTCACAGAGATCCTCCTGCCTGTGTCTCCTGAGTATTGGTATTAAAGGTGTGGTCTACCATGCCCATCTTAAGATGTTTTTACCTCTGCTACATCTAACCTGGAAGTTCTGTTTGTTTCTCTTAGTAAAACTGGCAAATTATAATATTTATATCTGCCCTTTTAGTTTGTATAAATGCACCATCTGCAATACTAATACACCTGAAATCCCAGCATGTAGATAGCTGAGGCAGGAGGATTATAGTTGGAGACCAGCTGGGCTACACAGCCTATGACAGTGAGGCTGTTTTTAAAAGTCAAGGGCTAGGAGTGTTGCTCAGCAATAGAGCACTGGTGTAACACATTCCTTGGATTCCCGGCACTCCAGAGAAGTAAAATTTACAATTTAGTCTATTTCTTTACTAGGTTCTGCGCCATGAGGAATTTGAAGAAGGCTGCAAAGCTGCATGTAATGGGTATGGAACCTTGTGTCTTAAAATCTTAGGTTCTAAATAGCTCCCAAACAGAACGCACTTTCACAGAATTGAGTATACAACAGTGGGATAAATTTTGAAATAAATAAATAAGTAATTTTTAAAAGGAGGCAAGAAATAAAAGAAGCTACCTGAACAGCAGTGGGGACTCACTCGCCCTTTGTTTCTCAGTGTTTCACACAGCACTTCAGATCCAGCAAGCAGTTCTCCAGTACTTCAAATTCAGCCAGTTACCTATTTAACTCAGCTCCTTGTCTCTGGAGGTATATGAGACCAGCTACAGATCGTAGCCGGCCCTGTCCCTGACCTCAGGGAAACACTGCTTACATTCGCTGACTTACTATAGAGAAGACAGCTCAGAAAGAGCCAAGCAGAAGAGCTGTGTGCAGAAAGGCTGAGAGAGAAGAGGGACAGCACTTCCAGTGGCTTCCACGGTCCCAGCACCTCTATGGCTTCAACAAACATCAAATCAAATAGCTTTTACACAGATTTATAGTGTTTACTCTCCACCCCCTCCCCTTCCCAAAGGTGCGTGTGGCTGAACATTCTAATCTTTTGGTCTTTTTGGCAACCAGGCAAATTCTTGAGCTATCCAGCCTCACCTTCAGTCAGCTCATTTGGTAAACTCAGGCATTCCAGAAGTTGCTCATGAATACAAGACCCACTTAGCAGGGAATCCCAAGGCTTAAATGAACTTTATACCAGGAGTTGTAACAGAGACAGAAATTTTTTCAGATTTTACTACAAGCATAAGTACGAGCTGTGGGTAAAGCAATGGCTTATTGTCTCCTGAGCTAAGTATCCACAGCAAGTTGAAAGCTTCCAAGGTCCCTTGGGATTTGTGTGCTTACTGATATGCAAGGACATTGTCTGAGGTTAGACTTGAGAGCTGCCTTTAGGATTCCTTTCCCTACATTTTTTTTAAAGGTAACTAAATCTTTCCCTTAAATACGTGCCGAATGGACGGTGTGTGGGGTGTGCAGTTGTGGGGTGTGCAGTTGTGGGGTGTGTGGTTGTGGAGTGTGCGGTTGTGGTGCTTGAGTACTGTCCATAACTGCTGTCAGCACCTTCAAAGGTCATCTCATCCTTGTTTAGAATTTATGGGACCCAAAGGAACTGGCTACCTCTCTGTATCCAAAAGTAGGAAGCAGATTTTTCCTGTGGCCCCTGAGTTCATTTACTTTCTTTCTTTCTTTTTTTTTAGGCCTTATGATGGGAAGTGGAGTAAAACAATGGTGGGCTTTGGGCCTGAGGATGATCATTTTGTTGCAGAACTGACGTACAATTATGGCATCGGAGACTACAAGCTTGGCAACGACTTCCTGGTAAATATCACTGCGTCCCAGTGCATATCTAGATGAGGCAGAGACAGCTCTAATAGTCCAGGTTAGAAACAAAGCTGCCTTTAAAAGAAGTGAGCGGCAGGCAGCTTACAACCGCCTGTAACTCTAGCTTCCTGGAGGGATCTGAAGCCTCCAGCCTCCACTGGTACCTGTACTCACATGCACACACATATACACGTCTATACATAATTAAAACTAATAAAAATAAATCTTAAGGAAAAAGAGGAGTGTTTGTTTTCATGTATGTGTGTATACCATTTGCATGCAGTATCTGAAGAGGTCAGAAGGGGTATTGGATCCACTTGAACTGAAGTTAGGGATGGTTGTGAGCTGCCAACTGGGTGCTGGGAACTGAACCCAGGTCCTCTGCAAGACCTGTCAGTACTCTCAACTGCTGAGCCATCCCTCCTGCTCTAGATGACTCTTTAAGTTTGAAGTTGAGAAGGTTGTTAGTGAGGAGATGACAATGGAGCAAGAGTTCAGAGGAGGCTAGGTGGGAGTAGCACACGCCTTTAGTCCCAGAACTCAGGAGGCAGAGGCAGGCGGATCTCAGTGAGTTTGAGGCTAGCCTGGTCTATGAAGTGAGTTCCAGGACAGCCAGAGAACCCCTGTCTTAAAAAACAAACAAACAAACAAACAACAACAACAACAAAAAAGAGTTCAGAGGAAGGAAAGGAGTGAGGCATGAGGAGAGAGGAGAATTCTAGGTGGAGAAGCCTGTTCAGAGGCCTCAGACAACACGTGCTTTGAGAAAATGCAAGAAAACGCTGTAATAGAGAGGATGAGGGGAAGGTGGTAGGAGCTGGGTAAGAAATGACATGATAACTGGATATGGCAGCACATGACTGCGATCCCAGCATTTAGAAGACTGAAGCAGGAGGATTATGAGTTCTTGAGGCCAGCCAGGGCTACATGGTTAAGACCCTGCCTCAAAGGGGAAAAAGTACATAATGCTATGTTTTCTAAAAGCTGTCAAGGGAAGACAAAGCCTGTGAGCTGCTCGAGAGTAAGCTGTAGGCTCCTTTTGATCCATGTTCTCTGGCTGCAGAGTAGAGGACAGATCGAAAGAACAGGCCAGGGTGAACAAGGATGGCCTTCCCAGAAGGCAGAATTATAGGCTATCGGGAACTTTGATTAAAGAATGCCTTCAAAGTAAAAGTATTTGTGTTTAAAATCCAAAACTGGGCTGTTGATATAGGTAGAACACTTACCAGAATTAACAAAGCTCCAGTTGAAGGTCAGCCTAATAAGTGAATAATAAGTAAATCCAAATTGTCTCAAATGGTTAGCTGGCCAGCCCAAGGAAGATCAAGATTTTTCTGCTTAGGTCTTGAAAACTGAGGAGATTGTCGTTGGTATTAAATGGATCACATAACACCAACATTTAAATTTTTTTGCTGTGATTTGTAAAGTCTGAATCTGGGGAATTTGGAGAAAACATCTAAAAACCCTCTTTAAAATTGGTAAGAAAATGCCAATTAAATCTTGGGTGGTTTACCAAAGGCACTGGGGTGTTGGCTCCTTGTCTTGTCCTATAAGAGCTCTGTTGTAATGATGTATGTGGATGCTATCTGTCGCAGGGAATCACACTTGCTTCCAGCCAGGCTGTCAGCAATGCCAGGAAGCTCCAGTGGCCACTCAGTAAAGTTGCAGAAGGAGTTTTTGAAACTGAGGCCCCAGGAGGATATAAGTTCTATCTGCAAGATCGAAGTCTCTCCCAGCCAGGTAATTATACTAGACCAGGCAGAAGCCTGGCTAACGGCACATTTGATAAAGATGGAAGGGAGCAGGGGCACAGTTCTTTCTCTTTGTAGTTTTTCTGTACTGATAGGATGTGTCTTTCCCAAGCCAGTGTTCTTTACCTGTATTCTGGGTAAGGTATACCCTTACATGTGCATTAGGTATACGTCAGTACAGAGCTACAGAGACTCTAGACTGGTTTTGTTCTGCAGATAATGCATCTTGTTAGGGTTGGTTTTTTTGTTTTTTTGTTTTCTGTTTGATTTGTTTTGTTTTTCCAAGAGCAAATAATCCAAACAACAAACCCAACTCACACTAGTTTGAACAATAAGAATGTGTTTTAAATTCACAGAGCAGGCAAACTGAGGGTTAGTAGACGCAGCAGATCAGCCATAGCGAGACCCCACAGTCTCCTCTCTGTGTTGTCCTCTCATGCTGTTAGAGCTAGCTCCCTAGCTAGTATGAGGTGCTGGGAGCAGGTGAGGCTCCATGCTTCCATATTCATTTTGGGAAGGAACCTTCAAACAAACCTTGTCTGGAGTCTACCAGATGACTCTGATCAGATTTAATATACTATGTCTGCTTAATACAGGTTGACTTTTTTTTTTTTTTTTTTTTTTTTTTGGTTTTTCGAGACAGGGTTTCTCTGTGGTTTTGGAGCCTGTCCTGGAACTAGCTCTTGTAGACCAGGCTGGTCTCGAACTCACAGAGATCCGCCTGCCTCTGCCTCCCTAGTGCTGGAATTAAAGGCGTGCGCCACCACCGCCCGGCCCTTAATACAGGTTGTGTACCTATTCCAAAATTCCAAAATAGCAGATTTAAAATTTTTGTTTGTTAAGACTGTCTTAGACTTGGGTATAGTGGTGCACACCTTTAGTCCTACCATTTGGAGGCAGAAGAAGGCAGATCTCTTGGTTCTGGGACAACCAGGGCCACATAGAGAAACCATGTCTCAAAAACAACAACAAAAACTATGTCTTAACCCGTAGTTCTGGCTAACCTAGAACTCAGAGATCCTACTGCCTCAACCTCCCAAGTACTGGTGTCTCAGCCTTGTGCAACCATGCTCTGTAAGCTTGACATTCTAGTGTTTGGATTTTCAGATTAGGGATGCTCAACCGGGAAAATCCATGCAAGGTTTCCAAATTCTGAAATACTTCCGGTCCCAAGCTTTTCAAATAGGTACTCAGCCTGGACTTAAGTAATGGTGAGTTCCACGTTCCAAAGATGCTTTTGTCCTTTACCTTGCTAAGTCCTCTAAGGCATTAATTCCCTGCTGATCCATTTGGACCATACCTGTGCCTGTCCTGAAGGTCTTCTGCTCTGGGGAGAGTTTGTGCTATTTGCTCAATTCTAGGGAGTAAACTGAAAGTCTCAGGCATGCTAGGCAAGCATTTTATCACTGAACTCAGATTCTTAATGATCTTGGATTTGGTGATTTTGCAATCAGTGGAGAAAAATAAGACTTGAGTCTGCCGTGAGGAGGCCCTGTGAAAAGCACCATGGTTAGTCTTGGCATCGCTAGTTCTCGGGTGGAGGTGATGAAAACCACAGGAAATACAGTGAGTTTGTCATAGTTAGATGAGTCAGATGTAGTCGTAAACTGTTCTTTAGGAAGTTCCCTTGGCCACACCCAGTGGCACAGACCTATAATCACAGCTAGCAGGAGGGCTATAGGCCAAGGTAAGGCCTTAAGGCCTTCTTGGGCTACAGAGCAAAGCCAATCTGGGCAACTTATTGAGAGCCAGTCTCAAAATCTAAAGTGGACAAAAAGTTTCAATGATGCAGTGCTTGCTTAGCATGTGTGAAGCCCTAGATAAAGTTCCTGTATTACAATAAATTAAAAAGGAAGGGAAGAAGAAAGAAAGAAAGAAAAGGAAAACTACTACACAGGTGGAGAGAGTCCTTGTCGAATGTTCAAGGGCCTGGGTTCAGACTCTGGCACCAGCGCTGGGGTTGGGATCAGAGAATCAGCACACAAGATGACGTGTTCTCATGATATGCTCACTGCTTGGTGAATTTTTTGTTTTTGTTTTTGTTTTTTATGTTATAGTGTGTGGGGGGGGGATTTTTTTAACCCTAGAATAGAAAATAAGTAAACAGGGTGGAGGACAATAAGGAGGAAATGAGAAAAAAGTAGTGCCCATATGTCCAAAGATAACTACTGTGAACATTCTAGAGTCTATGTTTCAGATCTTTTATTCAAAATAATGCATACATATATATAAATGTACCCTGCATAAGCTGTTTTAGAAATTCCATGGCAGCATTTCGTTACAGAAAATAAGCAGCCTCTGTTGTTGGGTGTTTTGTTGTTCCTAGTGTTTCATTGTTCTGAGCAACACTGTCGAATGCCTTTGTGATAAAAAGCCTTTCACACAGCCACAGTTGCTTTCTGAGTTGCTGAGAGTGGACTTGCTTTTTCAGTACATTTTTAAAACTTTTGGTACATATTGTCAAATCCTTTCCCACAATTTTCTAATTTACACTCTGTCAGTATTTTTTGTTTCAATTCCCTTCCCTGCAATAAAACAGTTAACATTGCTAATTTGTCAAGACAACAAAAATTAAATAATGAGAAACAAATTATTTGTAAGTATTTCCTTAGTTTATTCTTTAACCTATCAGATATACATTTTGTTATTTATTGAAGCATGTAGCTTTTTTTCCACCAAATGATTATCTTATTGCCATTTATTTGGATCATGTTGTTTCTTTTCATATTGATTTAAAATTCTTTCCTTATAAATTAAATTCTTTAGCTAAGAAGAGAGTTGCTGGAAATCCAATGAAAAGTCTTGCTAGGCACACACCCCCTCCAGCCTAAGCTGAATTCTACATACACTTTACCCGTTTGCATCTCCTTATCCCATCCCACTTAAGTGACCTTATTCATCCATTTCCTTACTTTACAGATCCTGTATTAAAAGTCACTCTAGCAGTGACTGATTTCCAGAAGTCCTTGAACTACTGGTCTAATCTCCTGGGAATGAAAATTTATGAGCAGGACAAGGAGAAGCAGAGGGCTCTGCTGGCCTATGCCGATAACCAGGTGAGTGACCTTGCAGAGGAACAGCTTGCCTGCTACCCTGAGTTTGGTTCATAAATTGGGTTAACATGAAAGTTTCTTCATAGTGAATCAGTGTTTACCCAGATGAACAGAAGAAAATAAATCCCACTAATAACATTTACTACTTGATACTGCCTCCGTTTTTATTTATGGTAGCTAACCTGTAAACTTTGGGGGTTTTCCTGTCTCTGCCTCCTGACACACTTTGAGAATGGTAGGGTCACATACCTAGCTACCATATCCAGCTTTATGCTGGTGTCTGTACTGAGGTTCTCACGCTTGCATGGCAAGCGCCTTACAAAGCATGGTAGACATGTGTAATATGTCAGAAAGCAACAGCCCACTTTCTTATTTCTCTGCAGTGTAAGCTGGAGCTGCAGGGTATCAAGGGTGCAGTTGATCATGCAGCAGCCTTTGGAAGAATTGCCTTTTCTTGTCCTCAGAACGAGGTACTATTTGATAATTGCTTGTTTTAAAAAATTCGTTATTTTTAGTATGTGTATGCATGTGTGTCTATATGCATGCTGGTGCAGGTGTCTGTGGCAACTGTCAGATTCCCTGAATTTGGACTTACAGGGAGTTGTGAGACCTTGAAGTGAGTGTGTAGCCATCTCTCTGGCTCCTTTTCTTTCCTTTTAAAATGTGTGTGTGGCCGGGCGGTGGTGGCGCACGCCTTTAATCCCAGCACTTGGGAGGCAGAGGCAGGCGGATCTCTGTGAGTTCGAGACCAGTCTGGTCTACAGAGCTAGTTCCAGGACAGGAACCAAAATCACAGAGAAACCCTGTCTCGAAAAACCAAAAAAAAAAAAAAAAAAAAAAAAAAATGTGTGTGTGTGTGTGTGTGTGTGTGTGTGTGTGTGCGCGCGCACATGAGTGCAGGTACCCACATTGGATTCCCCCTGAAGCTGGAGTTACCAGCTTGTATGAATCCTCTGACATGGTTGCTGGGAACTAAACTTGGGTCCTCTATAAGAGTAGTACTTGTTCTTAGTTGTTGAGCCCTCTCTCCAGCCCCTGACCTGATTGTTTAAACTCTGTCACTGTCTGGTTACAACCCAGCTAAGAATCTTGGACTTCCTTTCTGAGTTCATTCTGATTGTGGCTTTGTTATCAGCTTACCCATTCTTTTAAGAACCACTGAGATAATAAAATAAAATTGGTGCCTTGGTCAAATGAGGACCGTGCCATAGAAGTGGTATGTGACTCTTGCTCACTTGCCTTTTTGTGTTTTTTAAGTTGTCAGACATAGAAGCCTTGATGAAAAGGGAGAACCAGTCGATCCTGACTCCACTGGTGAGTCTGGATACCCCAGGGAAGGCGACAGTACAAGTAGTCATCCTGGCTGACCCTGTAAGTATCGCCTAGGGAGGGGACAGCTGTCCTGGGAATTTCTTCAAAGATTTTTTTTTTCACATTACTGTTCTCTTTTTTGGTATAGGATGGACATGAAATTTGCTTTGTTGGGGACGAAGCTTTTCGAGAACTTTCTAAGAGGGATCCCGAAGGAAACAAGTTATTGGATGATGTGAGTATTATTTCTTTTCTTTCTTTTTTCCCTTTTTTTGTTTTTGAGACAGAGTTTTTCTGTGTGGCTTTGGAGTCTGTCCTGGAACTTGTTTTGTAGACCAGGCTGACCTCCAACTCATGTGTCTGCCTCCCGAGCTCTGGGATTAAAGGTGTGCGCCACCACCACCTGAGCTCTGGGATTAAAGGTTGAGCACCGCCATCACTGCCCGGTGTGAATCTTATTTTTGTACTGATGTCACTATAGGCCACAGCAGAATAGTATAAAGGACGTACAGGGTCCAGGTACTGTCAAACATGTCCTTTCCCTGTTGCAATAACTTTTAATCAGAGACCAACATATTTAGTTTGTTTTTTTTTTTTTAAATAGTTATTTATTTTGTATGCAGTTAGCCAGAAGAGGGCACCAGACCTCAATACAGATGGTTGTGGACCACCATGTGGTTGCTGGGAATTGAACTCAGGACCTTTGGAAGAGCAGGCAATGCTCTTAACCGCTGAGCCATCTCTCCAGCCCCGACCAACATATTTAGTATCACCTACGTTACTCTTTAGGACTTTCCATCTTCCCTCTGCCCCAGGCTGACTAGAAAGGAATCCACTACTGCTGTGAACATCACTGTTCAGCTCAGTGAATGAAAGTACCTGGGTTCCATCCCCTTCTGTTTCCTTGGCCATTTGGTTATTTGGTTTCCATTGACATCATTCTTTTCCTTCTTCCTTCCCATTTGTTCTTGTTATCACATCAAGAAATCCAGTAGCTCTTTCACCGGGTGGTGGTGGCACACACCTTTATTCCCAGCACTCAGGAGGCAGAGGCAGGCGGATCTATGTGAGTTCGAGGCCAGCCTGGTCTACAAGAGCTAGTTCCAGAACAGGCTCCAAAGCTACAGAGAAACCCTGTCTCGAAAAACCAAAAAAAAAAAAAAAAAAAAAAAAAAAGAAAAAGAAATCCAGTAGCTCTCATCTCTTAAAAGCTCTTCTTGGGAGGCAGAGGTAGAAGATCTCTGTGAATTCAAGGCTAGCTGGTCTGCATAGTAAGTTCCAAGCCAACCAGCGCTACATAGTGAGACCTTGTCTCATAAAGACAAAAAGCAATTACTGGAGACAAAAGACCTTACTGCTCTTAGAGAGGACACAGGTTCAGTTCCCAGCACCCACATGGTGGTTTGCAACTGCTTCTGACTCCAGTTCCAAGGGATCTGATGCCCTCTTCTGACCTCCACATGCTCCTGCATGCACATGATGAACATGCATACACTCAGGCACACACATGCACAGTAAAGTAAATAAAAAACAAAACACCCAAACCAAACCCTTTGAATTCCATATTCCACCACCAGATACTTGTTTATTTCTGTTTTTGAGATATGAGTCTGTGTCTCCAAACTGACTACAAACTACTGATCCTCCTGCCTCAGCTTCCTAAGTTTTAGGACTGTATCACCAGGTTTCTTTAATTAGATTTCTGTTTCAGAGATCTGTGTACACATAGTTTCTACTTCTTGTCTGAAATGCGTACTTCATCTGTTCTGTGCTAGATGTTGGCAGCAAGTAGTGTTCATGTTGACATTGTTGGTGATCTCATCTTGCCAAATGCAGCAAGCAGCTTCTGTTCCCATCAAACCTGATTTTTCATCAGGAAGCAATAGCTCATTGTTGTACTCCAACTTCTAACATAAACCTAGTGTGAAACAGACATTCTCTGAATATTTTGGATTTCTGAGACAGGGACTTTGTTGTCCTAGTTGTCCTCAAGTTCCTGGGCTCAAGGGACCTTCCTGCTTTAACCTTCTGTGTAGATAGGACTGTAGGCCTGACCACTGGGCCTCACTCACTTCTGAATACCTAATCGAGTGACCGAAGGAATCAATATATCCCAGTTCTATCATTTTTAATCTATATAACTAGCCTTTAAACGGTTTATTAAAATTCTTTGAATTTCCAAAAGATCAAATTTTGAAATTTATCTTAAAATGGTGAAATAAAATTAAAATACTCATTTTTTTGGACTATGATGTGCTTTATGGAAGATAATTAACCATAGACATAAGAACAGTCATTGTGAATTAAAACAAAAATATGTAGACGATACCTTTTGAAGCTTTATCATGAAGGAAAATAGAATGTTGAGTAAGCTTTTGATTGACAAATATGCTGCTCTTTCCTTCTTTGCTCTTTGATGCACTGGCGGCTCCCCATCCTCTGAGCTCTTCTATGGAACTGAGACCTTGCCTTCTTCATATCTCCCTGATGCTTCTCCCAGAGCCAGCTGCTGTTCTGATTTCCAGCACAGTAGATCAGTTTTATTTTTGGATTTTAAACAAATGAATCCATTTAGTAGGTATTTCTGTGTGCTTGGTTTCTTTCTCTCAAGATAACATTTTGAGACTCCACTGTGTAATTGCATGTATCATCTTTTGTATTGCTTTTATTAGATAACACCTGGTTTATCCATTCCCATGGTAGCAAACATTTAGGTTGTTTTTAATCTACTTAAGGAAGGGTGCTGTGAGCATTCTTGTTTAAATATGTTTCGTATCTCTAAGGTTATAGGAGAATTGCTTTTGCTGTACAGGAAAGTGCCGGACTTATAGTGAAGTGAATCTCTTAGCCAATCTCTCTCTTCATAGTTGGTTATGTATAGTCAACCATGTCTGAAAATATTAAATGCGAACTTCAGAAGTAACTCATCCATTTTAGATTGTACCCTGCTTTGAGTGGCATAATCAAATCACTTGTTCTCTTGCCTGACCCCTTGGGACAGGAATCATCTCTTTGGACAGTGTGTCCATACTGTGTGCATAACTGAATATACAGTCCTGGAGTCACCTAGTAGCTAATTGTTATTAGATTAACTCTCAGGATCTCAGTGCTTGGGTTCAAAACCTTTATTTGCTTAATAATGCCTCCAAATGGCAAAAAGAACAGTTTAACTATGACAAAGAATAGCTGTGGACTGGCAGGATGGCTCAGTGGGTAAAGGTACTTGCTGCCAAGCCTGACAAACCTGAGTTCAGTCCCTGGGCCCCACATGATGAAAGGAGAGCCTGGACTCCTGCAAATTGTCCTCTAGTCTACTCCTGTACTGTGCACGTGTGTGCCACACATACATACGCTCAATAAATAAATAAACGTAATGGAAAAAAAGGGGAGCCACAAAAGATTATCTTTTAGATGAGAAGGTGAAAGTTCTTGACTTAATTAACCAAAGAAATTGGTTAAGGGGACTAGAGTATAGTCACATAACCCTAGACAGATTTTTCTATCCCCCCCCACTCCCACAAGGTTTCTCTCTGTAGTCCTGTTGTCCTCTGTCCTGGAACTGGCTTTGTAGATCAGGCTGACCTCAAACTCACAGAGATCCTCCTGCCTCTGCCTCTGCACCACCACCTCCTGGCTAGCTTTTTCTGTTTTCATGTAAAGTAAATGCTAAGTTGCTAAGGTCAAACCTGAGAACAAATCTAGGACACTGGAAGGAAGGAAACCATGTCCTGGGTTACTGCTGTTGCGCTTCAGGATGAGCAGAAGGCACAGCACTCGGTGAGTCCTTAGTTAAGATGAGCAGCAGAGCTGCGGGAGGCTCAGTGTATGAGCACTTGCCTAGCAGCCATACAGCCAGCTCAGTCCCAGGATCCCTAAAATCAAGCTTGGAAGTGTCAGTTACTAGACTGGGCCTATTCAGGCCTCCTCTGGAGTCCTGGAACCCTCTCTAAGGAACATGGGGAGTTGCTGGGTCTGTGCAGGTGTACTTGTTTACTTTCTCCCCGGCATTTTTTTGTTATTGCTTCTTTGATTCTGGTAGCTGTTCTAAGAAATGGAGAATAGTTTCTTGTTGTGGTTTGAATTTGTATTTCCCTAATGACTAATGGTGAATAGCACCTATAGATAAACTTCTTAGTTTATACTTTATAAATTAAATATTCAAGTCTTGTCTATTTTTGCATAATAGTTTTGGTTTATGTTATGTGATATTTCATGGATAAAATTTCAAATACACACCAAACAAGAGCATAGCTGTGCCTCCTATGTTTCCGTGCCATGCACTTTCAGTGTTCCTTCCCGTCACTCCGACTCTCTCTTCCTTTTCTTCTTTTCGCTTGGGGATGCTCAGGAAAATCTCAGGCATCATAACATTTACCCTAAAATACTCAAGAGTATTTTGTATTTAAAGTCATTTAAAGGAAGTAGGAATTAAGCAATTTCCTTATGTGCCATACACTTTAAGAAAAACAAGACTATATATATATATACACACACACACATATGTATAGTTTTATCTTTGTGTGTGTATGTCTGGCGTGTGTTTAGATGTGTGTGTGCACCTATGTGAGTGGAGTGTGAGTACGTGCTGCACATGCCACAGTGCATATGTGCAGGTCAGAGGACAACATTCAATCTTCTGTCTTCTTTGAGATAGGATCTTGTCAGAGCTCCTTCAGCAGTTGACTTTGAGCTCCCAGACATTCTCCCTCTGTCTCCATCCTGCCGTAACTGGGGTTACAGTTACCTGATTGCACCAGCTATTTCACAGGGCCTGAGGATTTGAACTCTTTCTTGTCCATCAACCTTACATGGAGAGTGCACTTTAACTACTGAGCAATCTCCCCATGCCCAACCTCTCAAATTTTTGTTTCTTTTGTTATGTATTGTCTTTTGAGGCAACATTTCTCTGTGCAAACCTGGCTGTCCTGGAACGCTCTATGTTAAAGAGGCTGGCCTTGAACTTGATATGTAGCTGAGGATGACCTTGAATTTGATTCTGATGCCCCTACTTAAATTATTGGCATAAGCCACCATGTCTAGCTAAAGAAGCAAGATCTCTCTCTCTCTCTCTCTCTCTCTCTCTCTCTCTCTCTCTCT
Source organism: Chionomys nivalis (assembly GCF_950005125.1). Classification (NCBI taxonomy): domain Eukaryota; kingdom Metazoa; phylum Chordata; class Mammalia; order Rodentia; family Cricetidae; genus Chionomys; species Chionomys nivalis. The sequence continues at coordinate 57,057,652 of NC_080092.1, read as the reverse complement.
CTCCATGTTAGATTCTGCTTGTGTGTGCATGTGAGAAGCCAACGCAGCCAAAGCAGGACACTATGTGTCTTCCTCTATCACTCTCCACCACATTTCCTTGAGAACTAGAAGTTTGTGATTTCTGATAGCTAGCTGGCTAGCCTACCAGCCAGCAAGTTCATATGATCAGCCTATCTCTGCCTCACAGCACTGTGGGAACAGCAAAGTGCAGCCGTGCTTTTTACTAGGGTATCTGAATTCAGGTCTTCATGTTTGCAGAGCAAGTGCTCTTATCCGTTAAGTTATTTCCCTATCCCTGTTGGCTCATTTCTTTAGACGGGGTCTTAGAACTCAGTGTGGTTACTAGGTTGTTCTCAAATTCTAAGCATTCACCATGCCTTAACTTCCCAAGTAGTGGGATTGCAGGTTTGAGCTACTATGCCTAGCTTTGGCATGTTCTTTTATTCTTCAGTTTTGGTTTTTTTAAGACAGGATCTCAGTATGTAGCCCTGGCTGTCCTGGCACTCACTATTGTTGTGGGGTATTCACCAGAGAAGACTGCTCAAACACAGTTAGTTTAAGCCAATAGACTTTTAAGCACAGAAAACATGTCCTGGGTTGACACACTTCATTGTCAGTTAACAACAACAGCTATCCAGAAGCAGAACTGCAGAAGCCAAAAAGCAAGGATAGTACATTTAGAGACTTTCTCAGAACTGTGGACTTTGATGGATTAGGCCTTTGTTTTAGTGTTGGCTGGCGGTGCTATTTGCTGAGTTTTATAGCCTTCTGCCATGGAATCAGTTGTGCTAAGGTCTCCAGCCCTGTTATACTATGTAGGCCAGGCTAGCCTGGAACTCACAGAGAACCACCTGCCTCTTCAGTGCTGGGACTAAAAGTGTGCACCACCACACCTGGTGTGCTTTGACATGTCCGTAAGTGCTGTGTGTACACTCTCTAGATTCTGTGAGTCACAGCCTGTAAGGAAACTAAGGCTCAGAAAAATTAGTCACTCACGGCTATCAGGTATTTAGTAAATGGGAGACAGGGACTTGGATGGAGCTCTTTGAGGATTTTATAATTAATTCTTTCCTTTCTATGCACCCTGGTCCTTTCTGTGGGCAAAAGAGATCTTGCTGGGTATATTCCCAACACTTGGCTGGCAGGTGAATTCAAAGCCAGCTTGGTCTACATAGCAAGTTCCGGGACAGTAGTTTTAGTCTTTGAAGATTTTTTTACATTTTACTTATTTGCTGTACATGCAGGCCATGGCATGTGATGGAGGTCAGAGAGCACTTGTGTTCTCTCCCTCGACTACGTGAGTCCTGGGGATCAAGCTCAGAAAGTATCTTTACCTCATGAGCCAGCTTGCCAGCCCTAGGATAGTTTTCAGTTTCTGCACACAGCCACTTTGATGCGCTTTCTTCTCACTTATTTTGATTTTCTCTTAAATTCTGTTTGCCATTATTCACCAAAAGCTGAGTTCTATTTCTGAGATATCTCTCGTCTTTTGACACTGCTTTTGAAATCCAGTGAGTTTTAAACTAATCTCCCAATTCTCTGCTGCCTCCCAGATACATTCTTCACTTGACTGGCCCTTTATCTACTCTCTGACCTGTCTTTATCTCTTGAAAGCCCTTAGCTCAGCTCTATTCCGATCTCACTGCACTGCTTATAGTAACAAAAATACTCCTGTCTCCACCCAAAGTGTTTTTGTCTTTTTGAGCTGGTCCTTTAGAATGGAGAGGTTCTCTTGGGTCCTCCTAGCCAGAGTTAATTGCTCTTTCCCCCATCCTTTATGACTGCTAAAACAGAAACATCTCTTCCAGCTCTCGGGAGGTTGTTGGGTTGTTTGTTTTTGATTTTTCAAGACAGGGTTTCTTTGTGTAAACAGCACTGACTGTCTTGGAACTCACTCTATAGACCAGGCTGACCTCGAATTCCCAGAGATCTACCTGCCTCTGCTTCCAGAGTACTGGGATTAAAGATGTGTGCCACCACCTCCTGGCAGGGAATTGTTTTGTTTCTTTGTTTTTTTTTGTTTTGTTTTGTTTTTCGTCGAAACAGGGTTTCTCTGTGGTTTTGTTTTTTTTTTTTTTTTTTTTTTTTTTTTTTTTTTTTTTTTTTTTTTTTTTTTTTTTTTTTTTGGTTTTTCGAGACAAGGTTTCTCTGTGGTTTTGGAGCCTGTCCTGGAACTAGCTCTTGTAGACCAGGCTGGTCTCGAACTCACAGAGATCCGCCTGCCTCTGCCTCCCGAGTGCTGGGATTAAAGGCGTGCGCCACCACCGCCCGGCTTCTCTGTGGTTTTGGAGCCTGTCCTGGAACTAGCTCTTGTAGACCAGGCTGGTCTCGAACTCACAGAGATCCGCCTGCCTCTGCCTCCCAAGTGCTGGGATTAAAGGTGTGCGCCACCACCGCCAGGCAAGGAAATTGTTTTTTAATATTGCTTTAAGGTTTAAGTTCTTTATATTTTCATTCAAATAGTAAAAACTTGATTATTACTTATTTAGGCAGGGATTTATGAAGTAACTGGCAATTTTCCTACTCCTCCCCTTGAGTGCTCATATTGCAGGTGTCCACCACCAGGCTGGCTAGATCTAAGATTTCGTGTAAAGAAATATAGCCATATCTTAGCCCATTTTTTAAGTCCACTGCCAAGGTTAGTCACCTTCAGCTTCACTATTGCTAAATCACATACATTTATTTATTTATTAAGTTTTTGTTATGTTTCCTAATGTAAACATTATCTTGTCATTTCCTCCTGGTGTAGATGAGAATTTCTGACACACTATTTCTCCAACTATTTATTGTTTCCTACTCTTTAATCTGATAGGACTTTATGGGTCTTTTACAGTAAATACCTCAAAGTACAGATACTTTTTTTTGAAAAGTAACTTTTAAAAAATAATTTAAATTTATTTTATGTGCATTGGTGTGAAAGTGTCAGATTCCCTGAAACTGGAGTTACAGACTGTTGTGAGCTGCCGTGTGGGTGCTGAGAATTGACCCAGGGCCTCTGGAAGAGCAGCCAGTGCTCTTTACTGCTGAGCCATCTCTCTGGTCCCCCAAAAGTAACTTTCTATGTAATTCCGTAGCTGTTCAGTTAGTTCCTAAAATCTAGATTGTCACTCCTGTCATACCTGGACTCAGTATATTACCTAGTGCATGATAAAAACTCAATTTTAAATAAAAGATTTATTTTTATTACCATTTCCTTGTATGTGTGTATGAGCATATGGCACACATACAGGTGCCTCTGTGGTACAGGATACAGTGTTAGTTCCCCTGGAGTTAGAGTTACACTTACAGGTGGCTGTGAGCATCTTTTTTTTTTTTTTTTAATTTATTATGTGTACAACATTCTGCTTCCACACACACCAGAAGAGGGCGCCAGATCTCATTACAGATGGTTGTGAGCCATCATGTGGTTGCTGGGAATTGAACTCAGGACCTCTGGAAGAGCAGTCAGTGCTCTTAACCTCTGAGCCATCTCTCTAGCCCAGCTGTGAGCATCTTTACGTGGATGCTGGGCCATGAACTCCAGCCCTCTGCAAGAGCAGTACATATGCTTACCTGCTGAGCCATCTCTCCAGCCCCCAAAAGACAGGGTTTCTCTGTTTAACAGCTCTGGCTGTCCTGGAGCTTACTTTGTAGACTAGGCTGGCCTCAAACTCACAGACATTCCCCTGTCTCTGCCTTCTGAGTGTTAGGATTAAATGTGTGGACCACCACTACCCGGCTCATATTTGCTTTTTGATTGAATAAAAGTTTTCTTACCAAACATCTAAATGACTTATAGAGGCAAACATTTTGTTTTTTTCAAGACAGGCTTTGGAGCCTGTCCTGGAACTAGCTTTTGTAGACCAGACTGGCCTCGAACTCACAGAGGTCCGCCTACTTCTGCCTCCCAAGCACTGGGATTAAAGACGTGAGCCACTGCCCAACTTTTTTTGGTTTTTGTTTTTGTTTTTTTTTTTTTGTTTGTTTGTTTTTTAAAGACAAGGTTTCTCTCTATAGCCCTGGCCATCCTGGAACTCGCTTTATAGACCAGGCTGACTTTGAACTCAGAGATTCCTCTGCCTCTACTTCCCAAGTGCTGGGATTAAAGGTGTGTTCCACCATGCCTGGCTGTGACACTTTTTGGTGGTGATACTGGGACTTGAACTGGAATCACCAAGCGACTGCTTGGTACACACTAGCTCTCCTGTTACAGTGAACAACACCCTCTACACAGATGAACTTGCTTTAGTGCTAATATCACAGTGGAGAATGCAGACTTGGAGTGATGTCTGTCCATCTGTTTCCATAGGCAATGGCTGCAGACAAAAGTGATGAGTGGTTTGCCATGAGAAATAAACCAAAGGCTTCAGGTTAATGGAAGACATGCGAGAGCAGCGCTTAAACTCCAGTCTGGCGTCTGAGTCCATTGTGGCTGTTTACAATGAACAGTGTCCAGCACAGACAAGAGGCTCATGGGGTAGTTTCACTCTTCAAAGCTTTGTTATGTTCTAGAAATGAAATGTTTTTTTTTTTTTTTAATCATTCTCAGTAGTGGTGAACTCCTGTATGTAATTGTATGAAATTTGGTAACAACTTATTGTCCAGCCTGAGATAGCTCTATGGAACATTACCCTTGGCTGAGGGTAGTGGAAAATTTGATTAGCTGTGAATCATGTAGATAATATTGGAACAAATGTTCAGATGAAAGCCAAACTAGCTGGGCATGGTGGCGCATGCCTTTAGTTCCAGCACTTGGGAGGTAGAGTCAAGGATCTCGGAGTTCAAGGCCAGTCAGGACTATAGAGAAAGACCCTGTCCAAACCAACTGTCCAAACAAATCCCAAAAAGCCGAACCAACTGCTTAGAGTGCTCATGTTTCCAGGTCTTGATGGATCTTCCTGTGGAAGTCTTGGCATTTAAAAAAGCCTTTCCTTTCGAGTTCCAAGACAGTCTCTCCTGATATACAGGAAGACACATAGTGTCACTTCACCATGGAACTCAAGGTAGCTTTTAACTTTGTAGCCCTGACTGACCTGCAGCTATGTCAGCTAGATGGCCTCAAACTCAGAGACCTACCTGTCTCTGCCTCCTGCTGGGATCAAAGGCACAAGCCACTTTACCCTTTGAACTTTTGATCTTCCTACCTCAACCTCCAGTGCTGGGATTATAGATGGATGTAACTAGTCCAGGCTTTTGATGTTTGTTTGTTTCTTTCTTTCTTTGTTTTTAAGAAATTTTATCCTGGGTCCAAAGAGATGGCTTAGTGCTTCAGAGTACTGGTCACTCTTCTAGAGGACTGAGTTTGATCCCAGCACCCACATGTCTGTTCTTTCTGTAATTCTAGAACCAGGGGTTCCAATACTCTCTTAATGCCTCTGAAGGCACCGCATATACATGTTACACAGACATATATGCAGGGGAAACACCCATAAAGATTAAGAAAAATTACCCTTTGGATAAAAAATATCTGGGAGCTGGGTGGTAGTAGCACATACCTTTAATCCCAGTCCTCAGGCAGATGTCTGTGAGTTTGAGGCTAGCTTGTTCTACAAAGCTAGTTCTAGGACAGCCAGGACTACACAGGGAAACCCTATCTCAAACAAAACAAAACAAACCAAAAAAAAAAAAAAAACAGCCAGAAAACCAGATCTGGGTAATGTCCTTACTTTGATTTGATTTTACATTTTGAATAATCAGAGGAAACAGGAGATGTTTAATGAACAAAGTATTCAATGAGTCACATTTCTGTATGCTTGGGTCTGTACTACTTTATAAAGTGGTCTTAGTCCTCTTTAAAATGGAGTAGATTATTTCTTCAGCCTGGAAAAATGTTTTCTGTTTGGGCTAATATCATTATATCATTAAAAACCGTTTTATTGAGTACATTTGTCATTAAAGATTTTTAGAAAAGGTTTTGTTTGGTTTTGAAGCAAGGTCTCATGTAGTCCCTGCTAGTCTGAAACTATGTAGACCCTCTAATTCATAAGAAAAAAAGGACTATTTAAAAATGTGCTGACTTGTCTTGGTGGTGCACACCTTTAATCCCAGCACTTGGGAGTTCAAGACCAGCCTGGTCTCCAAAGCAAGTTCTAGGATAGTCAGGGCTGTTACACAGAGAAACCCTGTCTCAAAAAAAAACAAAAAAACAAAAACAAAAACAAAAACAACACTTTAGGACCCACAAGATAGTTCTGTAGGTAAAGGTGGCGGCACTTACCACAAAAACCTGGCAACCTGAGTTTGCTCTTATGAACCTAAGTAAAGGTCAGAGTAGAGAACCAACTCGATAAAGCTGTGTTCTGACCTCCACGTACACTCTTAGCACACTCACTCCAGCCACACCTACACATAGTGCACACACAATAATAAAATATTTTAATGATAAAAAATATACTTTAGAGCCATCATGGGTGGTTTATACTTGTTATCCTAGCACTCATGAAGAAGAAGCAGATGGATCTCTGAAAGTTGAGGCCAGCCTGGGTTTACACAGTGAATTCCAGACCAGCCAGGCCCTATCCCAAAAATCAGAATAATCAAAACACAAAACAAACCACACACACACACACAAAAAAAAAAAAAAAACCTTTAGAAATTTGCTGTTATATGAATAGATTTGCCAGGCAGTGACTGTATCTCAGAAGACAAGTTTTAAAGAGAAGTGTTGGAAAATGCCATGGTACTGTAGAGTCCTTTAAGAACTCTATTTAGCCCTTCATATGCAAGCTTCCAGGCACCGTGGTAGCATTCTGATGTCTCTGAAATGATTGACAAAGACCCACATGTGCCTATTTACATACTGTCCAGCAGGGCCTCAAGCAGAGACCTAGATTAAGAACAGCAATCCTAAGAACATTTAGGTTGCTAAGCCTCGGATGAGTCTTGTGGAGCCTAAGATCCTGAAGCCATTTTGCTCCATTGTCCCTCAACTGCTGTGTTGTGATGCATGAGCTACTTCATCACTGTGTCACTTAGTTTGAGTTCCATCAAAATCTAACTTCACTGGGCCTATGTTCTAGATGAGCACTTTTCTGTTTGATTTTAGTGTTAAGACAGAGCCCCTTTTTCCTCTGTATTGTTACAGATCCAAGGTCCTGCCTCCACTTCAAGCCTTGGTCATTTTCATGGCATGACGCACCCCACCCTCCCCACTTCTGTCTGCCATCCATACACATAGGTAGGATGGGTATTGGTGCCAGTCAGACCACACAGAGCCAGATTAAAGGAGTTTTACCCAGCAGAGATGCTTTTACATTTGAACCCCTTTTCAGACCCCTCACAGAGTTTCTTTTTTTGCAACAGACTCCACTCTCCTGCGGTTAAGGTGATTTATTGATGTCTCCGCTAGCCTTGCTACCCTTTCAGTGTGTTCCAGCCATCAGAACTCTTAAGCCCATTCCCTACCAGTGAAGCCATGTGACTTCCTTGTGTTGGCCAACATGTCCTTAGCCACCCTCGTTTTTCTTCAGCTCCTCCACTTTGGCAATATAGATCCTCATGGCATCCATCTTGGACATCCCTTTGTTCACATTCCACGCCTCCCATTTGGCCTTTGCTCTCACATCTGTGGCTGGAGGGACAGGGATGTTACAGTCGCCCTGGGTGGCCTGTTTGTAGAAGCTGTACACCAGCAGTTTCTCCTGATCGCTCACGGGACCCTTCAGCTGCTTGAGGGACGCGCAGGCCATTTCAAACTCCACTTGGCTCATTGGCGCACCAGAGGCTGAGCCTCTCTGTTCTGAGTGATACCTAGTACTAGAAGAGAGTTGGAAATAAGCAAAGCAGGTGATTGATTATTAGACCTTGGAAAGAAAGGGCAAAGTGATATAATGTGTGTGTTTGATAAAGTACAAGTTGCAGCCCAGGAATTCATTCTATTGGTCCTATCCCACAGTGCTTTTTCCAGTGTGAGTGCCCTTCATAGTTACAAAGGCGCCTATGAGCCCTGAAAATTGACGTTGCTGTTGCCTATAGAAGACAGTGCAGCATGAAAAGCATTTGGGTATTTGTGCGTGTCTCAGAGGCCGGACAGGGAGGGGTGAGCCCCGTGGATCCACTGCTGGCTAGCGGGCAGCTCGGGGAAAGGCTATTCCGTAGGGATGAATTATGGGCGGGAGCTGCCTGGGATTCCTGGGTGAGGGTGAGAGGTCTGGACTAAGGAATTGGACCTCCTGGCCTCAAGAGGACAGATTCCGCCAGGAGCCTGCTTATGGTACCTGAGGGTAGACGGCTGGGGAGCCTAGGGTCGAAAGGGGGCGCTGTGGGCTTGGGCGGCCCGGACGCCGCGAGTTCGTTGAGGAGGAGTACGGAGGGCGCGTGCGCACGGAGCGGCAGCCGGTAAGCGGAGTGCTGCTCAGAAGCCCAGACGCGCTGTGGACGGGGCCTGTGACGTGCCTGTAGCCCCGCCCTTTATGCCGTGGCGCTGCGTTCGCGGTCTCGGAGTGGGAGGGGCGGTCTAGTCCCGCCGCCAGCTTCGCCGCCATGGACCTAGGTGGGTTCGCGTTTCCCTACTCCGGCCCTCGGGCCGCGCCCCGCAAAGCACGTCCAGGGTGGGCCGAGGCCTGCGCTCCTCCAGTGGCGCTATTCAGAGCCCGCTTTGGAGACTGGGGGTCTGAGGAGTCTTTGGAGTCCCGCTGCCGCGAGGCCGGCCTCCAACCCGCAGCCCCGCCTGGTGTTGGTCCTCCGTCCCTCGTGGTCTCTTCCCACTGGAAAACAGCAAGCGAATGTAGCCTTGGCGCCCCTGAAAGTGCACAGGGCTACTACTGCACGTGTTTCGGAAATGCCGGGCTGGGAGGGAGGGACGGACGTCCGGACCGTTCTTCCTTATTGGGTGACTGCCGAGTCAGTGAACAAGTTTCTTATCAGGTCTCCTGGTCCACACAGCAGAGATGCTGATACCTGTCTTCCTCCCAGAGGCTTGGAGTTTCATTTTAAGATCACGTGCATAACTGGGCGCCTTATGGTGCCATGTGCACACCGGTGACCCGCAGCCCTCGCTTACGCGCGGGGTTGCAGCAGCTGAGGTGGCACTTTTGAATCTGAGTGCTATTTGGTTTGGAGTCTCCTCCCAGGCGAGGAATGGAAGGAGAGCGGTGTTGATAGAAATCTGTGGCCATCTGCCAAGCCTCCCCACCCTGCTAGGAATACTCTTTAGAGGGTAAGATGGGGAGGCTGTCCTGGGAGGTAATCCAAGATTTGCAAATAATACTCTGTGGAGAAATGTCTTCGTTCCTAGCCAGCTCTTTAGTTTGGAATGGTGGTAGTTTCGTGCCCCGCAGCTGTGAAGAGTTCTGCCATGGCTTGACTCCGCTGGTTCAGACACCCAGCACAAATTGTGTCTGGGCCTAGAGGTTCCCGCTCTAAAACAGGATAATCCTCAAGACGTTACTTTGATGATGAAATGATTTTATAGGTGTAAAGCTGGGTGTGGTGACCTATGTCTTAACTGGTACTCTGGAGGCAGACGCAGGAAGATCTCAAGAGTTCTAGGCCAGCCTGGTTATAGTTTCTAGCCAGTCCTGGCTACATAACAAGATCCTATCTCAAAAAAAAAAAAAAAAAAAAGTATGCCACCAAGCCCAGCCCAGTGCCTACCAGAGTAAGCAGTCACTTCCTAGCACCAGCTACTGATAAAGCCTTTCAGTTTCCCCTAGCTGTGAACCGAGCCTGCGACTTTGTTGGGCCGCGTGTACACAAGTGTCGGAAAGGTACATGTTTGGCGGCAGACATCTGTTCAGCTAAGCTGATAAATAAAATAAAATGGAATTTACAGGCATAAGGGAATGGTGTTGGGGGAAGGCAGAACAACCTGAACCAGAAAGAACCCTGCCATAGCAACCTAGCTCGAAGCTTGACTGCTACTGTGGAAGCCAAGGTGCCCTGCCTTCAGGGTTAATAGACGGGCTGATCCTTGACTTTTTATTTCTTTCTTTGTGTGTGTGTGTGTGTGTGTAAATGTAAATGGTTAGTGGCCAAGAGATTTGTTTGTTAGTTGCCTGGAGTCAATATTCTCTCCCCCCCCCCCGTCCCCTCCCTCCCCCCCGGGGTAGGGAAGGTTTGAGACAGGGTCACGATGTACCTTGGCTGACCTCACAGAAATCTGCCTCCCTAGAGCTGGGATTAGAAGCAGGGGCCACCACAACTGGCCAATGGAGTCAGTGTTTTTGCTGTTGACCCCGTGGCTAATGAGAGTGGGGGAGAGGTGTTCCTGGGAGCATGAGGGACTGAGGGAAGGGTTGGGCACCTCTGGGCCATGAGAATGGGTGGGGGTTATCAGGAGCAGTGACTGTGACCTGTTAGTTGTTACACTCTTGCTGTAGTTTCTAGGCCAAATTACACACTTTGATAAAGACCTGTGCCCTTTTGTTTCTGCACTGGTGGAGACAAAAGAGTGAGGAGACTGTCCCTGCCAACAATTGTGCCTTTAAGTCGGGCTCTTGGTAGTCTGATTATTGTTGAGATTTCTTTTATAATCCTTCTATTCTCACATCCCTGAAAGATGTTTCCAGAAGGTAACAGTTCCAAATTATTTCCAAAAGTGTGATTAGTGTATGTGGTGTGTCATGTGATTTTCATGGTTATACCATGAAGATTGTAGTCTCACATATGCAGACTGACTCGGTAATGTGAAAAGTCACATTTTTAAATGACTGAGCTTGAATTTAAACCCACTGATTAAACTCCGATATTGCCTTCCTTTAAATGTATCAGTTCTTAGCTCAATGAATGAATGAACACTTTCCTGGTTCCTGCCATAGAGCCAGAACCTTCAGTAGCTTGTCCTTTTTGACTGGAAGAAACCGCTGGGTGAACCTTTTCCATGTAAGATCCAGAATGGTGAAACCCATTAGCAGGAGTGTACTTAGGAAGAAGGAAGGCAGAGCAGGGGAAACACCTCAGTGGTAGAGCTTGCCTCGTATATATGCAAGGCTCTTGGCTCAAAACAAAGGCTCGACTGGCATATGCCTTTAATCCCAGTGCATAGGAAGCAGAGGCAGGCAGATCTCTGAGTTCAAAGCCAGTAAGTTCATAGTGAGACCCTGTCTCAAACAGAAAAAGTAAAATAAAATAGTAAAATCCCCCAAAAGACTGCTCATTGTCCAGTGTTGGTCCTTCCGTCTGTCATCATATCCAACAGAGCTCAGGTTTTGTTTTGTATTTATTACATTCTGTGTGTGTATTTGTGGGTACCATCAGTGGAGGTCAGAAGACAGCTTCTAGGAGTTGGTTCTCTCTTGCTGAATTAGGCTTGGGGGATCAAACTCAGGTCATCAGGCTTGGTGCAGATGGTCAGAGTCATGTCACTGCCCTTTGTCAAGTCTTCTAATGCATACTTGGTGGCACTGTCACCTCAGCAGTCCGGCTTTCCTCGTCACTTTGCTGAGGGACCTTAGTCACTTCCTTGGTTTCCATCAACTTGTCTGTGTTGGCACTGCCTAAACTCACATCAGGCCTTTTCTCCTCAACTTGCTCCATTGCTGAAGGACATCACTACATGTTCTGTCAGACTCCAAGTAACCAGAACTGAGCCTTTCTCCCCTTTAAATCTGTCCTGGGGGCTGGAGAGAGCTCAGAGGTTAAGAAAACATTAGGGTCTTATAAAGGACTTGGAGTTTAGGTCCCAGCACCTGCACCAGGTGGCTCTCAATCACCTGTAACTCTAGCTCCAAAGAATTCAGATAACTAAAATACTTAAAAAGACATTTAGAAGCCTGTTCTGAAACCCTCTCTGCCTGCTTTTAATTTTTTATTTTGGCTATTTTCAATTTATTTGTTTTTGTTGTTGTTTTTTGTTTTTTTGAGACAGGGTTTCTCTGTGGTTTTGGAGCCTGTCCTGGAACTAGCTCTTGTAGACCGGGCTGGTCTCGAACTCACAGAGATCCGCCTGCCTCTGCCTCCCGAGTGCTGGAATTAAAGGCGTGCGCCACCACTGCCCGGTTCTCGCTGCCTGTTTTTAGGGGTACGATTGTCCTCCTAATTTTCAGGCTAGAGATCTTGGAAACTGGGTTTTTTCCTCAGTCAAGTTCTCATGACTCCAGCCCTTCGGGAGCTCTTACTAACTACGTCTTCTTCCTCTCCCATTGAAGTCAAGGTCGTCCTTAACCTTGATAATGATAGACAACCACTGGCTGTTTCTCTTAGCCTCTGCTAAACTTCTGAAAACTTCATTGGCTCTTGAATTCTCTGTGCAGGACCTGTGAATATTTGTGAGGAAATGACTATTCTGCATGGGGGCTTCTTGATGGCCGAGCAGCTGTTCCACCCCAAAGACCTGGTACAGCTGACAAAGTCTGACTGGGAACATGTAGGGCAGCCCATTGTGGAGGCCTTGAAGGAGATCTCCTCAGCCACAGCACATTCCCAGCCATTTGCCTGGAAGAAGAAAGCCCTGATCATCATCTGGGCGAAGGTTCTTCAGCCCTCCCCCGTCAGTCCTTCTGATACTGACACTCGGTGGCAGGAAGATGTGTTCTTCTCCGTGGGCAACATGATTCCTACCATCAACCACACAGTCCTTTTTGAGCTACTTAAGTCTCTGGAAGCTTCTGGACTCTTCATTCAGCTCCTAATGTCCCTGCCTACCACCATCTGCCGCTCAGAACTACAGAACTTTTTGGAACACATGGCTATTGATACTTCTTCCAAGGATGTCGCCTTCTTCCTGGATGTCTGGTGGGAAATGATGAAGCACAAGGGTGACCAGCAGGACCCCTTGCTTTCGCAGTTCAGGACAATGGCCCATAAATACTTGCCGTCTTCAGATGAGTTTTCCCATCCTCCAAAGAGGTTTAAGTCTGACCCAGACATAGGTCCCACCATGCCACTGTTGGCCATGCTGCTCAATGGACTGAAACAAATCCAAAATAGAATTCTGTGCCTCGGCATGAAGTCTTGTGCACTAGCTAACTTGGCTGACATGCTGAATGTATTTGCACTGATGGAGGATGACCCCCAGGAGGTATCTGCCACCATGTACCTAGACAAACTAGCCACAGTGATCTCTGTATGGAATTCGGACACACAGAACCCATACCATCAACAGGCCCTGGCCGACAAGGTAAAGGAGGCTGAGCGGGATGTGAGCCTCACCTCGCTGGCCAAACTCCCCAGTGAGACTGTTTTCATGGGGTTTGAGCTCATGCACAACTTGCTGCAGGAGTGGGGTACAGAACTGCAAGACATGCTCAACAGCAGTCAGGGGACAAACTATGACACCTACCGGCTGTGTGACAGTCTGACTTCCTTCAGCCAGAACTTGAAGCACTACCTGGATACTGCCAGCATGTCCAAGGAGGAGAGGCAGGTGGTCTGTGAACTGGCTGAGTGTGTCAGGGACTTCCTGAGAAAAACCAGCAAAGTCCTGAATGACAAGGGCCTTGAGGACATCACTGCCTCCATTGCCATGGCTATCATTGAGCAGAAGATGGACCGGCACATGGAAATGTGCTACATTTTTGCTTCTGAGAAGAAGTGGGCCTTTTCAGATGAGTGGGTTGCCTGCCTGGTTAACAACAGATCTCTCTTCAGGGAACCAGACTTGGTCTTGAGTCTGCTGGAAACAGTGATGGAAGTCATCAACTCTAACAGGGTTATCCCCCAGTCTCAGATCAAGCAGGTGATCTGCTTGACCTTGGAATGTTATGCAGAACTCTCCCTACCAGACAAAAATAAAGTCCTTTCTGGCGTCCTGCATTGTTGGGGGCCAAAGGGCCTCTCAGACAGGTTGTCTGTTTACGTGGAGGGTTTTCAGGAAGACCTCAACACAACGTTTAACCAGGTCGCACAGAGCAGCTCTGAACAGGGCCTGGCCAAAGCAGTGACCTCCATGGCCCGCCTGGTGATCTTCTACCCAGAAGTAGTGGTGAAGAAGATGTGCACCATAGCTGTGACCAATCTTGGCACTCACAGGTTCCTGGCTCAGATTCTCACTGCCTTCCCTGCGCTGAAGTTCACAGAAACAGAAGGGCCAAAGCCACATACCAGTTTCATGGTGTCCTGCCTCAAAGAAACTGTCTGGACAAAGTTCTCTACACCCAAAGAAGAGAAGCAATTTCTGGAGCTGGTGAGCTGCCTGATGAACCCCGTGAAACCTCAGGGAATCCCAGTTGCTGCTCTTCTGGAGCCTGATGAGGTGCTGAAGGAGTTTGTCCTGCCCTTCTTGATGCTGGACATGGAGGAGGTAGGCCTGAGTCTGAAGCTCTTCATCCAGACCCTTGAAGCCAATGCAGGCTTGGAGGAGTATTGGCTGCATACCTGCTCCCCATTTCCGCTGCTCTTCAGCTTGTGCCGACTCCTGGATAGCTTTAGCAAGTTCTGGCAGCTCCCCCGGGAGAAGCGCTGCCTCACTCTGGACAGCAAGGATCTTGTGATCCACATCCTGAAGCTCCTCTGTGAGATCGTGCTGGCCAATACAGAGACCTTCTCCCCAGACACCTGGGCCAAGTCCCTGTCCTGGCTCCACCGCAAGTTAGACCTGCTAGACTGGACTGTGGGCCTGAGACTGAAGAACTTCTTTGAAGGACACTTCAAGTGTGAGGTGCCGGCAACCCTTTTTGAGATCTGTAAGCTCTCTGAGGCCCAGTGGACCTCTCAGGCCCATGAAGGGTATGGGCCTGGCACGGGGCTTCTTGCCTGGATGGAGTGCTGCTCCATCTCCAGCAGTGTCTCTGAAGAGATGCTCTCCCTCTTAGTGGTGGACGTGTGCAATCCCGAGGAGGTCAGATTATTTAGCAAGGGCTTTCTGGTGGCCCTGGTACAAGTCATGCCTTGGTGTAGTCCCCAGGAATGGCAGTACCTTCAGCAGTTGACAAGGAAGCTGTTGGAGAAACAGCTCCTTCATGTCCCTTATAGCCTAGAGTATATTCAGTTTGTTCCCCTGCTCAACCTGAGGCCCTTTGCCCAAGAGCTCCAACTCTCTGTTCTCTCCTTGAGAGTTTTCCAGTTTCTCTGCAGCCAGAGCTGTTGTAACTGGCTTCCTATGGACGGTTGGAGCCATGTGGTCAGACTCCTCTGTAGCAGTCTGACCGGTATCCTGGATGCAATCAGGCTGATGCAGTTGGAAGGCCAGGGACAAAAGGGGGACCTGACTCAGGAAACCCTGTTTGTGTATACCCAGATGTTCTGTCATGTTCTGCATATCATGGCCATGCTCCCCCAGGAGGTCTGTGAGCCCCTGTACGTGCTGGCTTTGGAAATCCTTACCTGCTATGAAACCCTAAGCAAGACCAACCCTTCTGTCAACTTCTTGCTCCAGAAGGTCGATGAGCAGCGCTTCCTAAAGTCTATAGCGAAGAACATTAGCCCCGAGGAGCGGCGCCAAACCCTGCTACAGAAGATCAACAACTTCTGACCTGTGGAGGGCAGAACAGATGCTATACCTCCAACATGGTGTTTCTGCAGGGCCCAGAGCCGAGAACAGACCTGACGGTTAGTGAGGATATACACACGATGAAAGGAACAGAGAGCACTGTGAAGAAAGTAGTTTCTTAGGGACTCGCCACATCCTACAATAAAACTCTTTTGGGTTTCATCTTGTCTTGAGCCTTTCTCAGAAGTTTGGGCTTAAATATGCTCCAAAGTTGGGCTGAGGCAATCTTTAAGATCAAGTCAAGCCAGTGGGGCAGGTGTGGGAGTGCACACCTAAACGTCAGCCTTTGGGAGGCTGAGGGTGGCAGCCTGGACGGCATAGTAAGATCTGAAAGTTTAAAAAAGTCCAGCTGGGGAGGAACATGTTGGTAACTGAAATTCTCCACCTAGATTTGGCAGTAAGCCCAAAGGTGGAGCTATCTACTAGAAAAAAAAAATACAAGGTTCTATGTTCTTTTCAGCTAGTCTTGGTAACAGTACACTCCTATATTCCCAGCATTTGGGTGGCTGAAGTAGAAGGATCTTAAGTTCAAGGCCAGCCTAGGATGCTAATAAGCATTTTAGTATTTCATCTTTTTTTCCCCCAAGGTTTTCTCAAAAAAAAAAAAAAAAAAAAAAAGGCCCATGTGGAAAGGGGCTCATTTGGCACTGGTTCTAACTTATGTGCCAGAGAGGCCTGTACCTTTGCAAGAGGATCTAACCAAGAACACTGTTAAGGGTTAGCCATCCATTCAGCACACCCAGGTGAACAGCTGGTACCCTGGAAGTGGGGTGTGATTACCTTCTGCCTGGAGAGGCGCCTTGGTTTTGATGAATGAATGGCAGAGGTAACAATGCATGCAGAAGCATAAAAGAGTTTCTAGGGTGGTATTACACAACTCTTAAGAACTGGTTAGGGAGGTATCATTTAGGGGGATGAGAGAAAAGGTCCCATCACGTCCTGCATATTCACACCCTCATTTTAAATGGCTTATTACTTTTCTCCCACCTAAAGTAAACTGTTCTGTGGTCAACAGGCAGGCTTCCACCCTCCCAACTCCTAATTGGAATTCACCAGGGGAAGAAGTTACAAGTGAACACTGAGCTTGAACTCTGGGCACGCTCTGTGAATCCTTTGGTACCTTGAACCAACATGTTGGACTAAGGTATGAGTAAGGCCTGCCTGGAAGTCAGTCACATTCTATGATTAGACTAGGAAGTACCACACACAGCAGCCAGTCTGGCTGGATCTCAGGATGTTTGAGGAAGCCAGTGCCAATACACTTAACAATAAACAGAATTTAGTGCAATTTAATCACCACATGGATGACTTATGGATACAATGACAGTAAACAAAACACAAAACAGCATTTTTATGGTTTTTTAAGTGGCACCTATTAAAAACTGAAACTCAAAATTTGAGACATAATCATCCAGTCCTTTAAAAGTCCATGGACAGTGAATTATAAGGCACTTGTAGTGTTTTGCCGCCACTTGGAAGTGGCAGCAGGTCCTCTCATACCCAGCCTGTGGCGAGGGATGATCCTGCTGTACACAGCCACCACACTGGTCCACAGGACATGTTCTGGCCAGCTTGGCTGCCCCCGTGTTCTCTAGTCTTCTGTGGCTGAATGGCTGCACACTCAGCACAAATGGGTCTCTTCAGGAAGCACTAGAACACTGGCCTGGCTGAGACCTCATGTGTGTCAGCCTTGAATTAAGAAGGCAGTGTCGGAGCGGGATGACCCAGGAATCACTACAGAAGCCATCACTTTACTTGGTCCCTGGAGTTTTAGGCCAGCTTTCTATGCGGGCACAGAAAATTGGGTATGAGAGGGTGTGCGAAAAAGGGAATGGTGTTGGTGAGCGCTTGCAACAAGCTCCCAAGTTTGTGCTACTGGTCTTTATACCAAGTCAGCCAGCGGAGCTGCAGGCCTCTGCTGGCCTCCTGACCTACTCAAGTGCTTCAGGTTCTCAGCCCTGCCTCTTGCCCATTGTCAGCGAGCCCTTCTGACTGGAAGTCAGTAGGATGAGAATTCATTGTTGATAAACCAATGAGAGGACCAGGGCTGTCTAGTAAACAGTAAAAGACTACACACCCACAATGGTTTTCCTAGTGTTGGAAAAAATGACACTATTTCAAGAACCAAGCTGTCACTTGCTTTTGGCCCAGTATTATGGATGTTGCCCTGAGTGAGGATAGCAGTGCTTCACCTCCCAGAGCTCTTACCATAGGCCCAAGGAAGGCTCCTCAGGCTTGCATTAAGACTACTTTGCTGCAGTGGAGGTTTGACAGGATCCAAGTTACCACTGGGCGGGGGGGGGGGGGGGAGTGCTTTTGCAAAAGGAGCAGGTTAGAAGGGGAAGGTACTGGGGATTCTTAAAAAGAAAACCTCAAATCCAGAGGCTCATCAATATCCAGAAGGCAGAAGCTCCCCCAGGCACAGTTTGGTCCTAGGAATACTGAGTAGAGGCAGCAGCTAGTGTGAGAGCCTGACTCCTGAGAGCAGTTAGCTGTCCTTTTTGGCTTTGGCAGTGTCAAAGAGCCGGGCTGCCTTCCTGCACAGCAGTGAGAACCAGTAGAGCTGGGGAGAGATGAGGACGGCATTGGCCACGTTGCAGTGTAAAGGGATATTAAATGGTACTCGGAGCAGGCTTATTCCTTTGTGTTGGGCATAGGACCAGTACATGAAGGGGAAAAGAAGGATCCGGCAGAACAGAAAGGTGGTCAGTGTGAGGATTCCGTTGACCTTGTAAAGGAGGGTATGCTGCTGCTTTAGCTGCGAGAGAAAAACAAGGAGAACGCAAGGTCACCAGGAGTACGGGTCATCAGGCATGGAACCCAGCCTCACCACAGTCAAGCAGCTTCTTGCACTAGTCAAGGCCCATGGTGCTAAGTTGCTAGACACTCGGACACACAAAAGCAGGTATACAGGCCCATGCATGTGCTTGTGGAGGCCAGACATTGGGTGCCATCCCCTCACTCTCTGGGGACAGGGTCTCTTACTGAACCCAGAGCTCACCCTGTCAGCGAGGCTGCGCACACAGCCATGCCCGGCTTTTACAAGAACCAAGCTGTCACTTGCTTCTGGCTTGGTATTTGGATGTTGCCCTTAGTGGGTGGAGGGGGATAACACTGCTTCGGTGCAGCAAGCTGTCTTGCCCACTGAGCTGTCGTCACCATCTACAGCTTCGTAATTTTACCAAAAGTGATGCTGGATTTGACCTAAGCTTATAAATCCTTATAGGTGTATAAAAACAAGTGATTAAATTGTAGCCAGGTGTCTGTGTAACTCAGGTCAGATCAAGTCTCATGCGCCTGGTTTGGACCCATGTCAAAGGGTCTCCTCTCCTAGCACTGAGATCTCTCCAAGGCAGCAGTGCAGGGTCGTCCCCCTGTCCCCCCCCCCCCCCCCCCCGCCTCACATCTGCTGCTTCACTCATAAGCACCTGAATCAGAACTCTGCCCAGTGACACAAATGGAGTGCTCAGTTCTGCTGTGAAGATGCAGCCGACAAAGAAGTCTCCAAGTTCTCCCCTGAGCTTCTGCAGAGAGAAGAAAAGGGACTGAGAGGTGAAGGTTAAGAAAGCACCGGAAGGAAAATCCTAAGGCTCTAGGGAAAAGAGAACCATGAGACCCTGAAGGGAGAAAGCCATTAACAGGCAAGTGGCCATCCAGTTAAGTATCCTGTTGCTTCCCTGGCAATCACTTGGAGAGGATCCAAAGACAAAGGCGGACAGGCTCACTGAGTCCTACAGCAGGCTTCATCTGATTTTAGCGATAACAGGGAGGAACTCAGTAGCCTGCTTCTGTGTGTCAAAGGCACTGGGCTTATTCAGCACAACAAAGTATGTGCTGGAAGGCAAAGTCCTTACCAAATGGAGTACCTTTTTTTCTTCCTAAAGTAGCAGCCTACCTGATGGAATAACCTGCTCAATAGTGCTGGGATAAGAAGGCTTGGAGCAAAAGAGATGGCTCAGCTGGTAAAGGCAATGGCCTATAAGCCTTACGACTTAAGTCTGACCCCCCATACCACCTATTGGACCCATATGGTACAAGGAGAGAACTGGCTCTTCCAGGTTGTCCCTTGACCAATACATAGACATACAAAATAAATAAGAAAATAGAATGCTGGATGTGGTAGTGCATGCTTTTAACCTCAGCACTCAAGAGACAGGAAAATTGCTACACATTTGAGAACAGCCTGGTCTGCATAGTGAGACCCTGTCTCAAAATTAAACAAATAGGGCTGGACAGATGGCTCATGGTTAAGAGCACTTGCTACTCTTCCAGGGGACAAGTTTGGTTACCAGCACCCACATCAGGCAATTCAGAACTAAACGGATTTCTAGCCACTTCTCACCTCCACAGGTACTTGTACATTCACTTAAATAAAATAAAGCAAATAATCTCTAAAAGAAATAATGTTGAAGCCTATTGGTAGTGCAGGTCCATATTCCAGCTACATGGGAAACTGGGATGGGAAGACTACAAGCGCAAGGCCAAGCTGAGCAACTTAGACTGTCTCAAAACAGTAAAGAAGAGAGCTGGGGATAGGATGAGGGGTAGACTGCTTTCCTAGCATGAGGCGATAGTTTAATTACTTGTACTAAAAACAAATAATAAAAAACAAGCCTGAAAACAGCTCAGGGGTTAAGAGCATTGGCTGCTCTTCAAGAGGACCCAGGTTTAATTCCCATCACCTATATGGTGGCTCAAACCATCAATAACTCCAGTTCCAGGGAATCAACAGTTCTGGCCTCTGCAGCCTCCAGTCCAGCAAGTGGTACACAGACATACATGCAGGCAAAACACCCATATATATACAATAGAAACCTTTTAAAAACTAACAATAATGGCCAGGAGTCACAAACATTTCAGGTGTATGGTTTTCCTCCACTACTTGCATGGAAGACTGAACCCAACGAAGTAATTGGCAGGAGGGCCAGCATAGTACAAAAGGGAAGAAAGGGCTCCCCAACTCCTAAGGAATGACCAAGGCACCCGGCTCAAGTGACTGAGGCTGCTGTCCTGAGAGGCCATACCTGTGAAACAGGTACAAGGACAAACAGGATGACCGCATGATGTGTGACCATTAGGCGGTTTTCAATCAGGAAGTTGCGGAAAATGGCGACACGACTGAGTTTCTGGTCTCTGGTTCGGCACCATTCGCAGAGGTACATGGCATAGCAGTCATAGATCATGTATGGGATCAGAAACCAGACATACTCTCTGGCAAGCCAGTGCCTAAAAGAAAGCACAGGGAGAGAGAATAGCCACGAATATCGATGCAGCACAAAGCGTCTCCTCTCTGGCGCTCTTCTCTTCTCAATCAGCCATTACTTTGGACAGTTCACAGTGAAGAGGGTGAGACAGTTAAGGAGGGGGTCTCTAAATTACAAAGCAAATTTATGAGGGTCGAGAGTAGAAGCAGGAATCCATTCTGCCTGTATACACATGTAGTTTATTGTAACCAGTTGCCTGGCTCAGCTCCTTATCTACAGTAGACTTCAAGCATTTTGATAGAAACTGACTTTGATGGAGATAAACTTCCAAATGATTCAGCAGCTCCACCAAGGAACTGGTTTGGAAGGCGTTTTAAATCACAAGTCCAACCTTTCCAGTTTAACTCCTCAGTTGCTCAACAGCTGGAGTTTCAGAGTTCTCGATCTACACATTTTCTCTTGCTTCTCCATGCCCCACTGTAAAGTTCGTAGGAAGCACCTGGTCATGTTATTTCCTTACTTATGGTTAACCCTGAGTTCCATTCATTCATAAAAGGATGCCTGGGACCAGCTAGATGGCCTAGTGGGTTAATATGCCTGATGACCCCTGAATGGACATGGTGGAAGGAGAGAATCAATTCCTGCAAGTTGTCTGATCTCTACAAGTACAACATGGTTCACACACACACACTAAATGAATAAATTTACTTAAATTCTTTTTAAATGTGTGTCTAAAAATGGGCTTGGACTTCAAGGACCACATTATAGCAACTAAATTCCAAGAGAGGCTAGGCCAAAAGATGTTCATTTCCTCGACTGATTTGGGGCATGTGTGTTCCTATTTGCCCAGTGTGAGTGAAACATTTGCTGAGCCAAAATGATGGTCTGTTACTGTTCTAACATACATGCCTGTACTTACCAGCATCATACAGAAACTTAATTTAAAGAAACATTTAAATTAGAATCTGTCCTATGCTAGAGAGGATTAGATTCACATAGTACATTTTTGAGCGATCGTATTAGAAGAGGAAACATGCTGTACAGACTACCTAACCATCAGGTCGCCTGCAGTACTTGGGAAGCACTCTGTTCCCCAGAGAGTCTAAATCCACGTCTAGGATCCAGTCTGTACTTTTCACCTTGTCTTGGGTGATCTCCCAAGGAGCCAGTCCACTGAAAAGCAGAACCGGGAATCTAGGGAGGGTACCATGTGAGAGTCTATTCTGAACTAGCTCCACACTTATCACAACATGGCTCATCTAAAAAAGAATGGAATAAAGGCAAGTAAATAGTAATGGCACATATACTATACTTGTAGGCAAACTGATTAGCCAGCGTCTATCTGGGCCCAAATATCCAAGACCTAATGCCCATCAATGGACTCATTGCTTGTTAGAGCCATTTCAAGTAAAATAACTACCAAGAGCAGGCACAGTGGCCCACACCTTTAATCCCAGCACTGAGGAGGCGGAGGCAGGCGGATCTCAGTGAGTTTGAGGCCAGTCCAAACTACAGAATGAGACCGTGTCTCAAAAGGAAAAAGACAGCCGGGTGGTGGTGGCGCACGCCTTTAATCCCAGCACTTGGGAGGCAGAGGCAGGCGGATCTCTGGGAGTTCGAGGCCAGCCTGGTCTACAGGAGCTAGTTCCAGGACAGGCACCAAAGCTACAGAGAAACCCTGTCTCGAAAAACCAAAAAAAAAAAAAAAAAAAAAAAAAGGAAAAAGACGTTGAGAGGACAAACGGGAAATGGTGACAGCACGGTCAATCCCAGTAAGATCCCAGGCCACCAAGAGACAGTTTTGTTCTCTCTGGTTCCTCTTCCAGCAGGAACACAGGACACTACAGGGTGGAAAATCAGGAAAAGCTACCCAACTTTCTCCGGACGCCTGCCTGTCCTTTAAACTTCTCTGGAAGAAAAAGAGTGGTTCAAAGAGCCAAGTGGGAAGATAAATAAACAAATACATACATACATACATCTTGGTGTGGTGGCACAAATCTGTTATTCTGCCCTTGAGAGACAGATGGAGGAGGATTGCCACATGTTCCAAGCTACTCGGGTGTATAGATAAAGCAAAAGCACGGCCACTACTCATGTTTAAACAGGACGGCCCACTCTGGTCTTAATTTGTCTCACTGAAGTGCCATAGAGCCCATTTGTCTGGCCTGACTTTGGGCACAAATGTGCCAGTTTTCTGAAAGCACCAGAAACCGCTTCATTATCTTGAGCAAAGGAAAAGCAAGAGCAGCATCTGCAGGGAATGCGAGGGTGGACTTAGGCTGCCAATACAAGGGGTTGGCTACAGCCACTGCTACTCTCTCTGCTAAGAATGTTCCAGAGAGAGAATCCAGTGAAAGCATTTAAACGAACCAAAAACCACACTCCTCCTTATAAAGAGGGACCGTTGGACCACACTGTCCTCTAACGCGGCAGTCTTCAGTCAGGCTCAGTCTCTCGCTCTAGCATTTTTCCACACGCCCCTCGCTTCCCCTAAGCTGGAATGATGGAAGCAGTGAGAGGACACTAATTAGGGTGCACAGGTTTTTCCACCAGGAAGTCACAGGCAGTGCCTGTGAGCCACTAAAATGTGAAAATGCCGGGGAGGGGGTCCTCAGCCCGGGTATTTATGCTTCCACCTGGGATGAGACTTTACCTGTCTGAGACCACGTTGCTGCAGGAGCAGACGATGATGAGCCCCGCCCCGGTAGCCAGCACTGCCTGAACGGAGGACACCAGCCTGAGGTGGGGCAGAGAAGAGAAAGCAAAGAAAGCGTTCTTACTCCAGGACTGCGGACAGCACAAAGCCCCACTCTCCAACCTGCCTCTCCCGGGCAGCCATGGCGTCGCGATGCCCCGAGTAGGAGCAGCGGGCGGGGAGAAGCACACGCCCTTCCCGACCAGGCCCGCCCCCGCATCGAGGGGCGCTTCCCGTCGCCCCCTTTCCGCCCTACGCAGGCCCGGAGCGGAGGGCAGCGCCCCGCCAGAGCGGGGTGAGTCGGCCCCGCGGTACCTGGTGCCGACCGTCAGGCAATCGTCGTCCGTCCATCCCGGCCGCGAGCGGCGCAGCGCCCAGGTGCTGAGCGCGAAGAGCCCCGGAAAGAAGAGGGCGCCGCTGGCCAGCGTCAGCAGCATGGGTGCGGGTGCGAGTGCGGCGGCTCGCTGCGCAGCGTGCTCGGGGCTGGCGGCTTGGCGGCTCGGCCCGCTCTCCCTATTTCTAACCTCCGCCGGCCCCGCCCGGCCGCCGCCACCCGGGCCCCGCCAGCACTGGCCGCCTGCCCGCGGCGCTCCCCCGCGTGACCAGCGCGCCGGCCGCGATAGGCGCGGGCAGGAGCTGGGGCGGGGTCTCGCCGCGAGGCTGCCCGGTCCCCTCTCTGTCACCGCGGGCGCGTGCAGGGGCCTCCCTGCAGGACGTGCACCAGGGCGCGATGCGCGCCACGGAGCCCACGTCTCTGGCCGAAGGATCGGGCGGGTTGTGGCCGTATGCCCTCATCCACCGAGCATCGCCGCTTCCTAAGAGAGTCCTAAATGGCCTTCCTGCCCATCAGGGAGTGGCTTCTCCGGAATCGCGAAGAAGGCTTGAAAGCCTGCGTTCCCTCCCTCCCTGTTGTGGTACTAGTAGACCTCTTGGCTTTGGGTCCAGATACTACGCGAATCTTGGCAACTGTGCTGATGACAGCTGTGCCCTTTATTTAACAGTTCTTGGGCCAGATGATTCTACTTTCGCTTAGCATCTTGAAACTCTCTGGACAGTCCAGTTGTTTCAGTATCGCCGAAATGACTCTCTCTTAGGAGAGACTGCTTTGGTTTGTAGCTTCTAACTTAAATGCGGGAATATGTAGGAAGGAGGGAGTGATAAGGTGGGTGTTATGATTCATTAATGTCCAGGACAATCGGAAGGTACTACAGGTCTCTTCAAGTCACCAGCATCAAAAATGCTCTCCAAAGTCTCGTTAGAGAGATTTGGCAGGAACAGCTGAGCTCAGCCTATCTCAGCTGGGCCACGATTTCCTCAATCGTGGAATGAGGAGGAAGCTGGATACAAACCCTTCAACGCTTTTCCAACTCTTTTGATACCGGGATCTCTATAAAATAAATAGCAGATGATTTCTGCTAGATGCCAATAAATTAACATTCAGTTAATGGTGTAGAAATACAGCGAACATAGCTTTTGCTTGTTTCAATTTATATATAATTGAGTCTGACTGAGATTTTCTTAACTTTAAAGGTAATTTCCCTAGCCGGGCAGTGGTGGCGCACTCGGGAGTCTGAGGCGAATCTCTGTGAGTTCAAAGCCAGCCTGGTCTACAAGAGCTAGTTTCCAGGACAGGCTCCAAAAGCTATGTATTGAGCTCCCCGTCCCCCCAAAAAGGTAATGTCCCTTTTTACTTTTATTTTTACTATTTTTTAACTATTGCTAGGCTGTGATCATTCGGGAGAAGACAACTCTTCATATCTCCCTACATGTTGCTAATGGGAATTTGGTTAACATTAAAGTAACAAAGCTCAAAGGGAATCGGGAGTTTTGTCCACTTAGGGCAGGCTGCATCTCTGCTTCCTCAGTGTACAGCTAACATAAATGGTAAATAAAAAGGACTCCAGTTTGGTACCAGGGTGTCTCACAAATAAGACTCTCACGTGAACAAAGAACATCCACCTGTGAACTTTCCATTCTCTCCGGAAAACATCTTTCTGCATCCCACTTTCTATACCGTATCCATGCATCCTGGTCACCTCCGCTCGCCCGGTGACAAGTGGTTCTAAGTCCTCCCTACCTTGGCTAGGAGAGGTGAGCACAAGTAACAAGTATGCTAGCAATGTCCAGTGGTCAGGACAGTGCACCACACAGGAGGCTGGCCACTAAACCCTTAGCATGCCTTCATGAAATGAATACAAAACAACAGGTATATCATATGTAGAAATAGGAGAAAAATAACTTTCCAACATTGTGCCCACAGAAGCCACCACAATGTTTAGATTGATTTGTTATAGAGTGAACAAGTATTGATTTGAACTTGACTTTCCAGTAGTCAAACTTCTGTGAGAAATGATAAAGTTGAACCAAAAGCACCAAGCCCTAAGGGAAGGGGAGGAGGGGGCACCAAAGTATAAGCAAACAAACAAACAGATCTAAAATGCTGTTCATCCTTCAAAGGATGCTTCCCATGTTGTGTCTCTAACCCAGAGTCTTGCACTTGTTGAGCGGGCGTATGTTCCACCACCAAGCTACACTCCCAGCCCACTTCAAGCCTTGCCAGACATCTCCTCCTCCGCAAAGGTTTCTGTTTCCTTCCAGACAGATTTATAAATTCATTTCTAATGGGCTTGTCTTTCCCCTTAGACAAGGTCTCTCTAAAATATAGCCCTGGCTAGCCTGGCACTCTCTATGTAGACCAGGCTGAACTCACACTCAAGAGATCTACCTGCCTCTGCCTCCCCAGAGCTGTCTTTGTATTTTATTGTCCAATTAAGCTGGGCACCTTTCAAGGGTTGCACGAATGATATTTTAAACTGTATGTTGAGAACTATACTGTATGCCAGGCACCACATCAAACACTTTGATTGTGTTAATTAAATCCTCAAAGCTCTTGCTGTGTGAGAGAGCGGAGGGGAAGGGAGAGTCAGGCCGGAGCAATTTAAAAATTACTTGTGGTCACATTGCTGGCAGCAGAATTGGGATTGAGTTTAGTACTTTCTACCTTCAAGGTCAATGTGCTTAATGACTATTTGCTTTCAAACTTGATAATGAAGAGCAATAGCCTTTCTCAATATGCTTTCAGAGTAAAAGCTATGTAACTACTGTTCCTCATTGTTTACTTGCAAGTTTAAGCATGGGATACGGAGTTTATGGGCTCAAATGCTACTTTTTAAAAATGTGCACATGTGTAGTGTAATTGCTTGCACGTGCACCCACATAACACCTCGGCACAGCCAGAGGAAGTACAAAGTCCTGCTCTGCCACTGTCTGCCATTTTTCTTTGAGACAGGATCTCTCATTGAACCTGGAGTGAGGCTGGCTGCCAGCAAGTCCTGTAATCCTCCTGGCTTGCTATGTGGGCACTGGGGATTCGAACTCAGGTCATCATGCTTGCACAGCAAGCACTCTCAGCCCCTGCGCTTTTCCCCTAGCCCTCATATTACTATTAACAGCAAAGGTAGGCATATGATTAATTACTTTTCCCACACTAAGAAACCTCAGTGTGGATGGGAAGCTGACTTGCCACCCTGTAAAATGAAAGGACGCCACTTAAAACCTGGACCTCCTGACTTGAGTTCCAGGGTTATTTCAACAGCTTCACACCACAGTGGGAGGGTTTCTGAGGTTTACAATTTGCTGCTTATATGGGTTTCCAGAGTGAAATTTGGGTCAGATGTGATGGTACCCACTTGTAATCCTAGCACTTGGGAGGCTGAGGCAGAAGAATTGCAGTAAGTCTGAGACAAGCCTGAAATACATAGCAAGTTCCAGGTGAACTGGGGCCATAGAACAAGACTCCTGTGCCGGATTCAGAGTCTCAGGGCAGCTGGGGAGACAGCTGGGTAGAGTGTAAAGCACCTGTTGCATAATTCTAAGAACTGAATTCCACCCTCAGAGCCCCTGGTCAAACATCAACTAGGCAGGTGGTGAGCTTGAAGCCCAGCTCTAGAGAGGCGGGGCAATCAGAGAGGCCTGGACCAATGAAAAAATCTGTCTTAAAAACACAAGCTGAAAGGCACTGGAAGAATGACATTCGAGGTTGTCTTCTGGCCTCGACAAACAGACAGACAGACAGAGACACACACAGTCTCCCTCTTTGAACAGGAAATTCATAAAGATCTAGTTTGGGAGGGCTGTGTGAGGAGTATATTGTCTTCCATTTTGAATTTTCTATCCCATTCCTTAGGCTGCTCGGACATCATTAGGAGACAGGATACAGAAACTCTCCCCACTCTCCCCATGACTGCTTCCCAGATACAAACTGAAAATATCTGCTTCATCGTGAAATATTTGTGAATTCCCAGGCGACTACCGTATATGTGCTGTGTGGGCTACTCCCCTTCATCAAAGAGATCAGCTTCCTGTCCAGGAAAATGTTCCTACAAGGAAACAGTTGAGATACACACACAAACACCTTTACTTGAACTCCAGAATGAGAACTTGGAGGTCTCATCCATACATATGCTTTTCGTTGTTGTTTTGTTTTGTAGCCCTGGCTGTCTTGGAACTCACTCTATAGACTAGGATGTCCTGGAACTCTCAGAGATCTACCTGCCTCTGCCTCCCGAGTGCTGGGATTAAAGGCCTGAGCCACCCCTGTCTTCATATTATCCTTTTAAAACCCTAATAGAGAACATGGAATCTTGAAGTCAGTTATAAATGGAATCTTAAGTCAATCAGTTATAGATGGAATCTTAAGTCAGTTAGTTATAGATGGAATCTTGAAGTCAGTTACTTTGTTTGGGGCCACATTTCTTTGTTACTTAGGGACTGGTGAAACAGAGAAAGAGTAGGAAGGAGGACCAGAAGATAACTGATGGGAAGAGGCCAGGAGATGAAGGTACAGGAAGACGATCAAGAGAGACCAAGTTGGGCTGGAGAGATGCTCAGTGGTTAAGAGCACACACTGCTCCTGCAGAAGACATGAGGTCAGTTTCCAGAACCTACACAGGGCAGTTCACAGCCATGTGTACCTTCAGTTGCAGCTCTTTTGGCCTGTGAGGGCACTTGCATCACATGCACACAAACGCACGCACGCATGCACGCACACACACATGCACGCACACACATGCACACACACACAATTAAAATAAATATATATTTTTAGAGAGACAAAAATAGAGTTTTAGGGAATAAACCAAGGTCTGTCTCAAGTCAAGGGCAAGTATACATAGAGAGATAATTACAACAATTAAGCAAGAGCAAAGGGTTGGAGCCACCAAGAAAAATGCAGTGAGGCACACAAAGAGGAAGAGGTGACAGCCTTTTGTAAACCATTGTTTCCTTTAGGTGAACACCCACAAAAGCCACATGGCAGAAACGAGGTGACTTGCCATTAGGGCTGAGGGTGTGGCTAGGAAGAAATTAATCACTCTCCTCTTAGTTTCTCCTGCGCTCTGCACTCAATAAACACCGGGTCAGTACAGCCCTGCCCTGATGGACGCCTGTCTGCGCAGGTGGTAGTGACTATCTGGGAGGAATTCATGGCAGACGCACTGAGGTTGGGTTCAGAGAACCTGAATCCTATTCTGGCTTTGGAACTAACTAATAAGCTGTGTAACACGGAGAAAACAACTTCAGCTCCACTATAACATGGTGTGGAGGGTGGGGGGTCTCTACCTGCTCACAGGGTGGCTTGGACAACCAAGTGAGTCATGAATCAGAACTTCATGTGCTGGGGACAACAAGGGATTATTGTTCCTGGCTGCCCGAAGCACAGTTCTCTGCTGTTAAACTTCTCAGTAAGTATTCTGGTTTGAGTGCGGGACACCATGAGAGGTCTTGTGTGGAAGGCATGGTGCTTAGCAATGTGGAGAGGTGGGACCTTCAGCTCTGACCTTATCCAGGGATTAATCCACGGATGAACTTAGAGCTTAGTGGACTGCTGGGTGTGCTGGGAACTTTAGGAGGCAGGGCTTAGATATAAGGTCACCATAAGGCTGTATTTTATTTGAAAACTCTCTCTTTCTCTCCCTCCCTCTCCTTCTCCCTCTCTGGACCCCCACCCCCCATGAATGAGCAGCTTTGCTAGGCTGTGTGCTCCCTTCCTCTCCACAAGCCGAGCACAGTGGTGCCAAATGACCCTGAGCGGAAACTCTGAAACTGTGAGCCAACACGAATCCTCCTTTAGGATTGCCTTGACCTTTTGGGGGTTTTGGTTTTTACAGTGACAGAGGCTGACTAACATAATAAGCACCTGTTAGATTAAAGATATCTTTGATTGGCCTTAACCTGCCTAAACCAGTTCCAGACTTCGGCTTCCTGGGTTCTAGCCTGGTCTATTTGCAGAAGCAAACAGCCAGTCCTCTAGGAAGCACAGTCACACCCCGGGTCCATGGTTTCTGGAAACAGTGTCCAGAGCCACACACCACAGGCAGTCTTAGCTCTCGTGCACTGTGATCCTGTCGATAACACCATAACTTCCACAAAGGGCTGCTTATAAAGTGCTTGCCTTTAGCTATTAGTTCCTATTTTGGGGACTTTTACATACACATTTCTTTGTAAAAAGTGAAAAATGTAGATTATCTGTAGGTCACAGGGACCTCAAAGCAAGCACTTCTGAATTCATGCTTTAAAACTGTTCAAGGACATTGAGCCAGTAGGGAAATTACCTTGAAGTGAGAAGAGCCAGAAAAATTCCTGTGCGCAGATTCAGCTGCCTTCCTGAATTAGAAAAAAGACTAACAAGATTAGATGTCTTCATTTTCACAGGTTACTCCACAACAGGGTTATTGTTTGCTTAAGTCAGGTGACACTTTGTATTGTTTTCCAATTATAAAGTGGATTATATTAAAAAAATAAAACATTCCCATTACAGATAATAATCCCAAACAATAAAGCCATATTTTGGTAGAATTCTCCGCAGTCATATTCTTCGTTTTATTTATTTTATTTTATTTTTTTTTGTGTGTGTGTGTGTGTGGTTTTTCGAGACAGGGTTTCTCTGTAGCTACGGAGCCTGTCCTGGAACTAGCTCTTGTAGACCAGGCTAGCCTCGAACTCACAAAGATCCGCCTGTCTCTGCCTCCCGAGTGCTGGGATTAAAGGCGTGCGCCACCACTGCCCGGTCTTATTTTATTTTTTGAGACAAAATCTCTCTATGTAGCCCAGACTGGTCTGGAGCTCTCTATGTAGATCAGGCTGACCTCAAACTCATAGAGATATACTTGGCTCTAGCTCTTGAGAGCTGGGATCAAAAGTGTGCACCACCACCTGGTGTGGTGTGAGTTCTGGAGCTGGAACCTAGGACTTCATATCTGGAACCCAGATGCTGTGCATCTCTCCCAGTCCTGTTTCACTACGTAGTCAGGTCGACCCCAAACTCTTAATTCTCCTGATTTAGCTTGCTGAGCACTAGAATTAAAGGCACCACCACATTGAGCTGTCTGGCTTCCACATTTATTCACAGACTGACGGAATCAAGGCTTCTTCTTCTGTCTGGTAACTTTAATCTTAAAAATAGAGTCCCTTCCTTACGAGCATCCAGCAACTGAGTGATCATCACTTGTCTTACAGAAAACCAACCTTCTTTTTAAGTAGCTAATTTTTTCTTTTTTTAAAAAAAATATTTATTTATTTGTTATGTATACAGTATTCTGTCTTGTGTGTCTGCCTGCAGGCCAGAAGAGGGCATCAGATGGTTGTGAGCCACCATGTGGTTGCTAGGAATTGAATTTAAGACCTTTGGAAGAGCAAGCAATGCTCTTAACCCCTGAGCCATCTCTCCAGCCCCGCTAATTTGTTCTTTATACAAGCAGAACTCCACTAATGTGTAGGAAGTAAGTGGTATATTTATTTCAGCACTTGATATTTAATGAAGTAACGAATGAAGAAAAAGCCATTCTTTATAAGGCAAAGTCTACAGCTTTTGCTACACATAGCTAATTTTAACCATAAAAGTCATATTTTACCAAAACTGCAGGTAAGTGGCTCAAAACTAAATACAGGGTTGAGAAAGCTGATTAGCTATAAATACATAAACATCTTAAATTTTCTTTTGTGTATGAGTGCTTTGTCTGCATGAACAAGGTACCACATGTATGGCTGGTGCCTGTGGAAGTCAGAAGACATCGTTTCCCCCAGAACTGGAGTTACAGATGATTGGGAGTCACCATATGAGTGCTGGGAACTGAACCCAGGTCCTCTACAAGAGCAACAAGTGCTCTTAACCGCCAAGCCATCTCTCCAGCCCATAAATACTTAAACGTCTTATTTGGGAAGGAGAGACATCATAGAGAGCAGCAAGATCACCATGGGGGGTGAATATGACCACGCTGATGGACCTCAGAGAGCGTTAAATGGTCAGTTCACAGATTGAACTGTGAGGTGGGAGCCAGGCTGAAATACCTCTACCCACATTGCCAGGAAACATGAAGGAGCTGTCTGGTAGAGGCCTTACAAAGATCTGGAAAGTTTTACGTAGTATTAGTGCAGGGTGCAGGCCAGAGAGCCTGTACTAATCAAGGTGTTGCTCCCCCCTCAACCCGTGGTGTATTTTGTGTCATTCTGAGGTTTTATCTTTGCCTTGATGGTACTTCATGTTTTCCTATGTTATCATTATCGTGTGTATGAACCATGCACACATGCTCATGTGCAGGTCAAAGGGCAACCTTCAAGAATCTGTTCTCTCCTTCCACTGTGGATTCCAGGGATGGAACTCAGGTAGTTAGGCTTGTAAATACTTTCTTTACCCACTGGGACATCTCACCAGGCCTTGTATGTGTTCTTTTATGTTGACTGTCAAGTGCAGTGCTCACTCTATCTGCCACTGTTTCATTTCTACTATTTGCACTTTTGAGGGGAGGGTATTTAGACACAGGGTTTCCCTGTGTAACAGCTCTGGATGTCCTGGAGTTTGCTTTGTAGACCAGGCTGGCCTTGAACTCACAGAGAATCGCCTGTCTCTGCTTCTGGAGTGCTAACATTAAAGGTGTGTACTACTACCGCCTGGCTACTATTAGCACTTTTATAAAACTATAATTTCTGCTATAACAGTATATGTATATAATAAACTCTCAGAAGAGCATCAATACTGCAAAGAAAAATATGTATTGAGATCACTGTTTTCTACTAACATTAATTTAGCAAGAAAAATAAAAAATCAGTTGAAACACAATAAGATGGCTAGATACAAGATCAGTATACAAATAAAAATGGCTTTCCATATGAGCAATGAATATCAATTAGAAAATACAATGGAAGAAGGACTATTTAAAACTTGGTTAGCTGGGCTTAGTGGTGTGTGGTGATATTTTGTTTGTGCTCTAACAAATAAAGCTTGCTATAAGATCAGAAAGTGGAGCTAGCCACTAGTTAGCCATAGAGGTCTGGAGGTCTATACAGACAGACAGTAAGTGATATGGCTTGGTGGATAGAGGAATATAAGGTGGGAGGAGACAGTAGCTCGCTCCTTTTATCAGCTGAGGAGTTAACAAGAGTTGGCTGTGGCTTGTTCCTTTGTCTCTCTAATCTTTCTGCATTTCCCCCATATCTGGCTCCAGGATTTTAATATTAAGACCAATTAGAACTTGTGCAACAGTGGTATGCACCTTTAATCCCAGCACTCAGGAGGCAGAGGCAAGCAGATTTTTGTGAGTTCAAAGCCAGCCTGATCTATATATACTGAGTTCCAGAAAAACCAGGGCTACATGGAGACACCTAGTCTCAAACAAACAAACAAACAAAAAATGGTATAAAACAGTCTAAGTGTGGCAGCAAACACTTATAATTCTAGCACTTGGGAAGCAGAAACAGGAGGATCAGTATTTTGGGGGGATTATAATCTAATTACATTTCTCCCTCTCCTTTCTTCCCTCCAAACCCTTCAATAGACTCCTCTCTACTCTATTTCAAATTCATGGCCTCCTTTTCCCCTTGGAGGATCAACTTCCTAAGATCATCATTGGTTTCATGTTGAGTTGAAGACCAGTCTGAGGTACCTGAGATACTGACCCAAACCCCCATGCATACATATACCGTGTGTGTGTTTGTGTGTGTGTGTGTGTGTGTGTGTGTGTAGACTAGTTTTAGGCCTAACAGAAATTATGCAAGATTTATATGAAAGCAACTGTATAACTTCACCAAATAGATGAATGCCTGAGCAAATAGACAACGTGGTCCTATAACAAAAGATTCAATATTATAAACATTGATTTCCCCTAAATTGATGTATAAAGCAATGTGATCTCAATCAAAACCCAACTTTTACAAATTAGAGATAATGAATTTTTTTAAAAGCCAAGAAATACTTGAATTGAGTAAAAGGGCATGGGGAAAGAGAAGGAGTTTGGCTAGAATATATCAAAACACTCCACAACCAATCATAATTGAACCAGTAAGGAAGAAGCAAAGACATCAAGGGAACAAGACAGTCTTGAATGGTTTTTGTTTTTCTGAGACAGGATTCTGTGTATCTTAGATTAGCCTCCAACTCATTATGTAGCCAAGGATGCTTTTGAACGTTACCCTCCTGTCTCTGCTCCAGGATCACAGCCTGTCCCACCAGGTTTCAAGCCAGCACTTTACCGAGTGAGTTACATCTCCAGCCTTTTTTGTTTGTTTTGAGACAGGATCACAAATGGGCCACGTTGGTCTGGATGTGTAGTGGAAGATGACTTTGAACTCCTGATCTTTCTGCTTCTACCTCCTGAATATTGGGATTATGGATATGCTACGCTACACCCAGTTTATGGGGTGCTGAAGACTGGGCCCACAGTTTTGTACAATACATGCAGGCCAGTGTTCTACCAACTGAGCTACAACCCCAGGCCCAAATGTATTTGTGGCAACTATGTCAGAACTAGCTAGAAAACTATAGAAATCATTAACTTCCCATCTGGAAAACTCCTAATTCTAAATTACAAGTTGAAATTTGTTTGTTTGAGACATAGTTTCACTCTGTAGCTGGCCATCCTCCTGCCTCGGTCTCTCAGGTGTGGAATTGTGGTATGAGCGCCCAAGTAGGGCACATTTTGTGGTATCAGGGATTGAACATGAGCCTTGTGCACACTAAGCAGGTGAGCTTAGCCTCAGCTCTGGAAGCCCATCATGACTCATGTCCCCCCAGAGCCTCCAATGGGCACTCCTTGGGAACTAAGGTAAGGACTAAGACGAGACCATATTAATTAAAGTGGAGCCTACCCCTGAGACAATGATTAGCCCAAGAGTCTCCTTGGAACAGACAGGGATGGGAAAGTGGTGTGAGACGGGAATGCCAAGATTGTAGGCAGTCGAGGCCCAGAGCTGCTGCTGGCCAAGCCGCTGCGGAGGGATGCTGTGGGAAGGCATCGCCCTCAGAGCCTCCAAGATGGAGCCAAGCCTCCAACATGCTGTTTCAAGGCTCTGGGCTCTAGGACTGTGGACAAATGTCTATAGTCATTATCCCCAGCTATGGCCACGCATTGTGCCAGCTCTAGGAAACAAATGCAGCACTGCCACACTCTAGGCAAGAAAGAAGTTCCCAGTGTACTAAACATTAAACACTAAAGACAGGTGAAGAAATTTCAAAAATTATTTTATAATTTATAGGCTTGAGAAAATTTTCCCAAGAAAGACATAAAACCCAGATGTGGACAAAAAACAAACAGATGTGACAGGAGTAGGGTGAGCAGATCTGTATGCGTCTAAGATCAAACAGCGGGGTCAGGGAGGTGGCTTAGCTGCTTAACGTGCTTGCCACCAGCCTGGCAACCTGAATTCCACCTCCGGGACCCACCTGGTGTAAAGAGAACCGACTGCCACACTGAGTTGTCTACACACGCGCACACACACACACACACACACACACACGCTCGCTTGTATGCAAGCAAGCACACATGCACACACACACATACACTAATAAATATCTTTAAAATTTTTACAAATAGTTATTCAAATTATAAAGACCAGAGATAGAAGAAATACAAACAAGCTAATACAAACTTTATAATATTTAAACCATTGATACTATCTGGTATGCTAAGGATTAAAAGATAGGCATTCTATTATAGTGCTAATGTAAGATAAATATACATTAAAAGAATTTTTGTGCCAGGCAAGTGGTATGTATTTATAATTCCAGGAGCAGCACTTGGAAGGCTGAGGCAGGAGGAACATGAATTTGAGGCCATCCTGGGATAAACAGTAAGAACTTGTCTCAAAACAAAACAAACAAAAAAAAGAATATTGCTATAGTAGCAAAAATATTTTTAAAACTCTAAATAACTAGTACCATGGTGATTAAATATTTTTCAGTATGTCCTATGGAATACTATAGATATTAAAAAGAGAACTGTGAATAGGGTGTACCTCTGTAGTACAATGCTCATGTAGTCTACATGAGCCCTTGGGTTCCACCTTCTCCATTGGGGAGAGAGAAAAAGAGACAGACACACAGACAGACAGACAGACAGACAGACAGATAGACTAGGCCAACTATACAGAAAAGGATTTCCAGAATATACTAAGGGGGATAAATGGATGAGAACAAATTACTGAACAATAAACATAATGCAATATAATTTGTGGCCATAGTGGTTAAAATGTGATGGGCGCCCGCTGTGGTGTATAATCATAGAAGGCTCACCAGGAAGAACATCTAACTGCTGGCAGTGTTGCCTCTGCAGAAGGCTGCACACGTGCTGGTTCTGAGTGTGTATACGTGATGGTGGAATGAAAGGGAACATCTTCATTTTCTTCCATGTTGTATGAGTTTTTCCAATAAATGTGACTTGCTGTTTATTACGTAAGCAGGAGGGAAAGACAAAATAAGCGAAAGTGATGAAGCTAATTGCAAGTTAGCAGGATGCTGGAAAATACTTTTCAGGGGCTGGAGAGATGGCTCAGTGGTTAAGAGCATTGCCTGCTGTTCCAAAGGTCCTGAGTTCAATTCCCAGCAACCATATGGTGGCTCATAACCATCTGTAATGAGGTCTGGTACCCTCTTCTGGCCTACAGGCATACATGCAGACAGAATACTGTATACTTAATAAATAAATGAATAAATATTTAAAAAAAAAGAAAATACTTTTCAGTATCATGTCCATGTGTTTTGAAATCTAGTTAGAAAATGGACTTTAGCACTTCCAGAACAGACACACGCATAGCACGTGCTTTTGCCAGCCATGAGGGTCTCATCATTTTCTGAAGTGTGAAAACATCATGTAAGTGTCTATGAAGAAATCATTCTGATTTTTCCAAGAAAGCTGGAATAGGACATTGAAGTCCAAAGACAAACAGTGCTCAGACAGGCGCATAGCCAACCTTGGTGTCAGGCCCCTCATTTTATTACCCTGTCTCATCTCCGGCACTAGGGTAAAGGCTAAGGAATAATATACATGGAGACATTTAGTCGTGCACTAAATACCGTCTGCACTCACTCTATTGTATTGCTCCCAAACCGTTTGCTATTGAATAGTATAGTGTGCTGTCGTATCTGCCCACAAGCTGCTAAACTATAAACACAGCATGTTAAGTATGAAAGGCAAGGCAAAAGCATAGAGAACAAAGAAAAACTCAGAAAAAGCAAAGCTAAGATTTTATAGGTTGTTGAGAATGTGTGACTGTCACGAAGGAGCAAAGTCCATGTTTTCTGATATTAAGGATTTAGAAACCAAGTGAGATGAATGTGAGAATGGCCTCTTTTCTTTTCTTTCTTTTTTTTTTTTCTTTTTGAGAAGGTGTCTCATGTAGGCTGGCCTCAAATCCACTATGTGGCTGAGTATGACTTAGAACTTCTGATCTTCCTGCCTTAGAATTACAGTCTGTATCACAGGCTTTTTGGGCTGCTGGGATCTCAAGGGAGTAATGCATCAGAATCCAGGAGGTACTGGGCTGGAGACATAGCTATATACAAAGGTCTGAATTCACTCTCCAACATCCCGTAAAACCAGATGCACACCTGTAATTCCAGCAGATGGGAGGAGGTAAAGGTAGGAAGATCAGAGGGCCAAGATCACCTTCAATTCCATGGGGGCTTTGAGGCCCGCCTAGAGTACATGAGATATTATGTTTTATTTTTCTGTTGTTTCTTTGTTTTTGAAGAATTCAACAGGTGGGAAAAGATACAAAGAAACAGAAAAGAAGGTCTGAAATAGCCATAGTACCGGTAAGAAATTGAAGGGTTCATTGGTTTGTTTGGTTTGGGGATAGAACCCAGGACCTCATGCATTCTAGGCAAGTGCTCTACCACTGAGCTACCTCTCCAGCTGAGCTGCCAGCCTAGCCTGTAAGTGATTTTTGTAGAAGAAATTACTCTACTATTGTAGCTCTACTGCAATGATTGTACTAATTAACATCAATTTTATGAAGCAAGTTTTTTTAATACTTAAGTCTACAACTTGCACAAATGGGGCGGTCATTCTCATCTATACAACTGTTACTTGAATGAGGATGTGGAAAGTGATCTCAGTGTAGCCAATGGGAAGGCTAAGTTTGAAACATCTGGGAGCTTGCATATATGCATGACTGAGTGCCTCTGTTGTGACCGTGGGAATGGGAGCTGCTGAAGCTAACTGGAGATTATGATCTTCTTTGCAAGAATGGGCATGCACAGTGAGCCACAGTACCAATCAAAACAAAACTGGTGTCTAGGATGTAACATTTGGAACCATCCAAATGTCAATCAAAACAAATGCCAAGGTGTTACACTGGATTCAAGAATAATGGACAGAAAAAGAACCGGTTATCATGACAAGCCATGAACTAAAACAGCTGGTAAAGACAAGAGATTGGCTGGGCATGATAGGTTGGGCATGATACACGTTTAATTCCGGTATTCAGAAGGCAGAGGCAGGCAGATCTCTGTGAGTTTGACGCCAGTTTGGTTTATGTAGTGAGTTCCAGGACAGCCAGGGATACAAAGTGAGGCCCTGTCTAAAGAGAGAGAGAGAGAGAGAGAGAGAGAGAGAGAGAGAGAGAGAGAGAGAGAGAGAGAGAGAGAGAGAGAAGAAAAAGAAGCATCAAGAAGGCTAGAGGGGGCTTGAGAGATTGGCTGCTCTTCCAGAGGTCCTGAGTTGAATTCCTAGCAACCACATGGTAGCTCACAATCATCTATAATGAGATCTGATGACCTCTTCTGGTATGCAGGAGTAGATGCAGACAGAATACTGTATGCATAAGATAGAAATAAATTTTAGAAAGAGGGAGCGAGAGAAGGCTGGAGAGATGACTCAGAGATTAAGAGCACTGGCTACTCTTGCAGAATACTCTGGAATCAATACCTAGCACCCACATGGTGGCTCACAAAGGTCTGTAACTCCAGTTCCAGAGGATCTGATGCCCCCTTCTGGCCTGTTCAGTTACTATATGTACATACATGCAGGCAAAACATCCACACAGATAAAAATAAAACATCCTTTTTTTGGTAAGCACTAATTAAGAATAAGATTTAGCATAAGAACTAAACTACAGTATATTCTGTGCTCCCTAGCTGTACTGGAACTTGCTCTGTAGACCAAGCTAGCTACAACTCAGCTCTGTCTGCCTCTTCTGAACGCTGGAATTCAAGGCATGGGCCACCACCCTGGATCAATATATTTTTCTATTTCACGACTGTTGTAGAAAACTGGGTATGGTGGCACATTGTTTTCCAGGATGGAAGCGGGAGGACTGTGCATTTGTGCCAGCCTGGGCTACATATCTAGTTGCAGACCAGGCTAAACAATATGGTGAGACCCTACCTCAAACAAACAAACAAACAAAAATGCTAATATCACCTACTTCTAACACTAGTGTAGCCAAAGGCCACACACCATTTCCATAAAGGTCCTTAGGGCTCTTAAGCACCATCACATTCGATTTGGTTATTATGGGTGACAACACCTTCACAGAGACCCACCTGCCTCTTGCTCCTGCATTCTGGGATTAAAGGTTTGTACCACCCGCCCAGGGAGAAGGAGGTCTATTAACATTTAATGGGCATAGACCAGTAATTTTGACATCCTCTACTTTTACTTACTTGTTTGTTGTAGTTCTGAGCTCAAACCTTTAGGAGGTTATAGAGAGGGGAGCCGTCATGGAATAACAAGTCTTGGTCGAGCCTAGTGGTACAGGACGATAATTCCAAATACTCTGGGGGCTAATGTAAGATGACCACAAGTTCAATGCTTGCCTGGGTTGTAGAGAGAGATCAATGCCAGCCTGGCAAACTAATGAGACCCTGCCTTAAAATAAAAAGTAAATACAGGGCTGGGTGTAGCTCCATGGCAGAGTAGTGGCCTAGCATGCATGAGGTTCTGGGTTTAATCCCCAGGGTGGACACTGGGCTCACTCTCCCTCTGTGTGTGTATGGAATGTGTGAGCAGTCTGCATGGGTGCACATGGAGGCCAGTCAAGGACTTCGGGTGGCCTGCCCCAACACTTTCTGCGTTCTTCCTTTGAGACAGGGTCTCTCACTAAAATGAAACTTGGCATTTCATTTAGGTTGACTAGTCATGGAGCCCTCAATCTGCCTGTCCCAACCCCACCATGCTGTACTGGCATGACAGCCATGCCCAGCTTTTTCCATGGGTGCTGGGGATTTGAACTCAGGTCCTCATGTTTGCATAGCAAGTGCTCTTACTCCCTGAGCCATCTTCCCAGTCCAAGACCCTGTCTTGATCTTATAAAAAGAACACAGGCTGCACAGTGTCTATTAATAGAGTATAGCTCCCTCAGAACAGTAGGACCTCGAAACACTAAATTGACAGGAAGGGGTTAGCTGAGCTCACCAGCTCTCACTAGCAAAGACTGTCCAAATCACTTCCTGTTTCCTTAGCACCACTTTCTATTGACACAGCAAGAAACATTATGGGGATCCCTCTTGAGGGGTTCCTGTTATCTTTTCACCTCACTCTTCCGTTTCCTCAGAGAGGGACCACACAGTTCCCTCACAGCCTGCTGGCCCACTCCCTTTATTTATGTCTCTTTTGAAATAGGATCTCACTGCGTAGTTCAGATGAAGCTCAACTTGCCATCTTCCTACCTGGCCCTCCCGACTACCGACAGAGGTTACAGGTGTGTGCCACCACACCTAGCTTCCAGTCACCTGCCAAAGGGTATGTTCCTCGAGCTTTAGTTTTGCTTCATTGATTGTCTTTTGTATCAAAGACTGACTTTAAGTTCAACATGCAGCTGAAGGTGACCTTCAATTTCTAATCCTCCTGCTTCCACCTCCCAAATGCTGGGATGACAGTTATGTACCAGCACACCCAGTGTGTGCTGTGCTAGGGATCAACTCCAGGGCTTTGTGCTCCACCAACTGAGTTACATCCCCAGCTCCTTTTCCGAGTGCATGCCTTATGTGTGGGATTTGAGGTATTATTAAGTTCTCTATAATGCCTTGTATCACCTGTATCCCATGCCACAGAATAACAGGAAATTATCTTTAAAAGCCCAGTTCATTTGTGAGAGTATCACAAACTCATTTGCATATCCAAATCCCTCTTCTCTATAAACTTCCGCACTAAATTTCTATGAAGAGCATACCATCTGTTTTTCTCCAGCCAAAAGTATTTTTCCCTCCTTGCTTATTGTAAACTGCTTGGCCTGTCATTGCTTCTCCTATTTTTGTTTGTTTGTTTTTGAGACAGTGTTTCTCTCTGTATCTCTGGCTGTCCTAGAACTTGATTTATGGGCCAAGCTGGCCTTGAACTCATAGAGATCCACCTGCCACTGCCTCCCAAGTGCTGGGATTAAAGGCATGTGCCACTAATTTTTTTAAAAAATTGTTACATTTATTTATTTAGTGTGTGTGTGTGCACGTAGGTCAGAAGATGGCAATTGGAGCTCCCTAAATTGCATGTCGAGGCCCTGTCCAGTGGATCAGCAGGCCGTTGGGGACTGTGTGCAGCCTGTCCTTGAAGAAGTAAGAGTGAGGTGGAGGAGTGCATGGGATTAGTTTTTCTCCTTTTACCATGTGGGTGCCAGGGACTCGGGCCATTAGGCTTAGTGGCAAGTGTCTTTTCCACTGAGCCATCAAGCCAGCCACAATGCAGTTTTTAAACTAGTATCTACCTGGACTCTTTTAAAGAGCCTACATGCTTTTGCACTGTACAAATCCCCTAAATTGAACTTGCATTTCCGGGACAGGCACCAAAGCTACAGAGAGACCCTGTCTCGAAAAAAAAAAAAAATACAGGTAGCTCAGAAACAATGACAGGAAAACAGGACAAGCGTTGATGACAGGAGGGAACCTGGTGTCACCACTCCTCTGCCTCCAGTCCTTCAAAGGCTATCCGTTTCCTTATGACAGCGCTCCACCCAATTCTCCAGCCTCTACTTGTACCACTCTGCCCTTGACTTTCAAAACCCCACATCCTAGCCAGGTCCTTTCTTCCTCATGGCTCTGCACACACTGTTACTTTGGTTCGCCATCCCTTTGCTTCCGCATCGTTGCAGCTTAAGAATCACTTCCGGAGAGAAAGCTTCCCCAGCGGCGTCCACACCCTTGATCTCTTAGTACATCTCTCAGTGTGCACTGTCATTGTCTGGCTTTGGACCTATCACAATTACATCTTCATTTGTATGAATACTATCTCCTTCCGTGCAGTTAACTTTGTGGTGGCAGGCACTTGGTGGATCCGGTTCTTCGCTGAACTCAGCACCCAGCCTAGCTGCCTGTCGCCAGTAGGAAGGTGTTGAATAGTAATTGAACGAGTGGATGAATGACAGAAACACTTAGCCATAGGATCTAGGCTGTTTTGTTTGAACCGGCCCTCCATTCCCTCAACTGTTAAATTGGGATTAGGGTAATTACAAACTTCGGAATTGCTCTGTGGATTAAGAGTCAAGGTATATAGTATGCTTGGTATGTGTATGACATATAATAAGCATTAGGAAACATTAGCTATTATCATCATTAAAAAACAACTCTCTAAGTAGCCGAAACTCTTAAACATTGTCAGTAGGAATGTGAACATAATACCCTTTCTTACAGCTGTAAACACAGGTAGATCAGACCACTTAGCAATCTTACCTCTAGGTATACACTTCAGTGAATTAAAAACTTACACAAAAATGTAGACAGGAATGTTTATAGCAGCTTTATTCACAACTCCTCAGAACTGAAAACAACCCAAATGTTTTCAAATCAGTGAGTAGATAAATCAGTGGAGTACTCACGGCAAGAAACAAATTGAGGACACAAGTAATAACCTGGAGGAATCACAAATCCACTATGTTAAGTGAGGGAAGACTCAAAAGGCGACATACTGTATGATTCCACTTATATGGAATTTATATGACATTCTGGAAAAGTCAACACTCTAAGACTCAGGCCAGTGGTCTCCAGGCACTAGAATGGATGCGTAGAAAAGTAGGGGGAAGATGGCAATGTCCTAACTGGGTTGTGGTGTGCTTACACGACTATGTGCATTTATCAAAGCTCATGGCATTGGAAACCGAGAAGAGCTAATTTTACTGTATGCAAATTATATCTAATTTGCAATAGAAAACTAAATCGATAGGTAAAGCTGTGCTTTCCTTCAGGAATGGCGCACATGGTTTCCTCTCTCCTCCTACTCCCTTTCTTATCTCTTTTATCTTATTTTCTTAATTTTATGTGTATGGGTGTTTTGCCTGCATGTACATCTGTGCACCATGTGCATGCCTGGTGTCCAAGGAAGCCATAAAAGCCCTTGGAGCTGGAGTTTCAGACTATTGTGAGCGGCCACGTGGGTGCTGGGACTTGAATCCAGCTCCTCTGGGAAAGCAGCCAGTGTTCTTAACTGCTGAGCCATCTCTCTAACCCCTGTATTTGTTTGTTTGGTTTTTTTGTTTTGTTTTGTTTTTAAGACAGGGTTTCTCTGTGTAGCTCTGGCTGTCCTGGAACTCACTCTGTAGACCAGGCCGGGCTCAACTCACAGAGATCCGTCTGCCTTTGCCTCCTAAGTGTTGGGATTAAAGGCGTGCGCCTACACTACCACCCCAGACCTAGCCCCTTTATTTTCTTAATTATGTGTATGTCTGTCTGCCTCCTGTTTGTGAGAGCTCTTGGGAGGCCAGAGAGGATGCTTTATGCCTTGGAGCTGGAGTTGCATTTGGTTGTGCGCTGCTCAATGAAAGTACTGGGAACTAAACTCGGGTCCTGGATCCTCTGGAGGAAAAGAAAGCACCTTTAACTGCTGAGCCATCTCTCCAGCCTTTGTTTTTGATTTTGTTGTTGTTATTGGTTTTTTTTTTTTTTTTTTTTTTTTTTTTGAGACAGGGTTTCTCTGTAACTTTGGAACCTGTTCCGGAACTCGCTCTGTAGACTAGGCTGGCCTCAAACTCAC
Source organism: Chionomys nivalis (assembly GCF_950005125.1). Classification (NCBI taxonomy): domain Eukaryota; kingdom Metazoa; phylum Chordata; class Mammalia; order Rodentia; family Cricetidae; genus Chionomys; species Chionomys nivalis. The sequence goes on along the minus strand of NC_080092.1, from coordinate 57,014,179 downwards.
AGAGATCTGCCTGCCTCTGCCTCCCGAGTGCTGGGATTAAAGGTGTGCACCACCACCACTCAGCTATTTTTTAATTTTGAGACACAGTTTCACCACATAGTCCAGCTGGCCTCAAACTCCGTCTTCCTACTTCAGTTTTCAGAGTATTTACAGGCATGTGCTACCACAGCCAGGTGGTACCTAAAATTTCTGATAATACTATATGTTCATTGTAGACATTTGGGGAAATGTAGAAAAAAATTATTTCTTTGTCATTGACTTTTGGTTGAGACAGGGTCTCATGTAACCCAGGCTGGCCTCGAACTCACTCCCTGTCCTCAGCCTCCACCTTCATCCATCTGGGATTATAGGCTAGTGCCATCACACACAGCCAATTTTGCTCTCAGAAATATATACTCTACTTTCTGAAACACATTGTGTGTATATTCCTATGGCATTAAATAATTTTCAAAACCATAATTTTATGAGTCAACAATATATGTGTGCGCCAGATGCACGGAGGTCAGAGGACAACATGGGAGAGTCAGGACTCTGTCCACATGTTGGTTCCAGGCAGAATTCAGCCATGGTGCTTGGGGACAAGTGCTCTACTGGCTGAGACATCTCACTGACCCCCACTCTCCTCCTGCAATGTAAATTTTTAAGCATTTCTTTGTGGCTAAAAATTATATTGTTTACACAAATATTTTTTGGCAAACTAAAATTACAATCAAGTTCCATCCCCAACACTACAACTTTTTTTTTAATGAAAAAAGCCAATTATATATATTCCTGAAGCAATTTCGAAAAATAATAGAAGTTCAAGCAGGGCCAGAGACTCCTTCATCGAGGGTTTCACAATGTTGAACTGGCAAGGCAACCTTCCCTTGGCTGCAACTCCCTCATTGTTCCTGAGGCTGCTGGAAAAGTGGTTCCACAGGGTGATCTGGCTCCTCTCTTTGTGATGTACAAGGTTAGACATCCTAACATTTCCTGTACTACCAGCTTCAATTTGCATAATACTTCCAATATTTAATGCTCACCCCACCTAACGTGGCAGTAAGCAGGGCAGATGGGAGTACTTTGTTCAAGATCATAGGCTTATCAAGAGTGTAAATACGGATGTACATGCAGCCCAGATATTATTCAGTCTCAAAAAACAATTCCCAGCGTTGGGTCGCTTTGTCCCCCAACCCCACCCACAACTCTGTCCAGTGGATCCTTATCTAAGGAGCAGGTGCTCTCCCAACCTCAAATGTCCTTGGCAACGCTGCCACTTACCAGCTGGGGTCACTTCACTCCCGATGGCAAGGGGACACATACTGTCCCTTACCAAGGGGGCCCAGCGAGCGGGTGGCACGCTGGTTTCGTGGCCCTCGGGGCTTGCTGCCCATCCGTCGCGACTCTGCTGGGGCAGCGGCTCTCTGGGGCGCTCCCACGACGCCGAGTCGCCGGTAGGGGGGGAGGGGACGCGCCCTGGGCGAGGTGGAAAAGGCCTCCACCGGTGGAAGGACCGGCAACGGGCGACCAGGAACCTGTGGTTAAGGGCTGTCTGGGAATAACCCTGGGACTTGACAGCCATGCCTCCAGAGGTCAGTCCTTCGCTATCCCAGAGTCCCCCGGTTCCCGGAAGTGCCTGGTTCTCCGGAAGTGCCCGGCTAGCTGAAGGAGTAGCGGCTTTCTCGAGCGCTGTACCTGGTGGGTTGCAGGTCTGGGGTCCTGGTGACAGCACAGGAGCAGGGTTGGAGCGGGCCGTCGGGGCTGAGCGGCGGGATGATGGAGGAGGAGGAACTGGAGTTCGTGGAGGAGCTGGAGGCCGTGCTGCAGCTCACGCCTGAGGTGCAACTAGCCATCGAGCAGGTGAGCGCTCCACCCCCTCGGAGGGAGCTCTGGAGGACCGAGCGACTTGGGGTCCGGGCGGAACCCACCCTCCTAGGCTGGAAAGGTGGCAGCCCAGCGCGCAGAGGGGGTCTGGATTTTGGTGGAGGTGGGAACGGGTTTCTCAGCTCATGGATCGAACGCGTCCTCTCTAGGCTCAGGTTGTCACGCTCTGCCGGGTTTGGGCCTTTGACAAGGATGAACCTAGGAGAAACTGCGTGACTGGATAATTCAGGTTATGGGAGATTGTGAGACCTCATTCATTTTCCAGACTAGTGCTCTTTCTTTTCTCAAGCCCTTGCAGTGGTTTGGAATTGGCAGCAGGAGACTTTCATTCCAGAAGAAAATGGTAGAATAGGGTGGTGTGTGTGTGTGTGTGTGTGAAAGAGAGAGCCCGCGAGCGAGAGAGGCACACGCTGGAGTTATCTGGGAAGAGGAAGCCTCAGTTGAGGAATTACCTCCATCGGATTGGCCCATGGGCAGGTCAGTGGGCATTACCTTGATTGATGATGTAGAATGGCCCAGCCCACTGTGCGAGATACCACCCCTGGGCAGCTGGGCCCAGGCTGTATAGAAAAGCAAGCTGAGCAAGCCAGTAAGCAGCGTTCCTATGGTTTCTGCTGAGATGCACTGTAACTTGTAAGGCAAATAAACTCTTTTTTTCCCAGGTTGCTTTTGGTCATGGTGTGTTATCACAGCAATGGGAAAGCAAGCGGAGACAAACCTTTACCGTGATTAAAAGGTTGAGGGCCAGCGATGTGGTTCAGTGGGTAGAGGCGCTTTGTCACTAAGCCTGATAGCCTGAGGCTGTCCCCCAGGAACCCCAGAGTAGAGGGAGAGAACATGTGTTCATCAGTCGCCCCTGTTGTGCACCCCCCACCCCAACATACGTAGGCCACACATATATACAGTATATACATAAATACAGTAAAAATGTCAAAAGGTTAGGAATATCTGCTATTTGGCTTACGTTGGAGAATATTTCTGAGTCCTTTCTTCCTGACAAGAAATTCTCTTGTTGACTAAATCTTGTTCAGTATATTAAAATATATGGTAAAGATTTTAGAAATAATTGTTTAGGCCCCATATAGGTTTTGTTCTTGATGAAGGGAGAGAGGTCTTCCTTAAAGGAATTGTCATGGGGTTATGATGGAAAAAGACACATTAGGAGCTAGGGCTATGGCTCAGTGCAGAGCATATCTCTGAGCGCTTGTGTCATGTGCCCCAGGATCTAGGTTCAGTCCCAGTACTGGTGGAAAAGAAAGAAAGGGAAGAGTACGCCCCACTTAATGACTGCCGGGAAGTTTGCCCAATGATATATTAATTCTACACCACTATTAGTATATATGGACAATTAATGCTTTTTCTTTGTTTTTTTCCAAGGCAGGGTTTTTCTGTGTAGCCCTGGCTGTCCTGGAACTCGCTTGGTGGACCATTAATAATTAATAATAATAATAAACCTTTAGTCCAGTAGTCTGCCACTGTACTAAATACTGTGGCATTTATATTGTACCACTTACAGATTCACTATGTGTGCTCTGGGTGATGCTGGTCTTACTCCTATAAAGCACATCTTTACATCCCAAGGATGCTATCCCATTGGGTAAAATTGGGGTGCAGGGACCATGCTCCTGTAGCACCTGCTTCCTTCAACCAGGAAATGCCTGCATTCCAGTTGTGCTTTAGACTTCCTAGGCTCTGATGGCAGAAACAGTACAGTTGAAATGGATTAATAAAAATGCTGCAGGTCCCCAAGCGGTGGCAGTGGGCCCTGAGAGCAGCCAGTCCCAGGCAGGGACGGCTGCAGGCCCCAGAGCGGTGGCTGATTCAGGCCAGGGAGACAGAATGGCGGCAGGCAAGAGACAGAGACATGGATAGGCATGCCATGCAGAGTAAGGTTGGATATTTATTCAGTGGGTTATAGAAGTACGGAAGGGAAGAGGGAGAAGGGGAGAAGAGAGACAGAAGCTGCCTCTTCGAGAGGGAGATGGAAAAGAGCAGGAACTCAGCTGGAAGCTGAAGATCAGCCTGTCTCAGCAGATAGGGGAGGGAGTGGGGGTGGCTTGTCTCTTAAAGAGACAGAACAGATCATTACATCAGTCAATTACTGTTTGAACTGGAAATATCAGAATATCATGTTGTTATTATCATTTATGATACATTTATTTTTTTATTTCTTTTCTTTCTTTCTTTCTTTCTTTTTTTTTTTTTTTTTTTTTTTTTTTGATTTCCAAGACAAGAATTTTCTGTGTAGCCCTGGCTGTCCTGGAACTCACTCTATAGACCAGGCTGGCCTTGAACTCAGAATTCAGATAGCTGCCTACCTCTGCCTCCTGAGTGTTTGTTAAAGGCATGGGCTACCACTGCCCGGCTACATTTTCTAGTCTCACGTTTTCAAGGTTTAGTCAGCAAACACTTGATGTCAAGATGAATTTAGATTTTTTTCCTTACTTTTAATTGTTCAAAGTCCTAAAAATCCTGCAACTAGTTAAACAATAGCATTATTATAAAGAGTATCAAGTTAAGGGTTGATATAACAGAATCACATTTTACCCGGAGGTGAGTTCCAGAGGCAATGCATAAAATGAGTACCACCACAGCCATGTTCCTCTTGAAATCCTCTAAACGACCCATGAAATACAGTGTCTAAATAAAGGTGTCTGATAAGTCTGGTGCTTTCTCTGCCAACACTGGGGCCAGGCGTTCTCTTTATAGGTGTCACCGATGAAGGAGCTTAAGTCAAGGACAGCGTTGTGTGGAATCTTATTAATGCCTGGGATGGCACCCAGGGACAGGAAGAGAGGAATGAAAAAACTGGGAGCAGTTAGAGGAAGTGGATAATTCATTTACTTCCTCATACCCCTCACAATGGCCGGTGCTGTTTGCAGCACTCCCTCTGCCGAGGGCATGTAATTAATTGTGTAATCACATGTACGCGTGGTGCATTCCCAATATAGGTGTACAGTACGGAAGTGAAAATGCTAAGCTTTTAAGGAAAATACTAAGCTTCATCTCTCACTGACTTTGCCTCCTCATGGAAGTCATAAATTCCTTTCTTAGCAAGACTTTTTGATTCGTTCATTTTTATTCTTAAATCAAAACAATTACTTATTTACTATTTTGTGTATATATGTGAGCCCGAGTGAGTTTCTGTGCACCACAGATGGCATCAGATTCCCTGGGACAGGAGTTACAGACAGCTGCCTGTAGCTACTGTGTGGTTCTAGGAACTGAACCCAAGTCTTCTGCAAGAGCAGCAAGTGCTCTTGACTTTGAGCCATCTCTATGATTCTTTTTTGTTTGTTTTTGTTTTATTTTTTGAGACAGAGTTGCTCTGTGTACCCTGGCTGCCCTACAACTCACTGTGTAGACCAGGTTGGCCTCAAACTCACAGGTGTGTGTCATTACCACCTGGCCATGATTCTTTAACCCTTTCATAGGAAGCTGTTCCTCTGAAGATTACTTTACAGAGTTTTATATGTCTTGAGCTGGTAGAATTTGGTTCCCAGAGGATCACTGATTTTTCTGTTGTTTTTATTGTTATTATTGTTTGTTTTTTAATTATCATATTTGTGTGTGTGTGTGTGTGTGTACATCTGCACCACAGAGTGTTTGTGGAGGTCAGAGGATAACTTGCAGGAGTCAAGTCAGTTCTCTTCTGCAACACGTGGGACCTCGGAAATGAGCTCAGGTCCTCAAGCTTGGTATAAGTGGTTTTACCTGCTGAGATAATCTTGCCAGTCTCTGCCCCCACATACTGTGTTGGAAACAGTCTTCTGTAGCCTTCACTCACTGTCCAGCTGATTGACCTTGAGTTCTGGTCCTCCCAGCACTCACCACCTCTCAATTACAGGCTTACACCATACCCCAGCCTTTTATAACCCACCTGTTACCTGTTTTTCAAGTTGTGACTTTTGGGGAGACTTAGTTATATTTCTTAGAAGATAGTTTTCTTTTGCTAACCTGAATGTAAGTTCTCCATCTTTTGATGCTATCTGAAGCATAAAGATTCCTCAGGGCAAGCCGAGCCTGTAGCTTAAGTGGTAGAGGATTGCCTAGCACAGATGAAGCACGGGGGCTTGGTCCCCAGCACCACAATATATACATATATATGCACATACATATTGTTTTTGTGTGCAGAGGTCCCACATTTTTTCTTTCTTTTTTTTTCTTTTTTGCAATATTGGGGATTGAACCTGGGGCCTCTGGATAGATAACATTTCACCAGAGTTATATCAAAAGAGAGTTCTTTCTTCTTCTTTTTTTTTGAGCCAGAGTCTCCTACTCACTCAGGCTACTTCAGATTTGCTGTGTAACTGATGATGACCTTGAGTGCCTGAATGCCCCTTGCTTGGGCTGCAGGCTTTGTGACACAACATGTGACTGCACAGACAGAAATAAGAAAATAGTGAATGGTGAAACTCAGTGACTGCGGCTGCCCAGGCGAGGGTTTCTGTGTCCTCTACTGTGGGAGGGCTGACATTGCAATCTTCAGTGTGTAATACCCAGCACTGCAGGTGTTAAATGAAATCATCGTGTCCTCCTCATCCCAGAACTGGTTTCTTCTGACATAAAACTGTGCGTGTGTGTATGTATGTATGTGTGTGTGTGTATATATATATATATATATATATATATATATATATATATATATCTTTTTTCTGTCGCAGTTTTGGAAGTCTAAAATCTTGAATCAAAAATATTAGCAGGAGCCAGGCATTCTAGCATACCCCTGTAATCCAAGTATTTGGGAGGCTAAGACAGGAAGGAGGACCAGTTCAAGGCCAGCCTGGGCCTTATAATGAGTTGCAGGGTAGCCTGAACTACATAGTTCATCTCTCAAAGACCAAAAACAACAAACAGCATCAAAAAACATCATCTGCAGGCCTGTACTCACTCTGAAGACTCAGAAAGACTCTTGCGTTGGCTCTTCTTGTTTCTGATGGTTACAGGCACTGCTTGATGCTTCTTAGCCCGTCTTCTTGTGGCTTTCCTCTCTTGTTTCCTCAATACCTGTGTCCCATATTTTCTTGAATATCCATTGTATGTGAAGCATTATAAAATGAAAAAGTTGGAATTTTTGGGCCAGGCGATGGTGGTGCTTGCCTTTAATCCCAGCACTCGGGAGGCAGAGACAGGTGAATCTCTGTGAGTTCGAGGCCAGCCTGGTCTACAGAGCAAGTTCCAGGACAGACTCCAAAGCTACAGAGAAACTGTCTTGAAAAATCAAAAAAAAAAAAAAAAGTGAATTTTTTTTGTTTTTGTTTTGTCTTCAAGAACCTACTGTTTAATACAAAGATTGAATTTTGAATCCCCTATTTTTATAATTTTATTCCCTTGTTTTAGTAGTATTCTTTGTGTGTACGTGATGTGATGTGTGGGTGCTCATGTCATAGCATTTATGTGGAGGTCAGAGGACAACTTTGTGAAGTTGGATTCTGGGGATCCAACTCCGGTTGCTAGGCTTGCTTGACTAGTACCTTTGCTCCTGAGTCATCTTGCTGGTCCTGTTCCTTCTAATTGGAACAAAAACCAAAACGAAAAAAGCCTAAATAGACCTGTGCTTATCTGTGGTGTCCAATGCGGTTTTAATCAATAACCTGTTATTACGTAGGTATTTCCAAGCCAGGATCCTCTTGATCAAGCTGACTTCAATGCCGTTGAGTACATCAATACTCTGTTTCCAACAGAGCAAGTAAGTAAACAGCTTTAGGTTTTCCTTCTTCCTGATGGCTTTGGCTCATCCTGTGTGTTGTGATTGGTGTGATAAACAAATGACATTAAGTTCAAATCACTTAAGTTCAAGTGTAACTAACTGGGTCAATTTGCCAAGTAGCATGGGGTTCTTTGTTTGCTGAGCATAGTTTTAGAAGTTTGGCACCTCTAGTTTGTGAGAGTCTCCCTCAGCCCTTACCGAAGTCTGTGTTATAAATTGGGGGCTTATAGGAAGGAAAAATGGGAGCAAGGCAGGTAGGATAAACTCCAACTTACAAAGCAATATTTAAAATGTAAAGTTGTAGACATTTTGCTTATATTCTCTTGTGTGATTTGCCTAGATGGGGTTTTCTCACAGTAATCCAGAGTTAGAAGCCAGAAAATTTAGGGAAGACCAGGTAGACTTTGGCCCACCCGCCCACCTTCTCCCCCTCCCTTCTTCCTTCCTGCCATCCTTTCTCTCCCTCTCTCTTTCTAGACAGGGTCTAATATAGCCCAGCATGGTCTTCACTATATAGCCAGAATGCTCCTATTGCCTCTGCCTCACTGGCACTGGGTGACAGATGTGTGCCAACATGCCCGACTTTAGGTTTTTCATTTCTTCACTAAGCAGATGTTTACTGGGCACCTGTCATGTGCTGTCAGTCACTGTTCTGGGCACAGGGACACATCGTTGCCACCGAGGTGTGTGTCATCAAAGCGGAAGGGACACAAGGGAGAGTGCGGTGCAGAGACAAGAGCTTTCTTAGGAAGATCAGAACCCAGGAGCTGTCCGCCGGTTCTCGAAGGGTCCATTTATTTAGTCAGCCAGCCAGACTCCCAGTCATTTATGGAGTACGCTAGGTACTGGAGACTGTTTAAGAAACTAGAGAGAAATGGGCAACATGCACGTTAGTTCCGATCTCACGGGGTGCAGTGTGGGAAGGAAGACAAGGAATAAATCAACAAGAAGTGATCCAGTATGGCTGACGATCTGCTGGGAGCAAGTGTAGCTGCCAAACATGGTGGCAAGGACGGGGCCTTTTAAAAGAGCCTGAAGGGAGGCTCGCTCTGAGCTGGCTCCTCTTATACTGAGACCTAAGAGACAGAGGAGCAGGCCTGCGGCAGTCTAGTGAAACTGCTCGAGCCAGAGGTAAAGGCAGGAAGACAGGGAAGCAGGTCATTCTACAGGAGGAGCAGGAGGACAAGTGAGGAGTGATGCAGAGACCATCAGAGATGCTGAGAGCCTCGTGAAGAGGCTGGATGGAAAGATCACGACCTGACATGGAGCCGCCCAGTGTGTGCGTGAAGGGATTAAGTAGAGGCCTATGTGGATAAAATGCATTCATTCATTTACTCAGTAAAAGTGCTTCCTCTGCCTAATTTGGTGGGGCTGGAGGAGAGAAGTTTATCTGAAGATGCAGACACATTAAATAAAGAAACCAAATAAACAAACTTTTTTGACATTTTAACTCTGGTACACACCTGGAACCCTACTGTAGGAGGGTCATGAATTGAGGCCAGCCTTGTCTAATGGCAAAATCATGTCTAAAAAAATAATTACAAAAAAAGAAGTTTTACTGATCTCAAGATGCTCTGAGTCTTTGTTATCAAGAAGAAAGAGAAAAGGGGAAAAAAAAGAAAGAACAAACAAACCCCAGGTGACAAGTTCCCCGGATTCGTTTTTTAAAGCATCAGTTTTCCTAGAAAGAAGAGCAGGGCGGAATACGCACAGCATATACACCTTCCCGAGGAAATGGCCATTTTCCCGGATTATCAGAATGAAGGAAATGCGTTTCAGTAATGGATACATTTAGCAGTACAACCCCATTGCCATCAAACCAGATGAATCATCAGAGAAGATGTACATCTTCCAGTGATGTGCGCAGTCGCTGCATTCCCTCGGGCCTTTCCTCCAGCTCCAGGGACGACTCCCACGTCATTGAAGGCTGTGCTGAACTTGGGCTTGTCTGCTCCCTCAGCATAGGTGGAAAGGAAGGTCAATCATCGCAGAGAGGTAGCATGGCCTGGGGGTGTAGCTCAGTGTGCACCAGGCACCAGCACCTAAAACAAGCCCAAGGATGGATCTGTCTGTCTGTCTGTCTGTCTATCCGATCTATTGATATCTAGATATCGATGTAGATATGTATGAACAGTGAGTAGAATCAGACAGATCTCCACAACCTTAGACAAAGATCTGCCCTGTCAGAATCGACTTCCTGAATTTTATTAACCAACCTAGAGGAGGAGGATTGTGTGCCTCATACTAAAGGTTAGCACTCTTTCCTCTCCCTCACGCCTGTCCATAGGAAGACTGCGAGTCTATCAGCTAATGAAGTGTAGGATCTTTTTGAGTGAGTGACAGAGAAAGGGGGCGGGAGACTTAGGGATTGAATCTAGGGCTTCGTGCATGCTAGCCAAGTGCTCTACCACTGAGCTATGCCCTGACTCCTCTTTTCTGTTCTTTTGATGACCGTGGACTGCCAGGTCCTTGTTGTCTTCTAATCTGCCTGTCCAGTGTTTCTAGGGATGGCAGAAGGGCCGTCAGATAAATATGTCTTTATGACCTAATCTTTTTCCTGTCAATGGGCCTTGTCTCCAGGTCTTTGCTGTTTATTTATTTTTGTATGTATGTGTGCATGCAGGTTTATTTGCTCAAGTGTGCTCCTGGAGGTCAGAGGACAGCTTTTGGAGTTCATTCTCCTCATCTACTGGAGGGGCCGGGAATCAAACTTGGCAGGCTTGCACAGCAAGTTCTTTTGCCTGCTGAGCCATCTCACCTGCCCCCTCTGATTTTAAAATGCAGTTGTACACCTGCATAATTATTTCGGGTGACTCTTAGAAAGCAGTGTTATGGTTTAACCAAGACCTTCCTGTCTCAGGACTATCAAATTCAAGAAATGCACTGTGGTGCAGTCAGTATCACTGGTGTGGAGTGTCCTCCCAGCACGTGGCTGAGTGAAAAGGCACAGCGCAGTCTACCCTTGGGTGGATGTGCTCTTTACTCAGACTGAGAAAGTGGAGAAGCTGCAGTCGGGCAGCACAGGGCAAGCGGAAGCCTGCATTCACTGCGCCGTCTAGATTTTTGGTCATGTATATGTTTTAACAATTTTAAATATCTTATAAATATTTTATATTTGTAATTAAAAGAATTTTATAATGTATAATTATATACACTATATACATAGTTATACATGATATATAAATCATATTAATTTTGGTAGTGTCCCTGATTTAGAAAGGTGTGATGACAAATTCCTAACTGCCATCATTCAGATTTCTCAAATGCTAATTAAAAACATTTTTATTTTATGCATATAAGTGTTATGCCTGCATGTAAGTACACCACATGTGTCAGAGCCCAGAAGACAGTGTGAGAGAGGGTGTGGGATCCCCTGAAACTAGAGCTACAGATGTGGGGAGCCACCAGTGTGGATGCTGGGAACCAAATCTGGGTCCTCCGCGAGAGCAGCCAGTGCTCTCACTCACAAGCCATCTCTCCAGCCCCTTAGTGCTAACATAACATAAATTGTTGGTGGTGGTGTTTTTGGTTTTTTTGAGTTAGAATTTCTCTGTGTAACAACCTTGACTGTCCTAGAACAGGATTTGTAGACCAGGCTGGCCTTGAACTCACAGAGATATTCCAGCCTCTGCCTCTTGAGTGCTGGGATTAAAGGCATGCACTACCACAACCAGGTTTTAAAACATTTTTTAAAACTTGTGTGTGTGTGTGTGTGTGTGTGTGTGTGAGAGAGAGAGAGAGAGAGAGAGAGAGAGAGAGAGAGAGAAACAAAGAGACAGAGAGAGGCAGAGAGATAGAGACAGAGGAAGAGAAGAGATTATATACATGGACTGGTGAGAAGGCTCAGTAGGTAAAGGCACCTGCCACTAAGTCTGAGGACCCACATAACAGAAGAGAACAGACTCACAAACTGTCCCTTGACTTTTACACTTAAGCCATGGTACTTGTGCGCATGTGCACATGCGCACACACAAGTAAATTAAATTTAATAATAATGTTTATTTTTTATTTATGCATGTATGTGTGTCTCTATCTGTGTATATTATGTGTGCTCGGTGCCTACAGTGGTCAGAAGCGGTTGTCAGAGTCCCTTGAGCCGGATTTACAGGCAATTATGAGGTGCCTGACATGGTGCTGGGAACTGAATTCAGGTCTTCTGGAAGAACAGCAAGTGCACCTAACTGATGAGCTATCTCTCCAGTTCCCCCTACCCCTACAAAATATTTTAAAGACTCTATACACATTTCTTGAATGTGATAGTCCTTAGACAAGAAGGTCTTGGTTAAACTACAGCATTGTTTTCTAAGAATCACCCAAGATAATTATGCAGATGTACAGTTGTATTTTAAAACATATTAGAAAGAATATATACTTAAATATAATATAGTATATATTTAATATAATATAGTATATATTATATTAAAATATAAAAATATATTTTTTAAAATATTTATTTATTATGTATACAATATTCTGTCTGTTTGTATGCCTGCAGGCCAGAAGAGGGCACCAGACCCCATTACAGATGGTTGTGAGCCACCATGTGGTTGCTGGGAATTGAACTCAGGACCTTTGGAAGAGCAGGCAATGCTCTTAACCTCTGAGCCATCTCTCCAGCCCAAAATATAAAAATATTTTAAAGAATATATGCACACTTAATCCCAGCACTCAAGAGACAGTCGTTGTTGTTTTAAGAGAGGGTTCCAGAAGAGTTAGTAGGCCAGGAACTGTTACACCCATATTTTTCCTTTTAGAAACTCAGGGAGGTTGAAGAGCTGCCCTTTAGCGAGTTGGCACAAGGTCCTGAGCAACTCATTGGCTGTTCCTACAGTGATGGTGATTTAAATCACACCCAGTCACAAACACCCCAGTTTGAAGGGATGAACCTAACAATAGGACTAAACTCACCCCCATTGCCTTGGATTGCCCATTTAAAGCAGCTTTTCTTTTCTGAGTTTCACCTTCTCTCTCTGACTGCTCTTGGATTTCTGAAAGTTGAGAGTAAACCTTGGCTTAAAAGGAGAGATGTGGATAGACTACTGTGGCGCCTCAGGTCTGTTCCTGGAAGCCTTCTGGCTTCCTCCTGTCAGCAGAGAGCCAGAAGCAATTTATAAGCATAGTTCCTCCTGAGAAAGTTTCTGTTGGGGAAGAAGAAAGGGGAATTGGAAAATTGCTGTCCTTTCCATCTTCCACCAGGGGGCACCATTGCACCACATTTTCTCTCTAGGTCCATTTGTTTTACTATTCTGTGACAGTCATTATAACTGAATTAGAATGTAGGCAAATACTCAGAGGCAAAAAGAAGAAACATTGAAATTATTCCTTCCCTTAAGCTACTAGATTCTAGATTCCATCCACTGGCATGTTACAGTATGTGGTTTTCCAGACATTTCCCTAACGCATATACATCCATAAAAATAACTTATTTTTTTAGTGAAGGGTAACGTATTATAGAGAGGTTTGTCATTTGTTTGTTTGTTTGAGACAGGGTTTCTCTTGCCACGCTGTCTGTCCTGGAACTCACTCTGTAGAACAGGCTGTCTTCGCGTTCACAGACTCACCTAGCTCTGCCTTGAGTTCTGGGATTAAAGGTGTGTGCCACCATGCCAGACTAGTTTTCTTTTTTTTTCCTTTGAGAAAGGGTCTTATTGAGTACACTGGCCTCAAGCTTGTGATCCTCCTGCCTCAAAACTCTTGAGTCCTGGGATTGTAAGGTGTGTACCATTATGCTTAGCCTTAGCAAACAAATATTAAGTGAGAAGCTTAATGAATTTTCCCAAGTGAAGGATGCCATCACTCAAGCAGGAATTCGAGGACTGACATGGTGTCCTCAGAAGGCCTCTTGGCTTTTTACAGTCACTGGCTTCTTTCTGCTTCTAAGGTGAGAAATAATTTCACCTGTTCTAGAACCACATGAATGGGGTTGTGCAGTCCATACCCTTGTTCCTGGCTCTCCCCAGCAGTGGTGTGTGAGTAAGATTTAGACATTGTTGAGGCTGGTAAGATGGCTCAGCACTGACTGCTCTTCCAGAGGTCCTGAGTTCAATTCCCAGCAACCACATGATGACTCACCACCACCTGTAATGAGATCTGGTGCCCTCTTCTGGCATGCATGTATACATGCAGGCAGAACACTATATACATACTAAATAAATTAATTTTAAAAAAAGAATTAGACATTGACATCCAACTATCTTCATTCATCCCATTTCTTTGCTGTAGTTTATTTTATGATTTTGTCTGTCTTTTTTCCCTTTTATTGAAACAGAGTCTTTGTAGTGCTGGCCAGCCTTGCCCCACTGGCTCCTCCTCCTGATACTGCACTAAGAGTGCACCACCACACACAGCCCACAGCCTTATGTGTTAGGAAACGCTCCATAGAGGTGCAGATGATCTCTTAGGCTTTATAGGTTTGCAGTACCTGTCACAACTCCCCAGCTCCTCCGCTGCAGTACACAAGCAGCCATACACATGGAAGTTGACTAATGAGAACAGGTGTAGGTGTATTGTCAACTACTGCAGAGTTTTAAAAAGAATTGCTCTGGGAAGGTGGCTCACTGCCGAGGGAAGAAAGTGTGGGGACCAAGTTTGGATCGTTAGCACCCATGTAGACACTGAGCGTGGTGGTAATCTCAGCACTCAGGAGGTGGAGACGGGTCTCCAGAGCAAGCTAGAAGGGAAGACTCGATGAATTGCTGAGCTCTGGGTCCAGTGAGAGACCTTGCCTCAACATGCCAGGTGGAGAGTGACTGAGGAAGACTGCACATCTGTGTGCTCACGGGCTGTGCAAACATGCATACGTACATACACACATATGTGCACATATATACAAAACCAAAGTCAATTTTTAAAATAGGATGATTTTTTTAAAAGAATTAAATGTAGGATCAAGATTAAACTTTGAGGTATCATTTCCCTGTGAAAGAGAACTCCAGGAAGTGGACTAACAGCCAGCACTCTTTTTTCTTCATTGTAGTCTCTGGCAAACATAGATGATGTCGTGAACAAAATTAGACTGAAAATAAGGTAAGTAACACCATATGATTGTTAATTTAAAAAGCATGTTAATTTATTCATATCTGAATCACATTTTTTTGATGAAAGCTCTAAAATCTCAAATTTAAAAATAATTCTTTTTTTGTGGGTTTTCATGCAAACTCTATGGCAAGGAGCTCAGTTCTTTGGCCAGGGTTTAACTTCCCACACATAGTGAAGGAAACTGGAACAGACTGTTAAAAAAGTGATCATCAGACAGGCTTTGGTGGTGCACACTTTTCACCCCAGCATTTGGGAGTAAATGCAAGGGGATCTCTGAGATCCAAGTCACCCTGTTTTATATAGTGAGTCCCCATCCAGCCAGTACCGTACAGTGAGACCCTGTTCTAAAACAAAATGAAACAAATCAATTCATCAGGGCTGGCGATGTAGTTCAGTAGAGTGCTAACCCGGCATCCATGAAGCCCTGATTTAGTCCTAAGCATGCCACAAACCCACAAACCAGGAGTGGGTGCACACACCTCTAGTCCTAGCATGTGGGAGCTAGAGGCGAGACAGTCAGAAGTTCAAGGTTTGAAACCTGCCTGGGATACATGAGACCTTATCAAAAAAAAGAAGAGGAGGAGGAGGAGGAGGAGGAGGAAGAGGAGGAGGAGGAGGAGAAAAAGTTAACTTTCAAAGGAGGCAAGAACTTTTGTACAATATTTAATAGTTTTATTCTTTACTAGGCCTACCTTTTGTAGTGCTATGACTCAGAATTGGAGATGGGGCTATGCTGTTAGTTACCTGGAACAGTGATACTGGATTTGCCAGTTGACTTGAATGTGGTCCAGAATTAAAGACTCTGTCCATGTTATCATCAGGTTCCTCCTGCCCAGTGGCCTTGTTCTGGCTTATCCAGGTCTGGGTTTGGGAATTTGTATTTTCATTATCTAAGTATGCTTCAAATATATTTTGGAGATTTTTTTTTTTTTTTAATTGAGACAGGGTCTTTCTGTGAAGTCCCTGGCTGTACTGGAACTCACTCTATAGACCAATTCAGAGCACTGCCTGCTTCTGCCTCTCGAATGCTGGAATTAAGGTGTGTGCCACCACATCCATCTTATTTTTGTTGATTTTTGGTGAGAAAACTCATTTTGAAAATGGAAAACATTCATTTTGAGTCTGGAAGACAAGTTTGTTTCCCTAACATTCTTTAGATCTTTCAGTATAGGGCACTGACCTATAAATGTATTGTCCTAGTGGTGCCTTAGGAAACACAAGGGTAAGCTAGAGAGAAGGCTCAGGGGTTAAGATCACTTGTTCTTGCAGAGGACCTGGGTTTGGTTACCAGTATCCACGTTGCTACTCACAACCATCTGTAATTCCAGTCCCAGGGATCTGACACCTTCTGACCTCCAAATGCACTAGGCATGCACATGGTACACAGACATACATGCAGGCAAAGCATTCACACACATAAAATAATAAAATAAGTAAAATTTTAAAAAAACTCTTGTTTTGTTGGCTTCAGCTGTAATGACTCTAGAAGAGACCTCAAAGTTACCAGAGTTTATATAGAAAGTAGAAACATCCTGGCAATCCAGAGATCCCTGTCAGCTAGGTATTTCCTGCATTCCTGCTACCGTACCTTAAATAGATTCTTCAAGTGCAAAATGAAGCCGGCTGATAGGAATTCCTCTGCTGGAGGCGCCACGCGGAAGCCCTTGCTGAGCCCCTGGGAAAAGACATCCCGGAAGCCATAGATCTGCCTCTGACAGGCTGCACATCAGGGCATGAAGAGCAAGCACTGATTGCATGAATTACACCAGCTCTTTACTGCTTTAAGGTCACCAAAGCAGGGATTTTGCGGTTGCTAATTTGAATTTGCTGGCTTATTTCTCTAAAACATCTGTAACTTTGTTATTGCTGATTTACTCTGTGAAAACCATTTACAGTTTTATTGGTCCTTTCAGCCAGCTTCTGAATATGAACTCACTCACCTGTTTTTAAGCAAAGGTAATCCTAAATCTGCACTGGTGGTGACTTCTTGTATTTGTGTTGCCCCTGGTCCGAGGCCTCATTCTTCCATTGCCTGTGCTCGTGTGGTTTCCTGCATTAAATAGGTGCAATCAGCGAAAGTTGATGAGTGAATGACTGATTTTCTGTTTCTTTTGGTTTACCCAGAGTTGAGTTTGTTTGAATGACTTGTATCTTACCTTTTTTTTTTCCAGGAGACTGGATGACAATATCCGGACTGTCGTAAGAGGTCAAACAAATGTGGGGCAGGATGGAAGGCAAGTAAGTGACACATCCCTTTGCATTAGTTACCATCCTCAATTTCCTAGAGACTAAAACTCCACATGACCAAAATGTTGCTCAGTTTGTTTGCACCTTATTAGTCTGTCTATATACAGCAGGAAGCCTCACCATGACAAGGGTAGTATCTCCAGGCCAGCTATGATCTCTCGTTCAGTGTCCTCCACACTGGACCATGTATTAATACACAGCTCACTCAGGAACAGTAACCTGTAGGCTATAATGGACAAACTGAAGGGTCCTAGTTTTTCACCCTCACAGACATGACTTGCCCTATGTCCTGGGCCTACCTCTAGCCCCTGCTTTTGTCTGTCAATTTGATTGCTACGGATATTGATGTAAGGCAGCCATGGTTCCTCATGACTGTCCCACCATCCAGCAGGGCTGCGTTCATTCCAGTGTGGTGTAGTTCCTTCCTCCTCACTACAGAGGACCGCTGTGAAGGGCTGAAGGGGGAAGAAGCCTGTGGAGAGGAGGTGCTCTTCTCTCCCAAGGGCAGATGTTACTGGATTCTGTATGTCAGAGGTGGCCATCATGGCAACAGTGCTGAGCACGCCTTTCCCCTCTGCGGTGTCAGCCGTGCACTGTTGGGATGTCCACTCCTCTCGTTTGTCCTCCTCAGCTTTTTGTAGCACTGGGGATCAAACCCAGGGCCTTGTGCACACTAGATCACTAAGCCACAGCCCAGCCCTTGGTGTTTTTGAGACAGTGTTAACTGCATCGCCGAGGCTGGCCTCAAATTCCCAGTCGTCCCACTTTGGCCTGCTGAGTTCTGGGATTACAACTACAGCCTGCCGTGACTAGCTCTGTGACAGTATAGTGTAGTACAACTTCTGAAAACAGCTCTTAGGCTGCTCAGGGTTAGAGTGTAAGACAGGGTCCAATTCTAGGTACACATTTCCTCAGCGGCAACACCCCCGTTCCTGCTGCTAAGGGCTCAAAGGTGTCTTTTTTTTTTTTTAAATATTTATTTATTATGTATATAATATTCTGTCTGCATGTATGCCTGCAGGCCAGAAGAGGGCACCAGACCTCATTACAGATGGTTGTGAGCCACCATGTGGTTGCTGGGAGTTGAACTCAGGACCTTTGGAAGAGCAGGCAATGCTCTTAATGGCTGAGCCATCTCTCCAGCCCTCAAAGGTGTCTTGACTCTTACATTTTTCAGTTGGTTTTGTTATTGTTGTTATTGTTGCTTTTTATTTATTTGAAGTTTTTTATATTTATTTTTATTTTATGTGCATGAATGTTTTGCCTCATGTATGTGCATCATGTATGTACCTGGTGCACATGTGTCGGTCAAAAGAGGGTGTCACACCCCTTGGATGGAGCCACCAGATGGGTGCTGGAAACTGGACTCAGCAAAAGGAAAAGTATCAGCTCCAGACCCCACAACCAAGTTCTCAGCACTAAGATTTATTTGTCCCAGAGGGACAGAGGGCAGGAAACAAGGGACAAAAACAGGAGATAGAGGACAAGGGAGAAGGGGAAGGGATTGACAAGAGAGACAGGCAGGAGGTATTGTCCTGAAAGACAAAGAACTATCTGGATAGAGAGGAGACAGACTTAGCCCATAGGCAAATGGTGGTTTATAAAGGTAAAATGGGAAGCCCCGTGTCAGGATGAAGTGTTTAATTTTGATTGGGCATGTTAATTAGATGAGTTGAAGGGGGCTTTTGATTGCTGGACTTCAATACATTGATTGCTGGACCTTGGTAGTCAGCCTCAGAAGAAGGAAGTGGCCAAAGAAGGGAACAGACCTTGGTGACTAGCCCCAGGAATGTAACCTAACTCTAAAACAGGCAGAGGGGATGGGAGAGAAGGGTAAGACCTGTCAGCCATGTTTGCCAGCTCCAGGCTGGCTAGAGGCCCTTCTTGGGTCCTCTTCAAGAGCAGTAAGTGCTCCTAACCGCTGAGCCATCTTCCAGCCCCCATGTGTGGCAGAGCAGCTCATGGAACCTTGAGCTCACCAATTGACTAAACTGGCCAGCAAGCCCGCAGGGATCCTTCTGTCTCTGCACCTCCAGTGCGGGGATGGCAAGTGTGCATTGCTGCACCTGGCTTTTCCGTGGGTGCTGGGGACTGAACGCAGATCCTCATGCCTGAGAACCAAGTACCTTACCTGTCGAGCCATTGCCCCAGCCCCGTTGTTAGTTTTATCCATGTCTGCTTTCCTACATTTTATGGCTGTCATTCTTTTTCCTCTTGACATGCCCTTCTGTTATCCGTCAGCATGTAGCCCGTCTTCATCCTTTTTCTCATCACCGCTGTCTGTTGCTGTTTTAACTCCTTAAGACATCCTGTTTCCTGGACTCTCCCGGGATCTTAGTGTTCACTACTTTGTTCTCATCCATCAGGTCCCATGTAAATAGGACCTTAGGAGTATAGAGAGGAGGAAGGTTCCCTGTGCTGATTAGCTTCCATTTCTCATGTCTGGTCATTGCATTGGCTTCTCAGAACACGCTATCTTCTGACATGCCAGTGAAGTCGGGCACGTTCCCTTACTTGCTGCTTGAGGCTGCCGTCGACATTTCCAACTCTGTCTCTTCCTTTGTTCTAAGCAAGGAAACCTTCCTGCTCCGCCACATGCCGCATGCTTTGTGACCCATGCCTGTGTAGTTCTTTGGCGCTGTGTTCATTATCACCACTGTGGTGAAACACGCAATAGGGAGCAATTTAAGGGAGGAAGGGGATCCAGTCCATCCTGACCCGGAAGCCATGGCAGCAGGAACTGAGTCACACTGCATCCACAGTCAGGCAGAGAGGGGTCAGTGCTGTTACTGAGTTCAGTTTCTACTCTATTCAGTCTAGCACCCCAGCCCATAGAATTTAGGGTGGGCCTTCCTGGTTTATTAGCCTGATCTAGACAATCCCTCTCAAGTTTGCCTCTCAGCAGGGAATTCAGACCTGTCAGATCAATAATCACTTCTCACTACTAAGGCCTGAAGTGGGCTTTTTTGATTTTGTTTTGTCTCCCTTTCTTCCAGTTTTTAAATTTCAAAACTTTACGCATTAAGGGCTAACTCAAATGCTAATTTTTTCATAATATTTTATTTATCCCATCTGAAAAGCACCAAAGGATTCAGAATTTTGGGCCCACGGAGACTTGACCTTCATCTGACCCTCTCTTCATCTGCAGAGGAGAAACAGATGTGTGTACTTCCGCTTGTCACTTGTCACCCCCAGCCCTCCGCTGTGCCTGGCCTCCTGAGTCTGTGGTCTCCCTTAACTTACTAATGAATAGCTCTTGGCCCCTTGGCTCTTTTTTAGGCTCCTTGAAAGCAGGAACCGTCGTTTTCATCTTACACTTGAGTCCAGGCAGTCCTTCATGCAACTGCAGTGAACATTTGGTATGTCTTAGATCATTCATTGCGAATAGACAAGCGCTCTTGCCCTTGGCCGCAAAAGCTTCATTTTAGTTATGCTTGAGGTGGTATAAAGTTTGATTTGGTGAGGGGTGTTCAGTGCTCGGGATAGGACTGGGGCTTCCTGAATGCTAGGCAACTGTGCATAATTCTATCACCAAGTTGCATCTCCAGCCCATGGTTTGTGTGTGAATAGGCCCAGGTTACTGCTACTTGGAATAGCACTGCTGTATTTTGTGATTCAGCCTACATTTAGAAGGGCTTGCAGAAACCTTAAAACACTTGGGAGAGTCCCAGGTGTTGAAGGTCCTCAGAACATGAAAAGAGAGCTGGTGATTCATCGGAACTTCTTGTTGGGTTATGCTATGTCCGTACACATCCTAGCTGCTTACGTTTTAACTTGTGAGCCATGAAAGAGCAGCATGGGGGAGCAATGGGGAGCAAGCCCCAGAAGGGGTAGGCCTCAGGAATGCCTCTCCCCACCTTCACTTGGAAACGGGTCACAGGTTGTCAGCCGGGCAGCTCGTGTTTCAGAGAGCAAGATCATGTTTTCAAGAATGTTTAGATCACATTTCAGTCTGTGATGGAATTTTGTGTTGTATCCTTAGAATCCAGACAGAGAGGAAGCCCAGAAGAAATAATCACTTTTCCTGTCATCCCCTCCATCTGTCTCTTCCAGCAGATTGAAATGCCAGCTCAAGTGGAGACTTTCTTCAGCAGAGTGCGCTTGGTTCTGTCCTTGTCAGCTCCTAGGAATGACAGCTTGACTCCGGCGGGTGGCTTGCTGAAGGGAGTCTCCAGCTGACCGGCCCAAAGTAGGGGATTATGGAGATGCCAGAATATTAGGTTTTATAGGTCAGGAGGCCCCATGCTCCTCTTCCGTGGAACATGAGCAGTTTGCTTTCAGAACTTGTTTCTTCAGAGGCTGAGAGCACTCAGGAGAGCAGCAGTGGGAACAAAGGGAAGCTTCCCTTCCTAGATGGAATCTCTGCAGCCCCCTGAGCAGCTTGTCAACCTGTGTAAAGCAAGCATTCGGCCTTATTGCACATTGTGGGGTCTTTGAGCTTGTTTGCTTTTTTATTTGGGTTTTTGTTTGTTCCTTTGGGTTTTTTTTTTGTTGTTGTTGTTTTGTTTTGTTTTTTTGAGACTGGGTCTCATGCAATACTTTCTGGCCTTAAAACTCTCTTACTTCCACTAGTGCTAGGGTTACAGGTTCATGCCTCCAGACATGCCTTTCATGAGCTCTTAGAAGATATTTTCAGAGGAGGGTAGTGGTCCAGTATTGATCTCAGTGCGTTAGGCCTTCGTGCTGCTGAGCCATCTCTTAGGCCTTGTAAAAGACATGGTTAGCAGGAACGTTCTTTTGTGTTGGTATATGTGTTGTGTGTGTGTGTGGTGTGTGTGCATGTGTGTGGTGTGTTGTGCATGTGTGTGGTGTGTGTGCACTACAGTGTGGTGGTCTTGCTTTTGATGCAAGGTCCTCTCACTGAACCTGGAGCTCGTTGATTGAGCTAGGCCGGCTAGACAGCAAGCCCTAGATACCCACCTCCCCAGCACTGGGGTCACAGATACATTTGGGAGTGTTAGAGGTCAGTCTCAGGTCCTCATGTCCCTTCACTGAAACTTTACCAATGGAGTCATCTCCCCAACCCTGAGAACACTTCTTTTTTATTGTTTGGGGCTGGGCATGGTAGCACACCTTTTAATCCCAGCACTCAGGAAGCAGAAGTAGGAGGATCGCTGAATCCAAGACCAGCCTGTTTCTGGGCCAGTCAGGACTATATAATGACACCTTGTCTTGGAAATGAATACCTAATAAATAAATCATGGGCTGGAGTGATGAATCAGTGGTTAGGAGTGCTTGTTGATCTTTCAGAGGACCTGAGGTTCCTAGTATCCAACTTGGGCAGCTCACAACTACTCATAACTCCAACTGTGGGGAATCTGATGCCTCCAGTGGACACTGCACTCCCTATACAAACCTACACATAGACACAGGCATATGCACATAAATAATTAAAAATATTTGGACAAATTTTTAAATTGAAGATCCAATAAGGTTGTTTTTTAGTTTCTGGAATATCAGCTGCTTGGTTAGCAATCTGCTTACTAAACATTTTGGAGAGCCTTTGGTTGTTGACCACCTCTCCTGTGGGCCAGCATGTAGTAATCTAGCCTGTAACCTCTTCTAACCAAACTACAGTGCTCTTACAAAGTTCCTGTGGCACTTAGTCCTCCCCATTTTCGTCTGTTGAGATCATCATCCAAAACCTTAATTCAATGCTCACATGTTGGAAATGTGTGGATAAAGTGAGCCAGTTCATGCTCTGATGTGCTCAGAAATTCATGCAGCTTCCCAAGAATGGAAGCAGACAACTGGAAAGTAGCTAGTGGTGAATTTCAGAGCAGGTTAGGGGAGGGAAAGGCTGGCACTGAAATCAAGAGGTGCCAAAGCTTGGGCAGTTCCCAGGAAGCTCACTGAGAATAGCACAGCGTCAGCCTGTGCTATTGTTTCTTTGTGCAGCTTGAGTACAGCATGGCTGTTTCTTTGAGCAGAGCCTGGCTGAGGTTTAGGAAGGGAAGAGAATTATTACCACCCTCCCCAGTGCCTCTGCTTACAGAAATTCACATGTGAAAAAGCTGTAGACATTTGTGGTGTGAGCTTCCACCCAATTGAAAATACTTTAGATAGCTTCTCTGACAGTTTTTGATTCTGTAGAAGTATGGATATGTGTGAGATGGGGAGATAACAACTGCATCGGCCCACAGAACACACTCTTCCAGATGTGTTCAGCTTAATTGGAATAAACTCTCTTAGACTGAACTGAATAGGGAAGTGTATTTGCTGTGGCCCTCATCAGTTTCAGTTCTGCCAGCTGGACCGTGGTACACTTAATCCTTGTCCCTATTACAGCTTCTGCCATTTAGAATGACTGTCGTGTTCCTTTTCTAACATAGCCATCCTGAACTTCCTTAACTCTGATGTAATTTCCAGAGCGTTCACTGTGCTGCTCTTTGCTCTAAATGGGTTTGTCAGCATCCCCTTTAATGTGTGATCCCTAGGAGTAGACATTGTGGGAACATGCAGAGGAGTGCTCTATCTCCCCGTTGTGAAAATTCCTTCTCTGGGGAGGCACAGGCCACAATCTACCCCTCCTTGAAGGTCCCCAGAGTTCACCCTGGGGAACAGATGAGTTTATTGAATTTACATACAGTGCATGGATGAGGAGTGTTGTGGGAGCTGCGGGCTGCGTTCCTGCCGCCCCAGCTCCTGGTCGCCTGGCTAGCTTATGCCCCAAAATAACAACACACAAACTGTATTCTTTTAAACACTGCTTGGCCCATTACATCTAGCCTCTTCTCGGCTAACTCTCGCACCTGGACTAGCCCATTTCTAATTTATGTGTGTAGCACCGAGGTGCGCTTACTGGGAAGATTCTAGCCTACGTCCGTCCTGGGTCGGAGCTTCATCACGTCTGCCCTGGAGAGGAGAGCATGGCGTCTGAGCTCACTTCCCTTCTTCCCAGCATTCTATTCTGTTTACTCCACCCACCTAAAGGTTGGCCAATCAAATGGGCCAAGGCAGTTTCTTTATTAGCCAATGACCTTCCTCCATCAGAGGAGTTACTGGCAGGAGTGTGGGTGACCCAAAGCATCCACACTTGAACGTCTTCATCTAACATAGATGATGGCTTCCCCATAGCAACATATATTGAAACACCACTTTAATTAACCGTCACCAGCCTATATTCTCTGCCTCCTCCTGAGATCCTCAAGCCATGTGCAGTTGTGGCAGAATTCCAGGCAGATGGCTGGGAAGACCAGCTAGTCTCTCAGGTGAGGGTGATGGAGTCTAGCAGGCAGCCACACCTGGCCTGATGAAGATCGAGGTGTTTCATTCAGATAACTGCTTTCTGTTACCATCGGGTTTGTCAGTGCCCTGAAATTAACTACATTTTTATATGGATAAGCATGTTTCTGGAGGGAAGACAGTGATTTTTCTAGATTCTCTGGTGGGGCTGCAGCTCCTCAGAAGTTAATTGGCACCCCTGAAGATACTGTTCTCCTGCTCCCTGGGGCTGCTTCTCGGCAGCCACATCACCTTGTTGACCTCATTGATTGTCAGTGTCCTGCAGCCCTCATGTCGAGGGTTGCAAAGATGGCCTTCCTTGAAGATAAGGAAGCAGCCTAAGCAGAGTATGTGATTCATGTCTGTCTCCTTTGGGAGAGTGAATGCCAGGTCTCAACGGGACAGCCACATGTCGATTGTAGCCCACTTGTGGTCAGGTCTGAATGTAGACCCACAGTTGCCAGATCTATCAGTTTTTCAAGAGAAGCCAGGAATCTGGGTTTTTCTGTGCCTCTTCTAGCTCTTAAATGTTGGCTTGGTGTTTTTCCTAAACACTGCAAAGGCCAAACCAAACACATCTGTGGCCCAGAGCTCTGCACCACTGCCCCAGGTCTTTTTCATACAAGCCTCATTTAACTCTCTTCTCTATTTGTGCAATAGAATCTTTAAAATCTGCACCAGGCTTTATGTGTCCCACCCTTAGTTGTACCTTGTGTTTTACCCAATCATTTCAACCTATCAAGATCTTTGTAATCTCAGAGGCTTCCCATTTTATCACCATCAAACCTGCCATGTGTGCCCTCTCTCTCTTCACTCAAGCTGTAGATGAGAAAGTGGAACAGGTTGGGTTCAGAGCTGTGTGCTTTGCCAACAGAGACTTCTGTTCTCCTCATCTTGACTCCAGTCTAAAGTGCCAGGCCCAGAAAACATATGGTTCTTACCTGTTCTTGGTTATTTTCCAGGGTGCGTTCTCTCTCTCTCTCTCTCTCTCTCTCTCTCTCTCTCTCTCTCTCTCTCTCTCACTCTGTGTGTGTGTGTGTGTGTGTGTGTGTTGGTTTGCTTGCTTGTTTCTCTTTTTTAAGATTTATTTTTGCCGGGCGGTGGTGGCACACGCCTTTAATCCCAGCACTCGGGAGGCAGAGGCAGGCGGATCTCTGTGAGTTCGAGACCAGCCTGGTCTACAAGAGCTAGTGCCAGGACAGGCTCCAAAACCACAGAGAAACCCTGTCTCGAAAAACCAAAAAAAAAAAAAAAAAAAAAAAAAAAGATTTATTTTTATTTTTATTTATGTGTATATGTCTGTGTAAGTGTATGCTCTGGGAATTGCAGGCAGTTGTGAGCTTCCTGACATTAGTGCTGGGAGCTTAACTCAGGTTCTCTGGAAGTGCAGCAAGTACTCTTGACTACGATCCATTTCTCCAGCCCCCCCCCCTTTTTTAAAGACAATATCTTACACTATGGACCATGCTATGCTAGAACTCACTATGTAGCCCAGATTAGTCTTGAACTCCTGATCCTCCTGCCCCTGCCTACTAAGTACTAGAATGCCAGGCAAGGCAACACCTCACTGGTACAGGGCCATGCTTCCTAATCATTCTGTTTCTGTTTTCTCTAGAAAAGGCAGTTAATAATACTTCACTTGCCATAGGGATATCATGAAGACACATTAACCAAATCAGAAAAGTGTGTTACTTTCCAGGGAGAAAATATTCACTGCTTTTCATCACAAAAATTAGCACCTCATCTAATTCAAGTAGTAGAACAGAAACAGTGTTTCCCAAACTGAGCCAGGTTGGGCTTAAGGCTCTACCGTATGTGACTGAGTTTGTTCTCAACAGTGAAATGGTAGGGGTGTTTATGTTTTACTTTCTACCACTTTTAGCTTATAAATTCTTTCATCCTTTCTTAGGAAGAAAATTGTCTTAATTAGGGTTTCTGTTGCTGTGAAGAGAGACCATGACCGTGGCAACTCTTATAAAGAAAAACATTTAATTGGGACTGGCCTACAGCACAGACGTTTAGTCCATGATCGTCATGGCAGGAAACAAGGCAGCATGCAGGCAGACATGGAGAGGGAGCTGAGATCTCTGGATCTGGATCAGCAGGCAGATGGAAGAGAGTGACCCTGGGCCCGACTTGAGCCTCTGAAACCTCAAAGCCCACCCTCAGTGATATACTCTCTCCAACAAGGCCATACCTCCAAATAGTGCTACTCCCTATCGGCCTGTGGGGGCCATTTTCTTTCAAACTACCACAAAATTAAGCCCATTGATTGATAAAAATTAATTAAGGAAGTAAATGGCAATAGTTTTAAAGGATATATACATACACGAGCACACATCATGCCAGTGGGGCATGCCCGTGCACACCTGCAATCCCAGCACTTGGGAGTCCGAGGTAAGGAGATTATGAGTTTGATGCTAGTGTGGGCTGTGTACTGAGAATCTGTCCATAATAAATAAGTAAATGAATAAATAAATAACAACTGCTATTTGTTTTCTCCTCCTAAATATACCACCTTAAAAATGACAAGTGTTTTGAAGTTTAAGCTATTATTTCCCATTAGTAACTAAGAATGGCTGAACATTTCTCTGCCTCAGCCTCCCTAGTAGCTGAGACTACAGGTGAAAACCATAGCACCTGCCTCCACCTTCTGGTGTGTGTGTGTGTGTGTGTGTCTGTCTGTCTGTATATCTGTGTCTCTTTTTTGTATTGTACTTTTCAAAATGTTTTCAGGCTAACATTGCTGTGGTCTGAACATGTCCCTGGAATGCAGACAACACTGATTCATGGAACAGTCTGGCTGTCAGCCTTCTGTAGCATAGTGTCCCTCATATTGCTTGAGCCTTGCTGCCATTCCCTAAGCAGGACTTCTTTTTTTTTTTTTTTAAATATTTATTTATTTATTATGTATACAATATTCTATCTGTGTGTATGTCTGCAGACCAGAAGAGGGCAGCAGACCTCGTTACAGATGGTTGTGAGCCACCATGTGGTTGCTGGGAATTGAACTCATGACCTTTGGAAGAGCAGGCAATGCTCTTAACCACTGAGCCATCTCTCCAGCCCCTAAGCAGGACTTCTTATATCTGGTGCAGTGGCTGAGGGTGCCTGTCTTTAGCTGACAAGTCGAATCCATGTGACTATTCTAGAACACTTAGCTATAGCTGAAGCAAGGGTTTTTGATTAGCTTGTAGTGTGGCTGAGATTAATCTGATTACGGCAACACATCTTCTTACTGCACATGAAACTTGATTGCACATTGTCTTCCTCTTTGGTGTTTTGAGACGGGGTCTCTTTAGCCCGGGCTGGCCTTGGTCTAAGTCCTCCTGCCCCAGCTTCTCACATGCTGGGATTACAGGTAAGGCCACCGTACTTGGCCTATCCTGGTGGTGCTGTTTTGTTTGTTTTCACAGACACATCTGCTGCCTCATTGGAGCTCTGCCCTTTGTCCTGTAAACCCCTCATTGTCAGACAGCCCATGAGGAATCTGAGCAGCTATCGCCTCTTTCCTCTGTGAGCATTTGTTTCAGTCCTCACAGGATTGCTGTCACTGGCTACTGTTGCCAGCACAGCAGTGGATGGTGGCCTGGTTACACGAAAGGGTTGAGTCTTGAATTTGTTATTTTTGCTATAGGACATGCTGCTTCTTTCAGCCCCAGATTCTCATATTCTCATTCTCTCTCTCTCTCTCTCTCTCTCTCTCTCTCTCTCTCTCTCTCTCTCTCTCACTCTGAAGAGAGGGTTTCTCTATATCTCTGGCTGTCTAAAGACTGGGCTGGCCTTGAATTTAGAGACCTGCCTGCCTCTGCCTCCCTAGTGCCAGGGTTAAAACTGTGTGTCATCACAGCCGGCCTTTGCCCCAGGTTTTCATCTGAGCCATGAAGACAATGCCGGCTGTAGGGTAGTGAGGATGAGAAGGAACGTATCTTACACACCCCTCACTACTGGGCTACTCAGGTTAAGAAGTGGCAGTAATGCTTCAGCTGCTGATTGTGTGGTCCAGGCTGACCTCAGATGTGTGTGTGTGTGTGTGTGTGTATGTGTGTGTGTGTGTGTAAGAAAGAGAGAGAAAGAGGGTCTCTCTCCCTGTGTGGTCCAGTCTGACTTTAAACTTGTGTGTGTATTGTGTGTATGTGTGTGTGTCTGTGAATCTGAGGCAGGATCTCTCTATGTGGTTCAAGCAAACCTCAAACTTGTGATCCTTCTGCTTCAACCTCCCAGAAAAACTGGTATTTTAAAAAATTACCTTTTTAAAAATTTAATCTTTGAATATAGTTTTTTTCTTAATTTCACCTGAGAACAGAGCTAAGTGTTAAGGAATATATTTATGATCCTCTTTAAAATTCTTGCTAAATTTGGTTAGCAAATATGGCATATAGAGGCAGGCAGGGTGGAGAGTGGCACATGCCTGTGAGCCAGCACTTGGGAGGCTGAGGAAGTAAAATTTCAAATTTAAGCCCTCTGGACTGCACAGCACAACTCTGATCCAAAAATTAAAGACATAACTTTTGCTTCTTCATAAATATCACTACATTTAAAAACTATTTTGTACCAGTGTGTGTGTGTGTGTGTGTGTATGTGTGTTTATAAGTCCAGGGTATGACTATGGCATTCATATAGAAGTCAGAAGGTGGGGGTGTGTGTGGAGAGATGGCTCAGTGGTTAAGAGCACTGGCTGCTCTTCCAGAGGTCCTGAGTTCAATTCCTAGCAACCACATGGTGGCTCACAACCATCTGTAATGAGATCTGATGCCCTCTTCTGGCGTGCGGGCATACATGGAGGTAGAATGTTGTATACATAATAAATCAATCAATCAATCTTAGGGAAAAAAAAGAAGTCAGAAGGGGTGAAGTTGGCTCTCTCTTTCCACCTTTCTGTGGGTTTGGGAAATCCAACTCAGGTTATCAGACTTTACCTTCTAAATTTTCTTGCTAGTCCTATATCATTATATTTTAAACAGTTTTAAATTCACATACAATGTAATTATCTGCTTTAACTCTCTTTCTATACTATTCAGAATCATTTGATATCGTACATTGTTAATGTTGAAAATTCATAGAACGTATGCAGCACCGCCAAGCATGGCTCTCTGTGTTTCATTCACCCCCATCAGAAACTCTAATCTAAGCAGAAGCTCCCATAGCCTCCTGGGCTCTAATAATCTTTCCCCATGGATTTCCCTTTTCTAGGTATGCCATGTAAATGGAATCCAACAATATCTGACCTAAGTTAGAGTCATCAGAGAGGAAGGAGCCTCAACTGAGGCACGCCTCTATGAGATCCAGCATTAAGGTGTTTTTAGTGAGTAGGGTGGGTGGTGCCATCCCAGAGCTGGTGGTCCTGGGTTCTGGTAGAAAGCGGGCCGAGCAAGCCAGAGGAAGCGAGCCAGTAAGTAACTCCCCTCCATGGCCTCTGCATCAGCTCCTGCCTCCAGGATCCTGCCGTTTGATTTCCTGTCCTGACTTCCTTCAGTGATGACTAGCAATGTGGAAGTGTAAGCCAAATAAACCCTTTCCTCCCCAACATGCTTTTCGGTCAGTGCTGCCGTGAGGACCAGCCTTCAGCATTTCAGGAATTGAAGGGGAGCCATGGAATTGGCCAACTAATTACTCATCTTGACTTTTCTGAGGGAATAAAACTTAATTCTCTGGGGCTGATGAAAACGGGAAACACACACACACACATACACACACACACACACACACCATGTCAGGATCTCACCTAGGGTGCTGATACGTGGTAAACCTTCAGCAGGTCAGACAAAACTGACGAGGAAATGTAGAGCAGGCAAGCTGCTTGGACAGCCAAACACACATGAGGCCTTTGCTGAGGACCAAAGCTCATCTTCATTTTATTATTCTTTCTGTTGCTCGTTCTGCTCCATTCTTTTTCTGTTCTGTTCTTCTTTCCTGATGTTTTCCTTCTGCATCCTTCCTGATGATTTCCTTCTCACTATTTCCTGGTTACTTCCTTCTCACTGTTTCCGGATGACTTCCTTCTCACTATTTCTTGGTGACTTCCTTCTCTCTTATTTATCTTTTTCTCTTACAGCTTATATTCCCAGCAAAAAAAAAAAAAATCTTTTAAGCAATATAAAAATTAAAATGTGGTTACATTCTACCTTTTAAATAAATGATTACAATGACTGCAGGTAAAAACCTGCATGTTTCCCTTTTCCCTTACATGATTAAACAAGCAACTTGTTATAGATTAACAAAGTGTAAGCAAGGTACTTTTCTCAGCCAGTTCTTTTACTGTCAGGCTGCATTTTACAGCTATAAAGAAAGGACCAATCCTTTTATTATTTTTCTCAAAAGGTAATCTTATAAAAAAATCTTAAAAGAATCATAAATCTAAACTTTATGAAAAACAATCAGTCAACTCTACTTTAAATCCTCAGGGTGCATACCCTTTCATCAACAGTTTTTATACAGGAAGCTGAGGGCAGAAATGGATACAAGGAATTAATTACCAGCCCATCCTAGCAAGAAAGGTACATCAGCCAACAATAGCCAGGCTGCCATTGTTTTTGTTCCCTGACCTCAATGAGTCCCTCACTCAACTATTAAAAGTGTGCCTTTCTAAACTTTAAATTGTTCCCCAAGATTTTCTACCTCAAAGTCATTAACAAAAACATCTTAACCTTAAGTCATATTTAAAGCTTTGTTTTAGCTGTGATGCACATTGAAACCTGTGAACACATCTCTCAATATTAAGATTAAAAGAACTTGAGCTAGCCTAGCTTCTGGAACTCGGTTGTTTTCCTTAATCATTAACCTAAGCCACAGTCCAAATGGCTCCTCAATAGAAACTCAAAAGTTCTAGCTGTGTGACATTTCCTTGTTCTTATTTTTTAACGTCTGCAGCCCCTGCTTTATCAGGGGCAGGGGCAACACTATATCCTACCTTTGTCTATATTAATTTTCTTACTAAGCTAACCTCTATCATAATCCCTTACTGTATTTGTTTTTTTTTTTTTTTTTTTGGTTTTTCGAGACCGAGTTTCTCTGTAGCTTTGGTGCCCATCCTGGAACTAGCTCTTGTAGACCAGGCTGGCTTTGAACTCACAGAGATCCGCCTGCCTCTGCCTCCCGAGTGCTGGGATTAAAGGCGTGCGCCACCACCGCCCGGCCCCTTACTGTATTTGTTAAAAACCCTTAATCATCAAAATTCTATTTAAACTAACACTATTATTGTATAAAATCGTTACTTCAGTTAAACAGTACAGCTTATGAGGAAATTGTCTTCATGATAACCCACAGTTAAAAATGCTCAGTACATTGTGATAGTTCCATGAGATAATTATACTACGTTAAAGTCAGTGAGGATTCCACCACACCCTTCATACCACTGCAGATACCAGAGAAAAATGGCAGAGGCAAACATGTAAAGAGACCGCAGTAGCAAGAGACATTCTGGAATCGAAGCCCTCAGGGCCTTGCTTATCTGAGTGAGATTCACCCATCAGTGCCTTGCTGACCTGGCAGGCCAGTCAGTTGCCAGCTGCGGCTCCACTGACGTCGCTGTCAGCATAGTGTTTGTCACAGCAGTAGACACCCTAAGACGTCCAGGGTTCGTTCGTGTTAATGCCATGTATCAGAACTTCATCTCCTTTATGACGGAGTAATGTTACATTGTATGGACCTACCACATTTTGTTTTTCTTTTCATCTGCTCAGGGCTCTCCTTTCAATTCATTTCAGTACCTGAAAGTAGAACTACTGGATAATTTACCTTAATATTTAAGCTCTTAAAGACATTTTCCATATTGTTCAAAATGTTAGTATTTTTCTTTTTGTCTAAACACAAAGTGCATTAACATGAATGTGCTATTTTGTCTTCATTTAATACATAAAACTGTGTTTCAGATAAGCCATACATAGTTGTGGTAGTTTGAATGAAAATGATCCACATAGGCCCATAGGAAGTGGCACTATTAGGAGGTATGGCCTTGTTAGAGTAGGGTGTGGCCTTAGAGGAAGCGTGTCACTGGGGATGGGCCTTGAGGTTTCAGGTGCTCAAACCAGGCCCAATATCTGGCTCTTCCTGCTGTCTGCCTAGCTGGATGTAGAACTCTCAGCTACCTTTTTAGCACCATGTCTGCCTGCATTTTGCCACACTTCCCACCATGATGATAATGGACTAAACCTCTGAACTGTACGTCAGCCCTAGTTAAATGTTTTCCTTTATAAGAGTTGCCGTGGTCATGGTGTCTTGTCACAGCATTAGAAACCCTAACTAAGCAATAGTTTTAAGCTTTTGTGTCCGTGCCTAATAACAGAGATGCTCTCCCCACACCAGCTAAAACCACCCTGCATTTCTCTTTGATTTAGTTAACAAGTCCAGCCACCAGGCTGTTTCCTTCATGAGCATCGAAGCACAAGTCTCACTTGTCTGTGATGTGGTTATTAAAAATAGCTTTAGAAAGCCAGTGTGCCAAGAAGGAACAGAGATGTTTACTCTTCCGAGCCACCCACATAAATTGACAGTTTTAGAGGAGCCTGCAAGAAAAGCCCAGCAGAACCGTTGCCACCTCTCCTTTTCCACTTCCAAAGCAGTCAGTTACAGGTTGAAACCGGAGTCCACATCTAAAGAGGAACCGCCACTATTGTAACTGTCACTCTTGCTTTGGTTGCTGATAGCTAGAGGCTTTGCAAGGAAATTTTACTTTCAGGTTGAAAATTTCAGCTTTGCCTTAGGAAAAAAATGGCAGTAACTCTGCCAGCAGACAGAGCTTTGCTGGGTCTCAAATCTTTGACACAAGAAGTCATTCAGCTGTGTGAAAACAATGGATGGGAATTTGAAACCCTGTCTTCATGTAAGAACTTGGCCTCGTTTTCCCTTCCCCCGTTAGCCACAGAAATCCAGTACTCAGAGCAGTCTGGACTGGCTGCAGGTCTTCTGTCAGCATTTCCTGGTTGTTGGGGTCTGCAATAAAACTGTAACATCTCCTTTGCTCTGATTTGGATTCCCTAATCTCCTCTGGGGAGATTAATTTGCAGAACAAAGACAATGCCTTTCTAGTCTGTTTTGGTTTGGTTTTGAGTTGTCTTTATTAAACTTTTTAAGGACAAGAAACTTTTATTCTCTTAGTAGTGTTGAATCACATAACAGGATTCTAATTTCTTTTACATTTTTATTTACTTTTTTGACACAGGGTTTCATGTAGCCCAGGCTGGCCTCAAACTTTCTGTGTAGCTGAGGATGACCATGACTTCCTGAACTTCCTGCCTCTACTGTCAAAATGCTGATTTCTGTTTCCCTGTTGTATTGTGGAGTCTAGAAAGATCTGGGTTCCTCTTTGGTTCTGATTCTGATACCTACATTGTGAGTATTGAGCAGTATAGTTGAGTGCATTCACTTCATAGCCTCCATTTAACATAAAAGATTTAATGATGCCTTGTTTTGTTTTTTAGTAAATCAGGAGAAGAGAGTAAAGAAGGGAGGATAGCTCAGTGGGTGAGGGTTTGCTCTGCAGGCATGAGGACCTGAGTTCAAATCCCCAGCACTGATATGAAAAGCCATGTGTGATCATGTGCATGGTTGTAACCCTAGTGCTTTTCTGTGGCAAGTAGAGGATAGCCGGGGCTTTCTAACTGCCAGCCTAGCTCCATGTTCGTGAGTGACCATGCGGTGCTGGGAACTGAACATGAGTCCTCTGAAAGAGCAGCATGTGCTCTTAACTGCTCAGCCATCTCTCCAGCCCCTCATTCTTTATTTTTATAATGATGGGTGTGGTACACACAACCTCAATGTGCCAGGCAAGTGCTCTGCGTCTGAGCTATGACTCTGGTCCCCAATTGTCTTTTGAAATAACAACAAATACTTACAAGCAGATTTGGGAGCCACTTTTTCTTGCTACAGAGCCCGAGAAGCTAACTGGTACATATGCATGTCCCAACAGTAGTAGTGACTGTGATGGCATTCCCCAGACTGGGGTCTGCCAGCACAGTGGAGACATGACTGAAGGAGATACCCTAGGATGAGAAGAGCCCTGTGGCCATTGTATGCCCCACCAGTGGTACTAAAATAACGGGAATTGCTGAGATCCCAAAGGGAGTAAGTGAAGCAGGAAAGAGTTTCCAGGACATCACATCAAATCCTTTGACAAGGTGTCTAGGTGTTGCCACAATATGATGCTTTCTCCTGAACAAACGCCCATAGCGTAGATGAGAGTCATGCAGTAGCTAAAATTAGAAGTAATGGTAAGATACAGGGAGTCAGGATGAAGTAAGGACCCCTGACTTGGCACTGGAAGTCTGGCTGTCTGTGGGAAGCCATCCTTTGTTACACTTGCACAAGCTGTTCTCTCAATGCGCCTGTTTCCTAAAGTATTGAATCTCTGTACCTTTTATTCAGCAAAAGCAGCTGAGTTTTTTTTTTTTCTTAAACATTTCCTTTTCTTTTGCCATTTGACTGGCTGCTTTGAATGCTTTCCTCAACAAGGGTTACATGCCATCCAGGGAAGCTGTGCAGACAGCTCAGGCCACGCCTGCAAGTTCAAGACTGGTGTGTTGTGAGCTGTGGGCGCTATAGAAACATAACTTGAAATGTAAACGTTTAGTCTTGTTGGGGACTGCTGAGTGGGCCCCAGCCTTGTCTTAGGATTTTAACTTCTGGCCTGGATCCCAAAAATAATAAAAACGATCTCATTGGTTCACATTTTTCAGTGGATGTGGTTTGCAGAAATCGTAAATAAAAGTAACTTATGTGGAACAGAGCATTTTAGCAAATAAAGTGAGAATTACTCCCTTTGCTCGGCACATTCTTTTGGTTCACAGACCTGGAAAGAAACCTGTGCTGTAAATAAAGCCCCTTTATACTCTGGGTTTCTGAATGGGCTACAGAGGAATAAGTGTGATCTTCAGTGATTCTCATCTGATGGGTGCCCCCATGGCCCCTGACCAGTGCTGCTAGCCAGTGTGCTGTAGGATTCAAGGAAAACACAATGCTGTGGGGCCGGGGCAGCAGGGAGAGTTCTGTAGCCTCTGCAGCTGGTGAACGTCTTTCTGGAGGAGCTACGCTGTTACCATTGCTGAGGCTTCTTGGAATGCCTCTGCTCCAGCTGAGGATGCCTTGTTTCCATAGCAACAGGTCTGAATGGTACAGGATGGCCCACAGTTTCAGAAAGGACTTTCTATAAATAGAAGCTACTTACTTGGATGTTTCTACCACCAGTGGATGTCATCAGGGCCTCTGTGTAGGACTCAGATGTATCCCTTGCTAGTTTCTGCTTTCTAGAAGGTTATCTTATTAATGCTGAGGAATGATTCTTTTATTCGTACCTCCATGTATCATTTTTCTCTTCCAGTTACATTTCTGTGGGGTGGGAGTGGGGTGCACATGTATGTACATGTGTATGTCTAGACCAGATGTTGATGCCTGGGATCTCCCTCAGTTGCTCTACACTTTTTTTTTTTTTTTTTTTTTTTTTTTTTTGGTTTTTCGAGACAGGGTTTCTCTGTGGTTTTGGAGCCTGTCCTGGAAATAGCTCTTGTAGACCAGGCTGGTCTCGAACTCACAGAGATCCGCCTGCCTCTGCCTCCCAAGTGCTGGGATTAAAGGCGTGCGCCACCACTGCCCGGCTGCTCTACACTTTTTAAAAAATGAGTTAATTTAGAGGGCAGTACATGAAGAGCAGAAGATGAGTTGTGAGAGTCAGTTCTCTTTTTCCACCTGTGGGTTCTGGGAATCAAACTCCTCGGGGTTAACAGGCTTGGCAGCATGAGCTCTTATATGCTGAGCCATCTTGTAGCCCCCTGGTTTTTTGAGGCAGAGTCTCTCATTAAACCTGGAGCTTAACAGTTTGAGCTAGGCAGCTGACTAGCAAGCCCTGGGGATCCTTTTTTTCTCTGCTTCCCCAGTGCCAGAATTATAGGTGCAGCAGAGAAATTTTAATTGTTGTTTGTTTTGTTATTGTCTTTTGAGATAGGGTTTGCAGTGTAACCCACGCTAGTATCAAGCTTGAGTTGTCCAAACTCTTGAGTGCTAAGATGATCACCATACCCATCAGGCACTCAGGTTTATTAAAGATAATAAACAAGCAAACAAGAGTCAGACTTTTCTGAAGCAAGCCTGACTTTCAGCATGCTTGGAAGATGTCATTCTCATCGCCCTCCAGGACACCTTCAGGTACTAGACTTTGCCAGCTTATTTGCAAAGCTCTTTCCAGAAAGATCACTGATGACCTTTGTATTACATCAGAGCAGACAGGGACCGATGTTCTGATTTCCATTCAATGAGCCCCTTCTATGAGCATAGCACTCATATACCCACCCAGGTTAAAAAGACAAAGTCCTGATTTAAATTGTCTTAAACAAACAAACAAACATGGAGGAAGAAGTGCTGGGGAGAACCTCACATAGCTTGTTGTGAAGGGAGTTGAACAATTTGCCCTGGGAAATGTCTCCTTAGACCTTGTTAAATAGCCAAGGCTCAGACCTGGAGTAGTGCCTGTGTCTGTCTCTGTTGGCTTTGTCTCTCCCAAGAGGCTAATCTCCTTCCTTTACTGGAGAACTTTGCTGCTGTCTAACTTAGCCTCACATCTTCCAGCTCTTCTTCCCAATTCCAGTTCTGGAAAAATCATAATTGCAGCATAGGACTGGTCTGCTCCTTTAACAGAGGACTCTGTAAAAACACCATGAGAGGGAACCTGCAGGTTTTGGGGTGTATTGGCTCAACAATTCCAAAGATTTCTTCCCCAATCCCAAGATTCGTCCTAACAAAACTCAATGGAAGGGTGCTATTATTTCCGTTCTAGTAATGGTAAAACTGTGCCTCCTGGAGGTCACGTGACTTGACAGATCGCATGGTTAAGGCCAAGCCTGCAACTTTAGTTTCTGGCTCCAGAGCGTGTGCTTTTATCCAGTACAGCTTGTTTCTTTCCCATGCAATAGAAAAGAAAGGGGAACCGGCAGATAAATGTCAAGGTAAAATAGGGATGATGGCAAAATGGCAGGAAATCTGATTTCCTTTCCAGGAACCTTAAATGTTACTACTTTAAGTGTTTCAAAACAACCTAAATCATGCAAGATCTCCCCCTCCATCCCCAACAGGGTTTCTCTGTGTAGCCCTAGCTTCCTGGAACTCATTCTATAAGACCTCAAATTCAGAGATCTGCCTACCTCTGCCTTCCAAGTGCTGGGATTAAAGGCGTGCACCACCACTACCTGGCTTTTACAAGATCTTTTAAAAATGGACAGCAGCAACAAATGGTAGCAAATGGGATTTCAGTTTCTGAAGACTGCCTGTGGGCTCAGCAGAAAGTGATATAATTCTCTGGTAAATCTAACTGCCCAGTTGGATCTTTGAGCCAGAGGAGGGGCTTGATGACCAAGAGCATTGCCATGGGACCCAACCCTTCTGTCTGTACAGGTGACACATGACTGATCTGCAAAAAAGAAACAGGAAGGGAAGGAAGAAAGTAGAGACAATTGTGCAAGGTCCCTGCTGCTTCTCTGCTGTGCCAGTGACCTGACATGGCCAGGATTTGGCTCAAAGAGTGTCTCAGGAGGCAGGACACTTGAAGGTCATGGCTATAGTTTGTGGTGTGCAGAAGCAAAGATACTGTCATGACTTTTGCTGAGTCTTGGAAGCAAATTCAGTGTGTCACTTTGTGTCTCTGAGTACAAGTGTTGAATTGCCAAAGAGGGTCACAGTAGTAGAAACTGCTGTCCCATGATCCCCCAGGCTCAGCTTGCCACTACACTGCAGTGTTCCTCTCAGAGACACCAGCAGAGAGGGTCACAGTAGATGAAACTGCTGTCCCATGATATCCCAG